>NC_086245.2:22773286-23373286 GCF_036321145.2 Pelmatolapia mariae | reverse complement strand
CGCTTTGGGGTCCTTAGAGACTAGTAAAGCGCTATACAAATACAGGCCATTTACCATTTAGTACACTTAAAAACATAGTTCTTTTTTCTAATTCATAAATTCTTTGAACAATGTGCATCAGAATGTCAGCTTCTCACATCAGCAGAAGTTGAATAGCTTATTTTTTAAAGCAAATATTTTATAGAACATCAAATTGCAACAGTAGTTATCTCAAGGTGCTTTATAGTGTAAGGAAAAGACACTACAATAACACAATGAAAAGAGAGAAAACCCCAACAATCATATGGCCCCCTATATGCAAGCACTTTGGCGACAGGGGGAAGGGAAAAACTCCCAAAGGACCAAAGGAGACTGCAGTGATAAAGTGTCAAATGTTTAAAGCTGTAAATATCTAAACCCTGCACGTCTGAGTGTCAGCTGTACATGTTGAATGTGTTATTTGAAGATCCATTGAGTCAAGCCCTACAGTCTCTTTGGTATAATGCTGCTGAGTGACTGCACTTCAGTGAATGTTCAGATGGATGGGCACAAAATGACAATAGACAATGGAGAGCTGGACATTCCCTTGGCTGTGCATGGGGTATTTGTAATTTATCACATTTTATAGTGTTTCTTACCCAGCTGAAGAAAACATTTATGTGTTCAAGGCATTAATCTTAAAGCCCAGTACCAACAAGTGTGCATACAAAGTTTGGCATATGTCAGCTAACTTTATCTATGGTGACATGCTCAGGGTTTGTATTGCCTGAAAGCAAATTGTTTCAGGTGCATTTTTGTCTCCTTAAAAAAAACCTTTCAGGCGTCTGTCTATGTTTGGGTATCTACAGGTCTTAAAGAAAGCAAAACGAAACAATGAATTTACTGGTATCCAAAAGGGCGTTAAAATGTTTTCTTGTAGACAGACAGGCTAATGGTTTTCTGTGTGATTGCTGAGATGGCTATTGACTAAAAGGAGAAATGTTTCAACTGAGGCATTTGTGTGCTGGAGGATGTTCAGCCTTTATTTTGAAGTTTTTCATTCAGACTTGACAGAAACACTCTCACTCTCTCAACACTACCTGGGTCTGGGTGCAGTTTCCCCCTCCAAGGGCAAGGGTACCTAGACCTGGGGTATAGAGTACACTTGGGGAGTGTGATTGTGTGTACAGTGTCTATTTATGTCTGTCTCCACGTTGGGTGAGTGTTGAGTAATTACATATGAGAGCATGAGGGTGGGAATGGATGTTTGTATCTGTGTGTGCCTGTTTGTCTGTGTCTATATGTCAGGTCGGGTATCAGACGCCACCTCTCTAGGGACATCTCAGGCCCTCCAAGGTATGGAGGCCTATCTCCACCACTCCCCCTGCCAGTCGCAGACGCCCTCAGACACCGGTGCATTGGTGGTTCTTTGTGTCCGGGGATGGGCGTCCAGGTACGCACCGGCTCACTCCTGGTGGCTGCTTGTCAGGGCCTGGAGCCTGGGGCTCGCTCAGGCCCCTTCGGGGGGTGGGGTGCCCTCAGCCTCGGCCTGGGGCTCGGTCACTCTGGCACAGCTGGCTGCCGGCGGAGCTCACGGGCACGTCACTGCAACCCCCCCTGGCTTCTGCTCCGCGGCTGCTGAGTGACCCCTCATCTGGGACTCTCCTCAGCTCTTTCCGGGAGACTGGCACGGTTGCCCCTCCGTTGGTCTTCCTTGGTCTCTTGTGCTCTGAGGGCCTCTGGATGTCTGGAGCCTGGATCTCCTCCATACCTGCTTCAAGCCCTGGAGGACGGGGCTATGGCTCCCCACACCCTCTAGCAGATCATTACATGAAGGAACCTTTTAAATACAAGCACGCTCATGCTCACAGGTGTACACACGGGTGCTCACACACACAAACTACACCCTTTTTGGCTCCTACCTCAAAGCACACTGTGTGCTGTCGATCTTACGTGCTGCACAATAATATTCAATATTTAGTATTTACTGTTATATTCACATAGTTCATCGCGATGATGATGTTTATTATATTGCTCTCTTTTTTTGCTTGTTTTCTCTTTTTTCTTTTTCAACAGGTGATCCAGGTGATTGATATATGTATTTTTTTGTCTGTTTGTTATGTTGGTTTTTGTTTTTTGCCCTTTATCACCGTTCTTCTTTCCCTGCCTCTCTTTCTTTCTCCCTTTTCGTTCCCCCAGTCATGTCTGTCCCGTGTGTAGCAAGTGAAAATAAAATAAAATAAACAATAAAAGCAAAAAAAAGAAAGAAAAAAGAAAGAAACACTCAGTGTTCGCATTATGGAATGATAATTAAATATATATCACTCAGCTGAAATTCACTTGGGGTACTAAACTAAGACGTGCGGACCGAGGTTTTCGCAGTACATTGTTACACAATATTAACATAGTTTTACAATTGCCACAAGTCATGTAAACCAAAAGTCATGATTAACTTTTCGTAATATACTGACAAATTGAGACATTCAGAAACCAATTTGCCCGGTGGGCCGATGGTGGTTTTTCGTTTTTATGGGCCGATGGGTTTTGTTTTTTTTTCCTTTCGTTTTTTTTCCGTAACGGTATAAACACTGAAAGGTGGTGGATTGGCCAGATGCTGGGAGATGTGTAAAAATAACTCAATTGTTTGGTGGTGGCTATTGCGGAGCTTCCACAGATTCAGTAACATTAGCAAGTGGTGGAGGCCAGCAGATGCAACACGCTGGCAGGTGGATGACAGAAAGGCAGGAGGAGCACAGACCCGAGGCGGTGAACTGAACTTCAGGTAAGAAGTTATGACCTGCAGTCTATCTGGGTCAGATATAAACCAAGTTTAGGTGTTGTTTATTTTCGTTATGCTGACTTTTTACTGTCAGTTACAATAACTGGTACTGCGTACTAGCTAGCATGACGGAGTTTACATACTGCTGGGCGGGAGCTATGATATTATTGATGTTGAACTTGTTTTATCTTATTTTATTTATAATGTTAGTTATTAGAGTTTCCAACCGTCCCGTAAAAAACGGAATCGTCCCGCATTCAGAGAAAATATTTCGCGTTTCGTATTGAGCTTAAAAGGAACACAGTTTGTCCCGGACTTCAGCTACAATGAAAAAAAAGACACAAAGCTGGAGTTATTCTGTCGTTGCGCTGCACAGCTGCCTCTTCTCCTCTCATTCTCTCCCCCTCCCTCCCCTGATGTTACTTCAATCATGAAACTGATCAATGATCAGCTGATCGGCTTTTCTCTCTTGTTTATTTATCGCCCACTTTGCACCAGAAAGAGGAAACCAGGGGATGTCGTGCTAAACAACAGCAGCTCGTTTAAGCTTGATCAGCTGTTGTTAGAATTTATTTAATATTAATTTCTAGTATCAGCTGATGTTTGCTGGAGCCACAGCTGTAAAAGCTGCTGGTCATGATGTCGGTTTGGTTATCTGGTGAGAGAAAAACATGAAGCTGAAACCAGGAGATGTCCTTACTGGGTCATCAGAGCTGAACAGGTGATGGAGAAACAGGTTTACCTTTTAGGTGACATGAATGAGTTGAAGGGAAGTTATGAACTGTTTCTGAGAGACAAATAACACCAGGATCCTTTTCTAAGTAGCTGACAGCTGGTAACTGTGCAGGGGCGGGTCTAGCAAAGTTTTGCCAGGGGGCCATGAAGGGCATTAACAGGGAAAGGGGGGCACAAAGAAATACTTTTCTTTCTTATTCTCATTTAAAATGTCTCGCTTTTAACAAATAATTATCTGAATCTTACAACAAACGTTTTCATCTGATGTAAAATGTATAGAAATCCATTATTGTACATAGTAATTTTTTTAGGGTCCCATCATAATTTCTTCAGAAGTAGCTAAGTATTGTATATGATGCCAGCATTTTCCCACATTTTCTAGATACTGTACCAGTACTGTGTGTAAAATGTCATCAAAAAGTTTTATTCTTTCTCACCTTTCACTTTTTAAAGGTTGCCATGTTAGAAAAAATATTTTGCCCTGCCATGCTGTTTATTGACGTGGCAAATGAATGATTTATGAAAATATATCTAAATCTGTCATCAGTAATCAGTAATGATCATGTCTCACCTCTTCTCTGTGTTAATTTCAGGTTTTCACCATGTGTTGTAGATAGTTCAGGAGGTTAACTTGACCAAGCAGTCTACTTTCGGGTACTGTTTAGAATACCAAAATAGGGAGGATGGTGTAGGTTTAAGTTTATTAGACTGATACATATATACCAACAAGACAGTGTACATCACTGTGACAACAGCGTTTGTTTTCATTCAAAGGATTTATGGTTTTTCCTATAATACCTGGTGGGCCGGTCTCTAGTCAAAATGCCCGGGCCGATTTTTTGTCCCAGTCCAGCCCTGCTATGGAGTCTAGTTCTTTTTGCATGTTTCAGTGCCTGATTGGTTTATTATACATAACATATCACACATGATAATTAAGTAATTACAATAAGTACAATAAGTAATTGTTTTTGTCCACTATACATGCCACACTTCCCGTGACGTCATGTTTTATTTTGCATTGTTCATTTTTTGAAGGATATTTCTTCCTTCAGATATGAGGAGATTACACCTTTTTATCAATGGCAGCTTTATTTCCATGGAGAACGCCAAATTGTGTAACAGACTGCAGCAATCAAGTCTGTCTTGCAACACCTCAGTTTGCTGTTATCAGTGCCTACGCTGAACATGATGGTATTTATCAATTTCAATCTAAGGTGGCAAATGCTACTTTTTTTTTCTTTTAGTGAAATCATTCAATTTTGTCCTCATAAATTACACTATTATTATATTTTCACTTCTTGCATGATTTACATAATTCCTTTTGCCCATATAATTAAAATGCCTCTCTAATCCTAATTAGCAATTTGGTTTTTAAGTTAGGTGGCTGCCATTTTGGCACCTTAAATAAATTTCAGCTGCTTTGTTTGACATCATATCTTCATCTTCTGGTTGGTGTGACGAATTATTTATTCAAAGAAAATGATCAAAAAGCTGTTTAGTCTTAGAACTGGCTTTGTAATCCTCTCAAGGCTTTCAAGATGTCATTGGCTTTGTTTCTCAGCTGTTTCTTTAGTTTGGGGCGTGATGTGTTGCTTTTTGGGATTTTTTTTTTTTAGCCTACTTCACTTTCAGACAGGTTCTATTTAAGTGGGTTCTTAATTCTGCAAGTCTGGCAGTAATCAGGTCTGGATGTCGCGAATGAAACTGCACTCAGCTTTCCAAAAACTGTGGTTTCAATCATAATAATTCATCATTTAAAAAGGTGGGGGTGAGGACAGGTGGATTAACTTGTCACACAGGTCTAAGTCAGCTTGGTTGGGTTTGTTGTCTTAATTAATGAAATCATCGTTTAAAATAATTAAAATTTGGTTGATGAAATACTGTATAATCCTGATTTTCATCTAGTACGTTCACTCATGAAGTCATTACATATTCTTACAAAAACAGCACGATAAGTGCAGAAAGTGTGGTAACTATCTGTCTGCTACTCTGATGAAACTGCTTTTCAGTTATCACAGAAAGAGGTGACATTTGTCTGAATATGGATAATGCAACACATAGACAGGATATTGCATTATCCGATGCTGTAAGAATATGATATTATGACACACTTGGATCCAAGAAGTTTAAACCACTTGTCTTTTGATACTTGAAAGAAAAAATAATAATCCGAGCCTTTTAGCTGAAGAACAATTTCATTTGATTGGTCAAAGAGGGTACACCAAAAAGGGTCAGCTTAATGGATGGGGATTTTGAATGCAGTGCAAGTGAAGGTGGACCTGTCCTTCGAGGCGCTGATAAAGGGCAAACACGCGCAGCCCGTCCGCATGTACAGGTTGGGAGAAAAACAACCAGATAAATTCATAACTTGTCTGGAGACGGCCTTGCCAGTGTAATCCCTATTGCCTGGAGCTTGGCTTAAACATGGTTGAGAGCGTTCTCCTCCAGCTAGCCATAAATCTGTGACTTTAGCCGCTTTGGAAAACCAACAGGATCCTCTCTCTGGCTTTTTATCTTTATGCCCCCCATTGTTAGTGAGCTGATTAAAAGGTGCTTGATTTAAAGTGGCTTTCCATTTCCTCATCTCTCCCTCTGCTCATTTGGCATTTTTCTCCCGTTCATTCAGTTTTTTTTGAAAAACTCCATCTCGCTCGCTTTCTCTTGTTCGCGGGTGTAACGCTTCACTTCCTTAAGAGCATCCAATCATGGCCTCACACAGTCACACACACAGCTGAGCTCTCACACGCACCCACAGACGCTCACTACATATACTAGAGAGGAGAGAAAGCTGGCTGCCTCTTGTACAACTCTGTTATAATTATAGAGGCTGGGATTTGGGGGAATTCATCTGCCTGTTGCTGCTTGGGGACGAAAAAAAAGTAATGGAAGAGGGGATGGAGAAATTACGGCCACACAAGTTAAATACCAGTAAACTATACCCACTATATAGTTTTTTTTCATCGTCTATTATTATTTTATTAGAGTAAAAGCCGGATCGGTTGAAGGTGAATGAGGGTGCAGAAAGGAGAATAAATAGGAGATCAGGCATGGCCACAATGTGAACACCGAGCAACGGATGAGGCATATCGATTCTATCTCATGCGTATTAATAACGTGGAGACACTCTTTAATTTCAGAGGAAACGCTTGAGAATCACATTACCCTCTCCCAATAATCAATTTCAGGCCCTTCAGACCCGGAGTCGTGTTTCTCAAATTGGTTTAAAATTTATGCTGCGACAGGCTGAGCTCGGGCAGCGGTGACAGCAACACCTTCCCCGTCGCGATGACACCGCGGCGTCGCTGGAGAATCAGGAGGAGGACGGACGAACAGTGAGGGAGTCATGATACTTCATTAAAGTGATACACTTGGCTGATTTGTCTCTCACGTCCCTGAACCTGTCTCCATTCTATTTTTCCACCTCAGATGGCCCTTTGTTGCTCATATTGATTCGTCTCCTGATATTTAGACCTTTTTTCCCCCTGATTTCTTTTTCTATTGGATCATTACTTTTATTTGTCTTATTATAACAAAAACATGTCATTTGTCTTTGTTGTAATTTAGCTTTATATCCCAACTCATTAGAAACAGTGTGGATCTGGTGAATCTTCTGCATCAGTTTCACAAAAATAGCTTTATTTATGTTAATGAAAACCCCAAAATCATGCATCACATGTGTCACTTGTTCACATCATTGATGAATTCACATATTTCAATTCATCCCAGATTGTTATACACTGTAAAATCTAATTAGTTCCCAGAACTCAAAAAAATTGAGGAAACTCGTTGCCTCAAAAAAATTGAGTAAAGCTTAGCTAAAAATGACTAAGTTAGGACAACTTATTTATTTTGAGTACTCTGTACAAGCTCATTTGTTCCCAGAACTCAAAAAAAATTGGATCAAGTTTACGTAAGATGACCAAGTTAGGGCAACTTACTCATTTTGAGTACACTGTACAGCCTTGTTAGTTCCCAGAACTCAAAAAAATTGAGGAAACTCGTTGCCTCAAAAAAACTAAGTAAAGCTTACTTAAGATGACTGTTAGGACAACTTATACATTGCAAGTCTGCAGCATTAAGAATAACTTGATATTTCTGACTGTACAATACTAATTGTTTACCTACTGACAAACATTTCAAGTTCAACTAAATGAAAAAACAATTTGTGGTAACCTGAATATGATTAAAAATAATTAACAACAATTTTTGTAATGATGTTAAAATCAGCCCAACTTTTATTTTCAAACACAACAAAGTATAACAGCCAACATACTGGACACTGTTCTGCTGAACAACAAACAATTATAATCTTACAATGAAACAAAGTCTCAGATGTAATTATTCCGAAAATAAGTTTAGGCCTACCACAAGTTTGTTTTGTACTTACATTACTTATATAATCAAAATAAAATATTTGTTGTTCTGTCACAAGTGCAGTCTCTAATTTAAACAACACATTTGTTTTTCATTCCAACACAGGAGCTGGAATGTTGTAATATTTTAAGGATGGCTTGTTTCCAGTCGAGGCATTACTGCCTGAATGACTGTCATGGATCGAGGTGATCCAAATGTAGGTGCAGAAGAAAGTCTTTAACTTCCCTTAAGTACAGTGGCAGTGGATGTGGGTTGGAGATGCAATGAGCTTGAACTTGCAGGCGACCATCTTCACTGACCACACCATCTGTGACGGAGGACTCATCTCTCCTGGTGTCCTGCAAGCAAACAATCATATTTTTTGGAACATGAACTTAATTGCTTTCTTAAAACATTTTTTTCTACTTTTGGTATAAAACAGACTCCAATTTAGACAATCTCAGGCTCCCTCCCCACCGGAGAGGTGACATTCAATGTCCCAATTGTCAGTCTGGATAGCTGTGACCACCACCCGACACACAATAATGTCATGAAAGCATCATTTTAAAAAGGGCTATGCAAACATGGCCAATAACTTTAATTCTAATGATGTGCAAAATGATTTGGGCACAAAACAAATTTTGCTGTTAGAAAACTTGCAGACTTCACTATATACAGTGTAGTTTGTAAACTAAGTTTGGGGGATGTGATCTTTCAAGAAATGCAGACCAAACTGTTGTTTGTTTACTTACACAGCATGTCTTGTAGACTTAACTGGAGTCACAGCAACAGCATACTGCAGTCATATCTCAAGTCTAATAACAGAAGACAGGAAAAGATCAGTAAAGAAACAACTTCCCCAAACCAAAGCACAAATAAAACAATAAGTAAAACAGGCTGATCTAAAGTATGATTAAAGTTCAGCCTGATTAATATAAATGTCACTGACAGTTGCTAATATATTGGAAAACCAAAATACTTACCACTGAGTTGATGTCTTTCTGTCCAACAACAGGAGTGCTGGTCCCGAGCCTCAAAGACAGTAAGAAGCAAGCAGAGGGAGAAAAAACAGAACATATTTCAGAAACTGATTTGATCCTTTATGTTACAATGATTGCACAGCCATTGAGTTTGCTTATGTTGTTAAATAAAAGCTAGATTTGACATTAATAGATGCAACAGATGTTCAAAAGCTGCCACAAAGCATGAACAACAAATGGACGTCTCCGAAAACGTCGGAGCATTTTTGCAAATATGTGATGTCTTGATAAATCGAGCAGATATTTGAACTTTACACAGCTACATTCTCGCCTGAAAATATCTTAAAAGTTTATTTTGTGACCCAGAAAAAGTAATAAGTTTTTTAGCCGCGCTCCTCCGCCATTGCCGCGCTTACAAGTACGCACAGGCTCCGACAACCGTGGCCGACAAATGCGATCCTCCTTTTCCCCAGATTACCCTTTCTGGATCACAAAATAACCTTTTAAGATATTTTCAGGCGATAATGTAGCTGTGTAATGCTCAAATATCTACTTAATTTATCAAAATATCACATATTTGCAGAAGTGCTTCCACGTTTTCGGAGAGCTCTGTTATCCACCAGCGCGATGGCTGACCTGGAGGTCAAGGCTCGATAGAGTCCGAAAGCACAGCTAACTCCTGGCGTATTCTTTTCAACCCCCCTGCACTCTTTTGCTACTCAGGTTAAACATGATATATATAGTTAGTTAGGTAGTTATGGCTATAGATTGAAAATATCCCCCACACCCCACCCCACCCCTAACGGCTGCACCTCCCGAAGAATTTTGTCTGGGCTCTTATCGCACTTTTTTATTTCAAACAATCAACAGAAAATTTCACCGACATAGTTTTATGTAAGGTTTTTAAAGCTGTGGTGTTAATTTTTAAGTAACATGAGCCCAGCGGCAGCAGCAACGCTAGGCTAACACTAACTAGCTAGCAAGATTAGAAACCTGGTGCTAAACTAAGAGAAGCCACAAAATCAGTTTGAATAAGAGTAAACATTTACTCACCAAGTCAGTAAAGATCCACAGCAATGACAACAATAATATCTCCAGGTCTGCTCAATATATTCCATAACAAATGCTGGCGCCATGAACATGCGGACTGATCCGGGAGGGAGGAGGACGGTAGTCACGTGGCATTTTCAAAACACATCTTTCATCCTTCCGCACTGAGAAGCAAAACTTCCAGCTTACTTAGTTTTTCTAAGTTAAGACAACTCAAATAAATTGAGTTTATCAGCGTTTTTGCATAAAAAGTACTGGTAACGTATTTAAATCGAGTTCTGATAACAAATTGATAAAAATTCAGTTCAGCCTATTTAATATTTTTAATTAAACACAATATTACATTTTACAGTGTAGTAGCTACAGCATTCAAAATGTAATCCACTTAAGGCTCGTAGAACACCCAAATATATTTAAGGCCTGTGTCTAAGTTTGTGGTAGGTGTTGATTAGAGACAAACACATGCACTGAGCACCCAGAGCCACAGGGTACTTTCAACCAAAATATGCTGAAGCTTCTTCAAATAAAATCAAAATGAAAAACGAATAGTGAAACCTGAAATGTCCTCTCAAAACAAGAGTGGATTTTGCACAGACATTGCGTTAAACGTGGAGGAAAATCTACCCGGGGATGTCCTTTATACCTCCTTTTAAGTTCAGCTTCCCTGTTGGTGGTGGTCAGTCAGCTAGCTTTAGTCAGATAAGTCAGCGCAAGGTCAGGTTCAGTCGCAAAGCGCTCTTAAATCAAAGGGAAAAGTCAAGTTGCTTGGTGCGGCGCTTGAGGAGTCCAACACGGGTGGCGGCCTCCTCTTTGCCACGGGGGTAGGGAGGTGATCAGGTTCAGCGGTGGCTCACCAGTTACTTCATCAACGATGACTCAGATACACAGAATCATGAAATCTGACTTTGACAGATAACAGATCATAATGTTGCTGTAACGCTAAGGTAAATAAATTCATTAGTTCATCTCTTATCTGTACAGTAGTTTTCACATCAAGTACATGAATTATGATTAATAAACATTCAAGGTCAATGGTATTTTTTTTATTAATTAATTCACTAATTTATTACCTAGATTTGCTTGTCATCTATCAGAAAAAAGGATCAGAAAAAATCTGCCATACCGTATTTTTATCTTCTTTTTTATTTTTTTTCCAAATGATGAGACATAATTAAAGGTTTTATAATAATATTCTTTTTAAAAACTGCAAAATAACATTTATACAAACAGAGCATGTTTTTACAAGGGCATGGAGACATAAACAGTCTTGTCAACATGCAAAACAGAGACGACTGGGTTTTTTGTTTTGTTTTTGCAGCTGAGCCACATTTATTATACCTATTGTATGGTTACATTAGGCATTACAGACAAATATAGACTAAATGGACTGAAAATGGATGCCTGCTTGAGCATAAAGGTATCAAGTGCGGTTGCTACAGAGACGAGAGTTGTACATCTTTTCCAAGACAGACACACAACTCTTTACATCTAATCTTATTTGAGTCAAAAGGCTGAAGCTCTCACGCGTTGTATTATTTACAGCAGGCTTCTTCCTCCATAACTACGACCTTCCAGTCACGTTCAGGGCAAATCTGTCCAATTTACAACTTAAAACACTCATAAATATTGTGTTTTACATCAAGGCCTTATGACATCCTCCACACTATGCACTTGAACATATAAAAGTGATGTCTTGATGCATTCTCAAGCATCCAGGTAAGTAAATCTCCAAAAGTTGATTCTGGATGTAGCGTTTTGAGGGGGAGAAACGTTTTGTCACTCGTCCAAGTGACTTCTTCAGTCTCAGCTGACTGCAGGTTTCCCCAATCTTATAAAAAGTACATTTGCACAATGACTGAAACCAGCCCACTGAAGGAACAATGGGAATTAAGATTTTTTTTACTTGTATACAAGTTAAAAAATCTTAATTCAGCAATTGAAAAGAAAGAAGACAGGGGGGTTGTTTGTTTTTTTTGTTGTTTTTTTTTTTTAATAAACTATGGCTTATATGCATTTACCCGGTGTAGATTCTTGCATTTATAAAGACTAAGAGCAAAAGTGATTTGACGGAAAGTGCATAAATCAGTGGATGGTTCAAAAAGCATGCTTCAGTATGGGAATCATGCCATTTGTGATGCAAATTATAACAGAGAGAACTAATGACTGGCTACAAATAGCAAATTAGTGTCATCCATAAATAGCATGGGGTTTGAATTGATAAAAATGCATTAAGGATGAAACTTTACCAGCATATTTGTGTGCCCAAAAGTAACCAAAGCCAAAAATGGATAGGCCATAAGAGCAGGGAATGATATAAAAGCAGATCAGAAAAAATCAAAATCGAAACACCACACATAAAAACAAACATCCTATTATTAGTTTTGTTGTAGTTTAGTTAGGTACTAACTAAAAGCAATTATCATATTCATCATTATGAAAAACAGTGAGGGAAATGATCATTTGACCTTTTGCTGAATTTGTAAGTTTGCTCACGTACAAAGAAATGAATAGTCTCTAATTTTATGCTAATTTCATTTGAATGGAGGGACAGAATATCAACCAAAAATCCAGAAAAAACACACATTAAATAAAAGTTATTTCACTCAGTGACTTGGAAATCAGTTTATAAGTATTTGATCCCCAAACAATACATGATTTAGTAACTTGGTGGAGAAACTCTTGTGGTGAGCCCAGCGGTAAGATGTTTCTTGTAGCTGGTTATCAGGTTTGCAAACATCTCAGGAGGGTTTTGGTTCACTTCTCTTTACATAACCGATTTTTATACTACTGAGGTCTGGAGACTAGGTAGGACACTCCATAACCTTAATGCTTAGTGCTTCTTCTTTAGCCACTCTTTTGTTGCCTTGGCGGTATGTTTTGGGTCATTGTCATGGAAAACCCATCCATGACCCATCTTCAGTGCTTTGGCTGAGGTAAGGAGACTCTCATCCAAGAACTCATTGTACGGTATGGTATGGCCCTGTCCATTGGCCCCTCAGTGAGAAGAAAAACGGCTTTCAAGCATAATGTTTCTTGACTGTGGCGATGGTGTTCTTTGGGTCATACTCAGAATGTCTCTTCCTCCAAACATGGCGGGTCACACTGATTCCAAACAGCTTTCATCAGACCACGGTACTTTCTCCCAAGCCTTCTCTGACTCATTTATGGTCACTGGCAAACTTAAGACGGGCCTGTGCATGTGCCTTCTTGAGCAGGGAGACCTTAAAGGGGCTGCAGGATTTCAGTCTATTAGTGTAATGTGTTACCAATGGTGTTCTTGGCGACTGTGGTCATTAACAAGCTCCTCTTGTGTAGTTTTGGCTGATCCACCACCTTTCTTGTTATCATCCTCACCCCATTAGGCAATATCTTGCATGGAGCTTCAGACCGAGAGCATTTGTTGATCATTTTATATTTCTTCCATTTCTGAATAATGTCACCAGCACTTGTCACCTTCTCAATAAGCTCTTGTGAATCGTCTTGCAGCCTGGTGTCAGTCTACGATCTTGTCCCTGATGTCCGTTGAGAGCTCTTTGGTTTTCCACATGGTGGTGGAGAGGCTGAAATTGAAGACAATATTCTGAACAGATGCACCTTATATACATAACGAGTTGGGATCAGGACTGTATCTTTATCTGTAATTGATTGATTAGAATCTGTGTATACATATTTCACTCAATTATATGCAACAATTTATAACCTTTATGTTTTGTGTTTTTCCAGATTTTTGGTCAGTATTTTGTCTCTCTCCATTAAAAATGAAACTACCATAACAATGAGAGATGTTCATTTCTTTATAAGTGAGCAAACTTACAAATTCAGCAGGGGACCCAAAAAATTTTCTCCCACTCTACAATAACAGTTTAGCTAGCTTAGTTTCTTCACTGAGTAGCAGATACAGTAGACTAGTATCTGAAAATATCTAACTTCAAAGGTCCAATTCATTAACACTTAGTTATTTTTAACATGCATGAGTATCTGTAACATGAAATATAATTAAGTTATAAAATGGGCTGTTGTCAACAATGCTAGAGTTCACTGTGCACAGTTTTTCAGTGCAGTACATTTATATGCCAGCGCCATCGACAACATTATCACTCTGCCACCCGACTCCCTTTCTGTCCTCTCTCCATCTCTTTCTCTCTCTCTCCGTGTTTTCCAGCTTGGCCCATGCAGCATCCTGGCTCGCCTGGCCAAAGATAGTTCCCTTCTTTCTCTGTGACTGCCTGGCTGCTCTGCTCTAGGCCCCGAGGCTCTCTCTTGTGCAACTGGCTGGGCATTGCTCCACATGACATGTCCATTTGCAAGACAAGCCCGTCCCCTACTTGTAAAAACAGCAGCCCCCTAACCACAGTGCTGTGACAGACACAACAAAGGCAAGGAAGGAGGAAGATTTTTTTTTTAAGAGATGTTGTTACCATAAAAGCAGGAAGATGAGATGATAGTGTAAAAGAAATGACAGACAACGATAAAAATAAAGAAAAAGTTAAAAAGCAATGTGACTGCATTAATTTATAGCCAATGTGAGGTTTTGTTTTTCTGTAAAATCCCTTGAATCCGCTGCCCTTTCTAGAGTTTATGGCTAAAGCGCCTCATCACATTCAGGAGTGTTTACAGCTCTCTGGCCTGAGGGACAACTTATGCATTAATATGCCGCTAGGGAGGCGTGCCATGTATTTGCAGCATATTCCCTCAACTGCTTGCATCGAGACCAACCGCTAAAACATCCAATGCACTGCACAAGAACCAAGGGAGAGACGAGGGAAGGAGAGGAGAGGATGCGTTGTCAAGGTAACTAACACGGAAGTAGACAGACGGAGAAATTGAATACGCTATGCACTTTTACAGCGCTGAGGATTTGGCAGTTTAGAGGCGTATAAATGTGCTGTCATAATGTTTCCCAGTGATTTAAATTCTAGCTCTGCTAGGACATTTCACTGTGGCATTGACCTGTCATTGGACACGTTATAAAGAGGAAACATTTAACTGTGTCCTCTAAAGCATTTGATTGCAGCTTACGACCTGTATCAAGCATCACAGAAGACCCATATATCACACAACAAATCACCGAGGTCTGAAGGACAACCAGGCTGTGTGCCTGTTTTTATCGTAAACATTAAGGTAAGAGGGGAAATGAGAATCGCAGTTATATACGGAAAAACACCGGGGTCACCATGTTTCAGAGGAGTTGTTGTTACTCTGTAGACATAATCATTTCCTGATTTTTTTTTACTGCATTGTAACTCAGATTAGGTCATCTGTTTGTGTTCAGGTCACACTGTAGAAAAAGTGGGAAAAAGTGAAAGCAGGAATCCTAGCATCATGTGGTGTGGAGTGAGGGACCCAAATGCTTGTACTTGTAAAAACCAAAGGTGAGCCTTTATCGAGGCTGAGTCACTGTTCCAGCATCTTCAGTTTTTAGCCTTTCTAATTTAGTTTTATTTAAATGTCTTCTGGTAAGTCTTAGTTGCCATGTCACTTGCTTAATGTTTTTTTTTTGTTTGTTTTCTTTTTTGCTTCATGCTTAATTCCTAGTTCCAGTTTGTATATGCTGTTCTTTGCGTATTTTCTGGTTAGCTACATTTCCAGGGCAGTACGGTGGTGTGGTGGTTACAGTGAGTTCAACTCCCTCAAACAGTGCAAAGACATGCATTTGGTGGGGTTAGGTTAACTGGTGATTCTAAATTGCCCATAGGTGTGAGTGTGAATAATTGTCTGTCTCTATGTGTCAGACTGGTGACCTGTCTAGGAAGTACTCTGCTTCTTGCCCCATGGTAGCCGGGATAGACTCCAGTCCCCCTTAGTTACAGTTTCAGTTCCCGGTGATTTATCATTTAGTTTTATCAGCTTGTGTGGAACTCAAACTGTGTTAAGTTTAAGTTCCACTCATATCATTTTCCCAATTGTTTTCTCTTGTGTCCAGTTCCCATTATCCCTCAGTGTGTGTATATAATTGTACATTTTGAGTTTTCATATTACCTGCTCATGTTTTATTCTGCATTATTGGTCTACAACTACACATCTAGATGACAAAATGATTGGGGGCAAAACAATAAATCCAAAAACAAAGGTAAATAAAATCCAAAATTGAGAAGAAATACAGAACTCCAGAATTCCAGGAATAATCAAGGCAGCCACATGGTGTGCACAGAACGAAGCCACAATGAACTAAGGCAAACTGAGTCCTCATGGGGTAACCGAGAAAAGTGGATACAAGAAAGCAGGGAGACACCGCTGAAACTAATCACAAGAAAATCTGAATAAATGCAAAGCATGAGAGACAAATCGCTAAAACAGGAAGTAAGTAACTGAAAATACAGAATATAAAGAACCCAACACAAGAGCTCATAGATAAACTGTAACCAAGACTCAAAACCTAATGAAAACTGAGACCACAGAATACAAGAAAATAGTTAAATAATCAACATCTATAACTAAGAAACTTGAGAGACTAATGAATAAAAGAAAATCAAGACCCAAGGAAAAACTAAACTCAACTATGAACAGCTACAAAAATTATAAGCACTAGAAATAAATACTAAGGAAAAACACAAAGATGAATTATAAACAGTAAACATACAAGGAATCAGACAGAACATATTTAACAAGACCAAGAACGCAAATTGTGACACCTACAGAGGTGTGGTGCAACTGAAGCGCAAAGGAGTGATCAACATGATGTCAGGGACACAGTCCATCCTGAGAAGGTATTTTATCCAAGCAGAAACAGTTCACTCATAATTGCAAATGTCAACCTTCTGCCAAATAATTCTTAAGGCATAAATGTTAAAATAACAAAACAAAATACTCCAGGGCATTCCCTTTTCAAAATAAAATTAAAGTGCATTTATTTTTGCAGCAGGGTTATGTTTACAAAAATGTTATGTTTTGGTACACAGACCTTCCCCAGGGAATAAAACCATCAGTCCATGAACACACTCAATCTTCCACCTAAGGGTGAGTGGAAAATTCTACCAGTGAAACTCTACCAATAGGACAAGTCTTCAAAACCTGGACAGACGAAAGAGCCCCTTCAACACCACAAGGAAAATAAATTGCAGCATCAAACATCAATTTAAATTCTTTCTTATAACCTTTATTTGCCTTTGAAGATGCAATTATGTCATCTAAGTCCTTATTTAAGGCAGGATATTTAGTGGCCCATAACTTATAAATCCAGAAAGATTCCCTTTGATTAAGAGTTCTCAATCTGTCACTTCTTTGTATTGATAGAGGAAAGTCAAGGTAGTTTCTTACCATGGGGAAATTAATGTTACCTGTATGTATGCAATATTTGTGTTCTGCTAATGTGCAGAATTCTTACAGCGTGGTACTAAAATTCACAATCCACCTCAGTGGCATTGGAGGAAAAGTTAGGAGATCTTGAATACCATCAGGTTCATCCTCTACAGATATCTGCACAAAATTATGCAGCATTCCATCCACAGGTTAATTAAAATAGGTGGACTGAATAATAGCCCAGTACTCACTCAGTCACACTTGCTTACATTAGCTTGAGCATCTCACATTAAACATAGCACAGGTCAAAGTCACACTCCTCTCTCGAGGCTGTTTAATATGCAGATGGGAAAACAATAGGCACCTGTGACGTGAAGGCAAAGGGCCAAATTCCCTGCGAGTACAAGAGGCACTGGCACTACGAATTCCCTAATATGAAATGTAAAACGGCGAGTTTAGAATTCTGCTGACCAACAACAGCTTCATTCAATGAGATGCATTTTGTGGAACAGCGCGTGACACTCGACTGATCCTCTTTTCCTTTCTGGAGCTTTAATATCTGCGACTTTAATGGAATTCAGAGTTGATTTCCTTTTTTCATGCAATCCACTTTTAGAACACTAATATCTTTAGAAGAACAACTATTACAGCTTTAATGAGCATACTCATTTTAAACTGATTTAACTTTGGAACTGGGTTATTTTTAAAGTTGGCAATTTCATGTTGATTTAACGTTGCGGCGGCGGTTTGGGAGCAATAACAGAAAAATACAGCGGGAACAAAGCTAGGACGCGATGCTATTATGGTGTTTTGTGTTTACTTAAAAAAGAAAAACAAATGTTTGAAGGTTAAGCATAGAAGTGTCTATGAGACGCATACAACACGCTGACTAAATCTAAGCTGAAAGATGAACGTCACTGTGTCTAGGCACAAGTCAATACGTAGAGATCACGTCAAGGGAAAGAGCAAAAATCACAGCAAGAAGGAAAATATGCAAAAATTCAAGTGTTTTCTGGCAGTCAGACTCACACAGCAGAATCCTAGATGGAGGTAGAAGATGGTGACTGGAGCTCCCGGAGTCTGGTTAGTGGTGGTGGAGAGTAAGCAGATGGCTGATGGAGATTTTAAATGAGGCACCCAGGACAAGAGATGGGGGATCGTGGATGCCTGGAAGTGGCCTGAAAGCCAGAGTGATTGCAGACAAGGTAACAAGGTATAAGGGACACTGACACTTTGACTGAGCCAAATTTGACAGCGTGGGAAAAAAAGAAGTGGTGAAGAAAAAAGGCTGGCAAAAAGAGGAATACAAATTAAAACCAATTTGTTTGCGGCACTTCATTTCCTAACATCAGGGTTTTGGCTGGTTAAGGCAAACTGTGGTGTTTTAAGTGGACTGTTAAATGAGCTAATCTCATTCACCAGAGTTCTCTAGCAGTCTATTGGACGCGCTAACGCTACAGACCTGCTGAGAACCCAAATGTTACGTCAACCTGCTGGGCTCCATCTCATAGAGAAGTGTTTAATTGGTTTCTCTAGTGCGATTCCTGTAGTCGAAGGCTGGGACACTCCTTTTTTTTTAGTTTTGAATTTCAAAAGGAACCTGAAAATCATCCTGCTGTGGCAGAGATGGGATGACGTCCCTGCTGACATTGGCATGGAAAGCTGGAGCTGGTCGGCGTGCACTACTGGACAGAATATTTGCCTAGAAAGGAAAACAAATATACATTTTTGGAAAGGGATAAAAATAGCAAACCTTTGTCATATTGCTTATTATGACTCTGACTTTGAGCGTGACAAAAGATAGTATGATGTGTGTCTTTACTTGCGGTGCTCAAAAAGTGCAACTATACCCATAAAAACACATGCTTTTCCTTCATAATATATTATAACTGACTCTGTACACTGCATTGGTGATAGTAATAATACTGACACGAGATTGCTGTGATGCTCAATATACCAAGCAGGTGGAGAGGCACAGGCATAGCAGCAGCAGCAGCATTAGTGTTTGAGAGATCGCGTTAATGGCAACTCTTCAAGGTTTGACAGTCATTCTCTGCTGTAGTGGGTGAACAGCCTGCAGGTCCTCGGAGCCAGATACAGTTCTAAAGCTGCAGATTTAAACTCTAAAGTGGAGGAGCTTATGCGTCTTTATGCTTTGCTATTTGCATCTTCGCATGTGTCCAGCGTGTTTATAATCGGGATAATCCCACAATTGTCTCATGCATTCTAGATTCTTCTGAATGGGAAAGAATTAAGAAAAGAAAACATGCCGTGTAATGCTAATCTCATACTATAGATGAGTCATGATCTCCTCACGACACGCCGTGTCTTCAGAGAGTAGTCCTTTTCCTTGTAAGCTGAGTGGCCTATTGTGTTTCCTTAATAAACTAATGCCGAGCTCCAATTTCTGCTCTAATAGATTTGCTGATGAAGCAGGACCACCACCAGCTGCTGCAGGACTCGCAGTATAGAGCCAAGAGCAGAGGCGGGCTGCTGGGGTTGGCTGGGTGGGGAGGGGGGATGAAAGATTTTGTGCAGACTAGGCACAGAGATCTGTATGACAGTGTAAATCACTGTAAAGACATAATCATGTGGTGGACTAAGCACAGTCTTACCTTCTCAGCTTTTTGTAGACATTTGCACTACTGCAGCTGGATTCCCTTTATGCACTGTTATTCAGCTTACAATATTGTGCTAAAGTCTTGTGCCGCCACTCAATTATTTTATATTACTTGTGCAAACACACAGAATATGCAGGATATGTACAAATGTAACGACCTTGGTGGATTTGATATGACCAGCTTTATACCTCAGTATAGTCTGAACACTCTTGGCCAAACTTTCTTTTGATTTCTTTAAGCACTCTTTAGGAATAGTTGTCCAGACTTCCTGAAAGCTTGTCTCTGTCGAGATGATCCCACCCTGGTTCAGTAGTGTTGAGGTCTGGGCTCCGGAGAGGCCAATCCATGACCGACAGTGTTCTATTGTGTGTTTTTCCATCTGAGCATGTTCATTTGAAAATCAAAATTGTTGCCAATCAGAAGCTTTCTGCTCATAATTCCATTCATTTTAACAGGATTCCCAACATCACTGACTGAAAGGCAGCCTCAAACCATGACAGGTTTATGTATATGTTTATGACAATTTGCACCAAATATTTAAAATTTGGATTCATCACTCCATAAGACCATAGGAGAAGATTACCGACCACTTGTTTTCAGTCTGGTTCTCCTTTTCTCCCTGTTTCCCTTCCCCAATAATGGCTGCTTGACAGCCACCCTTCCACTTTAGATGAAGCTTCAGTGAATAGTAGATGGATCAGCTGTAAGCTTATATGGATTTAAGCCTTAAAGTTGGAAGGGTTGCATGCTTAGTTCCATGGCAACTGAGAAGAATGAAACCACTTCATGAGATCTGTGTTTGTAACTAAATGTTCCATAACAAATGCTTCAATGAACCTTGAGTTCCAAGATGATTCAATATCTGTTGGAGGTACTTTTCAAATTCTGCATATACATGCATTTCAGCTGGAGCACATCAAATAAGTACTATTATAATTCCTTCTGCTCGCTTATTGATCCAATAACCAAGTTTGCCTTTAAAAAATAGCCCCGTTTTTGTGGACAAATAGGGCCCAGCAGTAAACACTGCTTTCAGTTGCCATGGCATCAGCAGGTCAGTGAAAAATGTGTTTCTAATAGGTTATTTGAGCTAACTAATTAAAAGGCTGTTTAAATGCATATCAAGAGCCAGACGGGTAAGATGCTGACATTTAGTTGAGTTCAAATCTCCGACTAAACTGTTGGAACTCATGGCATCGTGGCTAAAATAGGAGCCAGGATTTGAGAAGAAAGACTACATGAAACTAGTGCAGGTCTCTATCAGTACTGCTTTTAAATAAATGAATGTAGGAGCAGAAATCTTAAAAGTGCCACTGCACAAATTCAGCTTTTACTGCAATGTGTTTTTAGTGGTTAAATTATTATACAACTATAAAAAATAATTCAGAATTTATGTATACTGGAAAAGCACAATATAAAATAGGAGTATTTCATTACTATGCCCAAGACATTTAAATGTTCTCTAAACTTGCAACATGATCGATCACGCTGCGCTGACTGTCAAAAAATACCACGCGTATTCTTGGTCTTAGCTGCGATGTTTAGTCATTTGCACGTGAATAAAAAGCAGCTTTTCTTTTTTGTTGGGCACAGTTATTTGACCATGAACAGCCTGTGCTTTTCTTAACATTTGAAAGACTAATGAAGTCCTTCGAACAAGTTTCTTTTGGTCTGGGAGTAGAATCTAATAAGAACAGATCCTCCATTTATCACAACATTAATCACTTTGGTACAAATTAATGTCAGCACAGGTGCTGTGTTTTGCATTTGCAGAAGGTATCACCAAAGTATCTCCTTGAATTTCAGGAGTTGGGCATTCATGTGGAAAAAAGAACATTTTTCTGCTCATGACTATTTTAATTGTATTTCTCTGAATTACTGGACAGTCTGCATGTTGTTTTAGAGTTTGAAGATAATGACTGGGGGCATTTTTAAATGAAGAGACTTTGTTCAGACGGCACTAATGCACGCTTGTCTTTGAAAATTTGCAGTGATTCATCTGTTATACACAAAGGTTATAGAATAAGGCATGTTTTTTAAAGTCTTAATGGATCGGCGGAAGATATTTTCCGGAAGCAAATGGGAAGATTTCGTAAAGATGGTAAAAATGTAACTCGCCTCACTTTTTGAACTTTTATGTTTGTTACTTTTAAGTCACAGGAGGACACATTCTGTCATCTGCCATTTTGAGTACATGTTCACAAGTACAGCTGCATGCAGTATACTGTGGTGTACTCACTCAAAAAAGTGAGCTACGCTTCTGTCTTTAGGTGTTTCAGTGGGAAGTCTATTTAATTCAGTTCAATTTTATTTATATAGCACCAAATGACAACAAACATCTCAATGCACTTTTTACTGTAAGCTAAAGACCCCAAAATAATACAGAGGAAACCCCTAAAATCAGACAACCCCTATGAGCAAGCAATTGGTGACAGTGGAAAGGAGAAACTCCCTTTGAACAGGAAGAAACCTCCAAGAAGGAGGAATCATGATCATAAGGACTCACAAATGTCAGGAAATTCCTGGAGAGTAAAAAGTCCTAGCATCTGATTTGTTTCTAAATGCTGGTGCTGGTTAGGTTGTAGGCTCTGCAAAGATTCACTAGACACAATTAGTCTCCGACAGCAAAAAAAAGAAAGTTCAACAGAATCCATTTTTTTCCTAGCCACAAAGAGGTCGCTGCCCTGTTTTTACTCTGGTATGACTGAGCCATCAATAACTACAGTACAGATGACTGTACTGCTTGTTTTCAGTCTGATTACGTCTAATGATAACCCAGAAAGAACGAAGCTTTCAGCATTGACTCAGTCTTTTAACTACAGTTTTCAACTTCTCATATCAACATAACTGTAGCTGCCAAATACTTTGGGTGGCCTTTTGAAAAATTCTTAATCGGATGCACTCAGATATAAAAGTTTTACATATCACACAAAACTGTGTGAACTGTAAAAGACATAATAATGGTGCTGTACAAAATTCATGTTTGGATTGCAAATAAAAATCAATTCTCCCAGTTGGGATGGGTCAGGAACGGGGTTGCAACACAGGGGAAGGAGAGGCAAGGAGATGAAGCAATCTATTCCTGTTTTGTTGTGGGCCGGTTTGACTTGGCACAGTGAGGCTCTTTGAGTGGGATCAAATATTATTTCAACTCACTCCCCCAGGGGTGAGACCGGGTCCCCGAACACAACCTGCTTTTATCTCAGGCCACTCTTCAAGGCTACGAGCCTTACCTAGGAGAACAGAGGTGTGACAAGGAGGTAAAGTAGGGACTGAGGAATCTAGTGTACTAGTATGTTGTCTGTATAGTGGTGGTAGTATTTGTGTAGTACATTTGCTTCAGTGGTAGCTTTGTTTGAAGGTGAGGAAGAGGGCCATGCGTTCATTTCTGTATGAAAAGGAGAGAGATTTGCAAGCTATATAATGAATAATTTAGCATGAAATTACATGCACACAAGCTCAAACGGCACATGCACTATAATATAAGAAACCATGCACACACAGTAGAGTTGAAAAATGTCAGAATTTCAGGCGAAATGCTGCTTTTACGTTTTTTTATTCTTTTGTTTGAAAGCCCAGAAACCACATGGTGTTGAAATGATACATCAGCATGAACACAGTCATTAACTGACTATTTCACCTGTCTAGCGCAGCTGCTGTGGGCACTAACCTTAAAGATACCCTGTGGAGTTTATGAACACTAACAGCACTATGGAGCAGTGCTTTGATTAGTGGTTCCCCATTTTGTGTGTATCTTTTGTGCTCAAAAAAAATGAGCAAATACATCTATGTTTATATGGGCAGCTCCAATAAGACTTTAGTATGTTTATTAAAAATCCCTTTAAACGTAAAAAATTACAAAGAGTTTAAAGGGTAATTTAAACACAAAGTTTTACTGCATTTCTTTTATGTGGAGCAACAAAATACAGCATATGAGGCAAAAAGAGAGTTTGGACGATCCACTGTTGTATCTCTCTCCTGAACACTCTTGCACACACTGACGATAGGCTGAACCATGATTTGCTCATCTGGATTCATCACTTTGTAAGACCTGTTGCCACTGATTTTTAGTCCAGCTGTTGGGTAATTTGGAATACCTTCCAGTTCCCCTTCCTTGTTTTCTTGACAGTAACCCTTCCACAGAGGCTAATTCTGATGAGGCTTCACTGAACAGTAGATGGATCAACTGTAGGCCCAGATGCATCTGTCAGATCCTGTATCAGGTCTTTGGATATTTTATTTCCCTATTTCTTAACATGGCTTTCAGATATAGTTAAGCTGCTGTAGATAGCTTTTTTTTTTAGGCCTGTCACTTCCTCTTATGTCCTCCACTTGTCAAGTTTCCTAATGTTCTAAGGGCATAGCACACCATTCTGAGATATGCCAAGTTTCTGGCTCATGGTTCTTTGGGAATCACCTTGTTGGTGGAAAAATATAATTTCCACATCTGTGGCAGTTTTAATAAATTTAACTAAAGAAATCACAGGAAATTATGTGTTACTAGTTACTAGCAAATAGGCTAAAGACACAAAGATAGCAAAGACCCAGATTTAAACCCTAAGTAACTGTTATATGCAGAAAAAACACTGCTTCATCCCTTGAATTATAGGTGCCTATTTTATGGCTGAATGATTTACAGCTCAGTGTTACACGGCTTAGGATACAAACAAACCACATATAAGTTCACATTTAGGCAATAAAAATGAGATATTATGTGCAAACTTGAGCATTGCCAGTTTATACTTAGACAAAGCTAGCTTATCTGTTTAAGCTAAGCTAGCTTAAACTAGTGTATGAATAAATCTGACATTTTCTTGTCTTTCTAACAAAAGCAACCTATACACACAGCCTAAACATTAAGTTTCCCTTTTGAGAGTAATTTCTTAGCTCACAGTCCAAACGAAAAGACTTATATCACCTTAGCTAGCAGAGCAACTATCTCCAACACACACACCAAGCTTGCTGAAAAGAATGACTTGCAGGTGGGAGGCATGGGGGAGGCTCATTTGGACTCCTCATGACTGACCGCGATTGGACAATTGGCATTCGAGAGGCTGGCATGGCTGTCTCATTACCCCTGTAACCAGAGGTGTGTGTGTGGGCACATCATGACTCCTCACCTTCCCATTCCTGTCAATGTATCTCCTACACCCTGTCCTCTGACAAACAACCTAGAGGTTTACAGCCACCTGCACAGCCCGTGTTCTTTTTTTGGCGTTCTGGCCTTTCGGTGCGACACGAGAGGGTTAAGGCGCTGTTAAAGATATAACAGGTCGCATTTGTTGCATTATTGGGTGTCTCGGCATGCAAGGGAGGCCGCGGTGGATTGCATTAGCCTAAGCTTGCCACTAAATTATGCCAGTGTTTCGAGAAGCCCTTGGCAGTGCGTGGAGAGGCAATTTATTCTGACTAAATGTAGGTTGCCGTGATATGTGAGGAGTGCTTTGTGGAGAGAGCTTGGTTGAGCCAAAAGAAGCTTCAATGAGTCCTTTACCTCAGCTCTGAATAAATCACCCTCAAAGTGTCAAAGACCACTTGTGTTTTATCCCAGTCTGTATGATGGAGACGGAAACACTCAATGGATTAGCATGGCTAGAATTTGGATGAGGGACAGCAAGGGCATCTCATATGGACAGCTATCTGAAACCATTGTGGAAATGCAATCTCAAAGGAGAAGTCTGGCATTGCCATCAGTGCCGAAGAACCATGCCAAAACTGAAATGCTGGCATTACAAAGCATTCAGGGATCTGATCCATAACAGCACAGATGAGAATAAGCTGTGTAGTCAAACCTCACGAAAAGAGATGTCCAAGCAGGTTATTAGCAGCTTTAACTTGGTTTTACGTTTTGGACAGTTGTTTTTATGCTGAAATTCATCAGCTTTGCCCCTATATCCTCAAGAGAACTTTCATGATTATTTTCAGCTTTGCTCAGTTTTACTTATCAGGGCTTTTGTCCACTTTGGCCTTGTCCACTCTACCCTCTGTTCTAATCTGTCAGTCTGCTCCTTTCTCACTGTCCTCTCTGAGCAGCATGGCACCAGAGCCTGTGGGACAGAACCATCTGTCAGCCACAGAGGAGGGACAGCTAGACATGCTACCGCCATTACAGCGATGGATTTCTACTGTTCCCTGTCTCAGGACGAAGACTCCTTCCTCGCATGCCAGGCACACTCTCTCTTTGTTGTAGAGCCAAAAATGTGACATGTTATTCCACTCGCAGGTTCATTCTGCATACAGCATCCCCAAGTTACCTCACACTGTCACTTTGCCCAAATTTTTCAAAGTTCCAGAGATGTTCATTGTTTTACATCTCAAAAGTATTTGTTTTTGCTTGTTTTTTTACTTCGCTTGTCAATCTTGGTCCTTTTTGCACCCCATTTCCCCTCGTGCTCACTCTGAGTTTCTCACTGCAGAGCTAAAATAGCCCGAGGCTGTGTCCACCAGGGATATTTTTGTGTTTTTCACAGCCATTGTGTAAACATTCTTGTATAGATTATACCACTTGCCAAAAGAAAAAAAAATTAGTTAATCTTTGATTCCGAAAGCTTGGAAATTTCATTAAACGGGTAAAATGAGAGGGACAAAATTTCCCTTAAGTAACCTGCAAATACCGAATCCACGATGATCACGATGCGCTATGATACAAAAACAATGTCTAAGTCCTCATTCAACAAGTACAGAAACAGAGTCGGGAACAGTAAGGTATAAAAGTACTGATTTTATATCCTCATACACAGTGGAAACCCAAGCTGCAGATCTATACAAGTGTACAAAATGTACAATAAGCATCTCCCAAAATAAACCATGCAAACTTACTTCGTATTTACTTTTACGGGAACAGTGTTGTATATTGTATTTATTCATTTTGGGTAAAAAAAAAATAAAATAGTGCAAAGTGCAGGCTTTTGTTATTTGGTCTGCTGAAAGCCATTTAATATATAAGACATATTTTGAGTATAAGTTTTTAAATATATTTTTTACATTAATGTGGATAGAGTACGTGTGTAATATTCATTTCATTGTTGAGTAAAATTTGAGCAAGTGTTCAGGAAGAAATATCAAGTGAAACAAGTTTTTGATCACAAGTTTATTTTGTTTTTCACAAAAACCTGTTCCTGTAATGTAAATAACAAAGTCAATATAAATGTAATCAATTATACTTAAAAAGTACTGCATGTCAGCATGTTGTTGTCAGTCTGGAAACCTATTGTCACTTTAAATAGCTTTGTAGTGGCTGTAGCTCAGGAGGCAGAGCAGAGCATCTATAGACTGGAAGGTTGTTGCATCTGGAGTGTGGATGTTAGATAGAAAGCAACTTAAAGCATAGAAGGAAGTGCTTGTGTGAATACAGCATGTTGTATAAAGTGCTTTGAGTGCTCTGGGAGAGTAGGAAAGCGCTTTACTGTTTACTTTCTATATGTTGCCAATACATACGACAACAGACTTTAAGTTCGAAAGCTTTTTGTCCAACAAATCCTTACGTTGACCTTGGTGAATGTAAGCCAAATTTTAATGGATTGCTAACATGACCCCACTCTGCACCTCTAGAAAAGTTTTATCAGGATACATTCAAAACCTTCCAAGGTATCATTTTTTTATGGACAGAATGATGCACATGCATGCAAACGCTACTAAAACCACAACCTTGTGACCATGGTTTGAAAAACCAGTCTGTTTGTTTCTTCAGTTCAGAAATTGTTACAGCATGAAAATCAGCCAGAAACCAACCAGCACGGTGATCTTCTGAACAAGCTATCTTAGTTTACTAGCTTGCAAAGCTATTTCTGTCCTTGCTGACTTCATATCTACTCTCTAGGTACAATGTAGTATTTTGACAGAAGATGGGACGGGGCTAGCTAATTAAAATTCTAATTTTACTAGATTTTTCTGCTACCCAGGTATGTTTAAAAACGTGTTATCAAAATGACTTGATAGTTTTATTTAATTGTGTAATGCTTATTGCTTCTTTAAGATTTAATAATTATATTTTAGAATTAAAAATATCATTTATAATAAAGACCTCCTGCAATACTGATGGATTATCCATTACAGAAACATAAAAAAATGATTGACGTAATTACCAGTACTTTTAATTTAAGGCAGCTGTGGCATAAACTTTACACTGAGTAGTGATCTAATAAATGTGTTAAGCACTGTACATTGACTTTTCTAACCTATAAACTTGTTTGCCTTCATAAAACATTAGCTGATATTTGTGGAACATAACTCATGTGTTGGCTACATATATGTTTGCCTGTGTAACAGGTAGGATCATGCATTGTGTCAAAATACCACTATAGACCAAGATCCTCACATTGTCTGTTGGTTATTTTTGCAGTAATGATGACACTAGAACTATAGAAACATTTATGTCAACGTGCACACAGTTCAGTAGCTGACTAACCTAGCTTGCAGCATAGCCTTTGTGCCATTGCTCGCTGAGCAGAAGTAATGATAGTGCAGTTCTACCATTTCACAAATATCTTTGCCTCTAACTCCGCTCGGCACATACAATATACATTCACATGAAGATGAAATAGTAATTAAAAAGAATAGTGTCTTAAAGTAATCAACACACAGTTAAGTCAATTAAACGACCTACATGTGTATTCTTCTTCTGGCCTGTATATTGTTTCAGGGCCTGGTTCATGATGCAAAGGAAGGCCCTACACCACCACCTCCTTCTGATAAAATCCACCTAATTAATATCGTTGTGCATTCTGCAGATGTCGCTTAAAAACAATAGCTTTTAAAAATGAATGATCTCTAAGTAAGTTCAAGTGCCTTTCATCATATGCAGCATATTATGACTGCTAGTGAAGAGAGCAGATCATATAGTTTCTGTCTTTGAACAGTTCCTAAAGTATAAGTCAGGTAATAAATTAAATAGTTATCAGTTTTTAATATACGCTACCATGTACTTACCTAGTGAAACTTGACCGAGTAGCAGTGCGTCACTTCCACTTTGCACAAATCGCAGCACAATCTAGATACAGTTTCACTGCATGGAAGGGAAAAAAGTAGCCGCATCTAAAACAGCTGTCAACCACAATGGTTATATTGAAATAGAAAAACAACATCACAAGAAAAAAAAATCCCTACCTGGAAAAAATGTATACATCAATAAATAAAAGGCACTGTTCTGTGCCATGCAGTTCAGAATCTTTCTTTCCAAATAATCCAATGACATAAAAATAATGACAGTGCAGTGATATAAACCTTTTACAGTGCAGCTGTGTGTCAGCTCATTTTTGGCATTAAGTTTCACCAATTAGTAATGCTATGCTGGAATCACACCACATGGCAGTGACTGTCTCCTAAGGTAGCCTATGTAGTAATATGATAAAACACAGAGTTTAGTTTTATTCAGTGTTGCCATGTTGCTAGCTATATATGACAAAACTAGCGGATCCTGTGAATGTGTAAATAAAGGTATATTACATTTTGTGGGGACCCTGCAGTTGTGGATTAGTTGCTTAGGATGGAGTATGGTACTCCAGCACTGGAAAAAAAAATAGCTTCCTCTGTAAGTCCTATCCTTGTTTCTGGACATTGCCAATACTGTAACATCATCCTCTAAACGAACAACAAGACAAAAGGTGAACGAGAGTGCTTGTTTCAGAAGCTGTAGCCAAGACATCCGGGAGGAGGGGGGCTCACCATGTTTCTGCTGCATCGCTATTTTTGTTTGCCCCAGCTATATTAAACTTTCAGGACTTGCTGCACTGAGCACTAAAAGACCAAAAACACGCTAATCTCCGAGCGCCATCAGGAACACGTACGTCTGGCTCTGACAGAGGTTTCTGCTGGACGCGGCCTGTGTCGAGTTGAAATTTGTCATATCTTCCTCCCGCCGATGTCTGTCCCCTCTTCACATTTTTTCACTGTTATTTGTCAACAGAGTCTCTCCTTAGGTCACCAGTGACACACCAGCACTGCAACTTAATTACCCACAAACCTTTGGGAGAAATAACCAAGAAGTCCCTCTTATCACTGTGACTCTTCTGCCAGAGGTAATGTGAAAACTCCTTCCGTGCTTTTACTCTGTCACCATGCATTTCATCCTTGGGGCTAGCTTTTCTTCCTCATCTGACCTCTCTCTCATCCCTCTCCCTCCCTTGAGAAAGTTCCACTTGGTGGCCTTTCTCCGGGGTGACTGATGGCTCCTCTATGGGCAGACTCATCCAGACTTAATTACCCACAAGCCCCTCGGAGGGCAAATGCAGAGTGACCGAGGCATGCGCACTATGTCGTCCCCTCTCCCCCTCTTGTTCCTTTAGTCCAGCATCGCTGAGTGGACTGTTAAAGCCCATTCACTGTGTCTATTTTTCACTATGTTACATAACAAAACCGCGTTTGTTTTTTGGGTGGGTGTGGGTGTGGGGGGTTCTTCTTTGAAAGAGGATGCGATTAGCATAAGTATTACTCCCCCCCCACCCCAGTTATTCCAGTTTAACCAGACTTCAAACCAGCAGAAATGTTCTTGTTACATTTTCAGACAGACCAGCGGGGCCTCTGATTGGTCACAGTTAAGCTTCAGTGCTGCTGGCTAACAAAGTTTGTCATGCCCAAACACCCAAAGTGGTATTATGAAAAAAACACAAACCCCAAACACGGGATTGTGCACTCCAAATCAAGACAGAGGCTACTTGTATTCCTCCGCAAATGCCCTTGATGCAGCTCACACCCACACACAACACACCGGGATCGATTTGAAAATTTATTTTCATATAAAAAAGACACTATGAAAACATTAGAGGACTACTTTGTACAATCTTATGTATAAAAAGAACAAAAATGGAGAAAGGGATGAGTTTTCAGTAATAAACCAGCTGGAATGTTGGATGGTTGTAGCGGTCGGGTTAACACTGAAGCATCAGGGTGGAGGGCGAAGGTGAACATGGGGTGGGGGGGGGTTAAGTTGGCTTGAACATGGAGTTGAGTTGCAAATTTTCTCTCCTTAGTTTTGTACTTGTTTGTGTGGGTTGATTTTTGTAAGACTGACAGGAAGAAAAATTGAGATGGGTAGCATATTCTGACCGGCATCTTCTCGTGTTTAAATATGCATCGCAGAAGAGGAAAACGTTGAAGTTTCGAAATGTTAAGACCCAAGATGAATATCTCAATCAGACAGGCAGCGTCTCACTTACCGTTTACTCCGAGAATAAAACTTAAAAGCCATTCATCACCGCGTCTGAAGCTGTTCACGCCACAATAAACAAATCGGGGAGGGGGGCTGTATCAAAACGTCACATTGTGTGAAAATCAAACCTGACTATTTCTTTTCTGCTTGTGGGTTTCTGATGGGAAGGGGGGGGGGGGGGGCTGACAAATGATTGGTTTCTCATGGACTCACATGGGGGCCTGGCAGACAGTCGCTTTGTTCTGTTGGACACACTGTGCAGTAGATCTGGAAAAGCAGAGCCTCCTCACAGAAGGTCAGGTGAATGTGACCTTAGCTCGGCAACTTGGGATCAAACCTATCTCGCTCCTCTGAGAGAGGGCGAGCTGTAGGTTTGCTTATCGGCTGATTAACTTGAAAGGTTAGGAGGGCCGCGCTCTTGTCTCACCATCTGCGCTGTGCTGCTCTACTACCACATTAGGGATCTTTAAACAGATGGTTTGAGGGCTGCATTGGAAAATGTCAGGACAAATCGCCATCCCCGGATAATTACTGTTTTTGAGCGCTCCCCTTCCTCGGCATCTCTGCCTGCCTCTGGCTTTTTTTCTTTTTTGCTGTGTATATTTAGAACTTTCCTCCTCGGCTACCATTTTTCTTCGTTTCTTCGCCCATAAACTCTCTCTCTTTTTTTTTTTCTATCCACACTGTTAGATTAATGGCAGCTGCTTTGAACATAGACAGAAAAGTTATGGAGCTATCTTTTGAATTCATCCTGCACTCTCTGACACTTTCTCTCTGCTGGTGTGTGGAGGACTGATGTGCTAATGTAGCAGCAGCAGAAAACTGGTCGTCCTCTTGTAACCGCTGAAGTACGGAGGTAGAATGTCAAGCAGAAAGCATCACCATCGGCTCCTCTTCAGTCTGACACCTTGTAGCCTTATAACCTGTGATTCCCTCCCCGTCTTTCTGCGAGCGGGGAATTACATATCTCTGCTCTGCTGCTAGACTTCATGCCTTCTAGGAGCACGACACTGAGTGGGCAGAGTGAGCAACAGAGGAGCGGCGCTGTAAGCAAAGAAAGGCATGTTTGTAGAGCTCGTGATGAAGTCCTCGGATCATGTGATGTCTCATTACTGGATTCAAAATCCTCCTCAGGTCATTTGAAGCTAACAGAGGTTTTTTGACTGGGGCAAACTGATCAATTCTTCACTCTAAAGCAGCACATTTCTGAGGATCTCAAAAGGATTCCTTGTAGGCAGAAGTGCCTGAGATATTCTTCTTTTCTGGCTTTACTACGACTGGTGATGGTTGAAATGGAGTCAGATATTTAAGTCTTATACTACTCTTCTCTTTAAGCAGCAGAGGGGAAAAGAAGGAGATGCACGAATCTGCATGATTCGCATCCTTTTTTGTTCCCTCTCTTGGGGGCAGTGGGTGGGGGTTCTCGCGTGGTGCACATTATGTCAGAAAGCAAGCTCACATTTATGTGCTGTGTAACTGTTTACAGGAAATAAAAAAAATTGATATATTAATAAGAATGAAAAAGCATCACAAGCACAAACCCAACCAAATTCTCCAAATGAATCGATTCTTTTTTCATCAAAGAGAGCATAGAACACAACTCGGTTGGTAGTTATTTGTTTCAGTCGTGTTATTTTTCCTGTTGGGAGGACATTTTTTTTTTTTTTTTGGAACCAAACCATAAAAAAATATACCGAATGAAGTAATGTGATGTTAACACAAAGAGTGCGACAGTACTGGTTGAATAAAAGTGTTGAAATGAAACCTGAAAAACAGAAGAGAGGATGGCACATATCATCGAGAGGCTCTGTCCCCACCCTCTGCCCCCACCCGCCCCCACATTCCCTGTCCGTTCAAATAAGAAAAAAAGAAAAGAAAAAAGGAATAGATAAAGACTGACCAATTTGATTCTCAAGGGGAAAAGCAAATTGAGAACAGCGTGCCTTGAAAGGGAGGAGGAGGAGGGGAGGCTACCCAAGTGTGAGAAACCTCGGTGAGATCTTTTCCCCTTGCTATAAAACAAATATCTCCCACCCCCACCCCCACCTCAAAGTCATGAAACAATTGAAAGAGGTTATCTTTTTTTATCTTCTCCAGAATAAAATCAAGACAATTTCTCTGAAATAAGTTTCTCATAGTTTTTTTTCTTTCTTCTTTTAAAGTTCATTTAAAAATCTTCTCTTTTTTAATCAGTCACAGACATGTCAAGCCCCTGTTCTTTCTTTTCAATAGTCTTTGCGAAAATATAGAGTAGAACAGTCTTCTTTCCATGTCTGTCCGCTGCAGCAGTAAACATACACTATGGGTTCCGACAGAGCACATCGCAGGAGATGGGGAGGCGGGGAGTAGTAGAGAGTGTGTGTGAGTGTGTGTGATCCTTGCAGAGAACTCGTGTACCTATGTATAGCTTTTCAGTACTCCGGTGTCTCTGTGTGCATCTGCACCTCGGCACGAGAGAGCGTGTCTGTTTCAGTGGGTGTGTACGTCTGCGTGTCTTCACACTTCAGTCTGGAAGTCTCCCTCGGATGAGTCGGGGGTGTTAGCCGAGGACGAGTCCCAGTTTTTATTGTGCAGTTCCATCCGGTCCTTCTGCTCCCCCGGCACGATGGACAGCTCGGGGGTCATGGTCTTGAAGCTGTCCCAGGAGCTTTGGTCCTCTGGGGTTGACTTGTCCTAATGGAGAAGAGGGACAAAGAAAGGGGGCGGGAGGACGACCATGTTAGGAAAATTCTGAAAATGCTTTCACGCCGTCTGATGGAGAATTACATTTTACAAGATAATATTATCCCTGTATCTTTTCCTAATTACAGGCTACAACTAGCACTCATCTGCTTAGTTTAGTGTAAATAAAGAGAAAAAAAAAGGAGGAAAAGGAGGTCGATGACCAATGAGTGATAAGCAACATGCTTATCACTCATAAAAAGGTCTACCGAGTGTAATTTGTGCAAAAACTGAAGTGTAAATGTAATTTCACGAGAGAGATGTTTTAGCAGAGCACACACAGCACCCTAGGAAGTTCGGTTTCATTTAACGACCAGAGCAATAATCGCGTTTCACGAGATATCAAAAGTGCAATATTTTTCAGCCTGTGTACCCGCTGTAGCTGTGGGTAACACAGTCGTCGTGTAAAATAAATGATCGCTACCAGCACAGGGGAGCGCTGACGTTTGGTTTTACCGGCAAATAAAACGATTTTGATAATTAGACTGAACTGTTGAGTTGTTTACCGTCCGTGTGATCTTCTAACCGCTCTCGTTCCTTGCCAAGTTGGACTTGTAGCGATTACTCTTGGCCAGTACCAATCACAGTCACCAAAATTCAAATGCTGGCATGCTATGCTTCTGCATATCACTGGTGGATATAATCTCACTGCTTGTTTCATTTTTTTCTCTCTTTTTTTTGATATATGTGTATATCAACACGATAACAGCTTCTGGGGCTTCCTGGTGACAGGATTTACATTTTTCGTACTTTTTTTCCTGAACTAACAAGCTCATGCCTTCTGCTTCTGGGTCTGTGATGCTCTGTTTTTCTCTTGCTGCCAATTATAGCATATTGGCCTATCTGTACATCCAATGTCTGAATTTGGATTTATGATTGTGGGACTGAGATCTGAGCTCATAAATCTGGCTCTGATATTACATCACTGACCTTCAACAACTTCTCCCCCTGCCTTCATCTAGTCTTCATTCAGACTTCAAAGTAAAAAATACAGCAACAGAGATATATGACGAGTTTGCCAGTACAATGTTAGATACACTCACCAGCCACTTTGTCAAGTACACCTGTTCAACTGCTCATGAACACAAATATCAAACCACACAATCACATGGCAGCTACTCAGCAATCCGAGACCATGTCTGCATGCCTAAATGCTATTAAGATTTTCCTGCAAAACCATACTCAGGATTTACAGAAAACATTCCAAAAAAGAGAAAATATCCAGGAGCAAAAATGACTTGTTGATACCAGAGGACACAGGAGAATGGTGAGGATCCTCTGAGTTGATAGGAAGGCAACAGTAACTCTCATAACTGCCCGTTACAAATGTGCAAAAGAGCCTTGCTGAATGCACATTATGTTGTGCACCTTGATGCAGACGGGGATACAGCAGCAGAAGCTCACTCCTGTTAGCTAACAACAGGAAACTGAGGCTACAGTTTGCGTGTAATCAACAAAATTGGACAACAGAAGATTGGAAAATCGTTGCCTAGTCTGAATCGTTGCTTTGTCAATTTCTGCTTCTGATATTTGGACGGTCGGGTCAGAATTTGGTGTAAACAGCATGAAAGCATGAATCCATACTGCCCTGTATCATCTCACTGATCGTGGTGTAATATTGGAGGGGATATTTTGCATCACTGAAACATCACAGTATTTTTGAGTATAGTTGCTGACCATGTCAATCCCTTTATGAACACAGTGTACTCATCTTCTGATGGCTGCATGCAGCAGGATAACGCACCAGGTCACAAAGCTCAGATCATCTCAAACTGGCTTCTTCAACATGACAGTGAGTTCATTGTAGTCACTGGCCTCCACAGTCAGCAGATCTCAATCAATTAGAGCATCTTTGGGATGTGGTTGAACAGTAGATTCACATCATTGGTGTGTGCCTGACAGAGCAGATCTGCAGCAACTGTGTGATGCTATCATGTCAATATGGACCAAAATCTCTGAGGAATGTTTCCAACACCTTGTTGAATCTATGCTATGAAGAATTAAGGCAGTCCAGTAGGCAACGCTGTATGTGCAAGGTGTACCTAATAAAGTGTCTGGTGAGCATAATTAAATCAAAGAAATACGAATAATAGGAATACGAAAATCGGGAAAATGTTTAAAAAAAATCCTGTAAAAACAATTCAGTGGGAACATTTTATTTAGCCTGCGGGGAGTTGTGGAGACGGATACACCGCAACATTCACCCAATCATTTCTTAGCACTGCACTTACAGGGTTGTAACAGTGCACTAAATTAGCATTTCCATATGAACCTTGATTTCCAAGTTGTGATATGGGTAAGTTGCACAGATAAGAAAAACCCCCAAAAAATTATTTTTTGTCCATTTCAAGTCTCACTGTAAAGGTTCATGCACTGAATGTTGCACATTACCATCAACAGAAGACCAAGACATTTACTCTCAAGCAAAGATTAAGGAACATGAACAAGATTTCAGTAGTTACCTATCAAAAATGCTACTTCTGGTCTTTTATTTGCAGAAATGGCACACATTTTCTGTCTCCTAACTCTCTAAACCAGAAATAAACTCACAAAAAGCATGAAAGCTTCTAAGCCCGGGGTCTGTGATGGAAGCGTGCGGCCTGCAGATGAGCCCACCATGCATGTAAAATACATGTCGGGGGATTAGCCAAAAAATGGAATTAGAGGAGGTGGCATTATTCATCAGATAAGGGCCATTATTCAAATTGGACTCGTTATCTCCCGGCAATCTCACACAGTGATTTCACAGACACAAACGGGGAAAGACACCAGGGATCGCTGGAACAAATGACTCTTGGTGGAGCAAAAACATACAAAGACAAAAGAACAAGGTGGACCACTTGTGATGCTTTCCACAGACACAATGAATCCAGCTGCTTTGTTTTTATTGAGCTGGAAATTCATCTTCTAAAATAATCATTCAGAAGATGAATATTTAAAGTATTTTCACTGGTCATCTTGAGAGTAGATGCCCGTCTGGACATATAATTGAGAAGAGAGAGAGCGCTACCATTTCTGTTCTTCATCGCTACCTCCCAGTAGCTCTCTTGCAGCTTTCACTTTTTTTTTTTTGTTTTCCACAATCTTACCTTTGCTTTATTTCAGAAACTCCTCTGAAGTACTCACATATAACTCATTTTGAGTTATTCACACCCTCAGTCCCTGTCTGTCTCCACACACACACACACACACACACGCACACACACACACACACACACACACACACACACGACTCATTGATCTGCAGTTGCACAGCACTCCCACCCCCCCTCGCAGTGTGTGTTGATCGTCGCTGAGGCGCTAGGGGGCAATATCTGCCTGATTATCATTCTCCCTGCGTCACAGCTTGACAGTTGGTAAAATGAATACAAAAGGCATAATCTAGGAGCCAATTTGCATGCTAAATGCTGGCGAAGGAACATTTTGTAATGCAGGACTGTGGGTAATGCTGCAGTTAAGCCCAACTTTATCCCTGGGAGACTAGGCTAACGCGATTGTGCTGCTACTGCGTGTCTACCCCTTCCCGTTCACCATCTCTGCCTGACTCCGTTCCCTCCTTGCCCTCGAGCCCCATCTCATCCCTCTCTCTTTGCCAGAAACCCCCTCTACTTACACTCGATGAGTTCTTTTCACCGCCGGCAGACGAAATGCTCCATCGCTTTTCCCTCTGTGGTGATGAAATGGGAGGGAGAAGACAAGGACGGGGTGAGAGGGAGAGAGAGAGAGGAAGACAGAGGAGGAGGGAGTGGGGTGAGGGGGAGGTGGGGGTGAGGATCACAGTCACTGACAACTCTGCCCTGAAACAACAGCATTGTTCCCACACCTTCATCAGGTGAGCAGGCAGTTGTTGCTTTGAGCTTACACCTTACCCCTCGTCTCTCCCTGTCTCTATCTCTGACCAGCTCTCACGAAAAAAAGATATATATATATAACACTCACACACACACATCATGCACACATGGACAGAAACAGTGTAGACAGTGATCAATGTCAGCATGGTTACAGTTGAAATGTGTTGGAACAGCCTATATTTTCAATATCCCGATCCGTCAGTGCTTAGAGGCAAACTGTAAATGTGAGGACAGAGTGAAAGAAAAGACTCTACATGCTACACAGCTGACAGTAACTAACAGTAACTACGACTACTATATAAGGGATGCAAGTATGGACGGCATGTGGAGTGTAAAGTATAATCTCATTCTTGAAGCCCTCCTGCACAGTGCCGGAGGGCTTTGAAGCTCATGTTTTTGGAATGATGTTGAAAGAAGATAACTAATCTGGTTATTAGTGCAAGGAAATTCTATCTTCGCTATCTGCATTATTGATTTTACACTGTAGGTGTTAACATAGCACATAAAAAAAGTTCAAGCTGGGCTATAAAGTGGACGCTGCTGACTCTGTACGTTCTGCCTTTGGCTCAAATACATAAACCGTGTTTCCCCGGCTGTAACGTTGCAATGTTATCCTTCTCTTTTTTTTAGTTCAAAAGCGTCTGGCATTGGAGTTCTCTTGGTTATTGTGCTGACAGATCAGCGGCTTCATACAGCTATGTGTTTATGCCACGGTGGGCTTGAGGTGGGGACTCATTATTTGGACTCTAACTACCAGCCCGCCCAGATTGATTCCCAGCAGCAGTTAATATCGAACATATTGACTCAAGCTTTTCTTTTTTTTCCTACATAGTTTTAAGTTTCTGCAAAAAGTTTGTGAAACACCCAATTCTATGTTCGTATTTATTCTTTTCTTTCTCTATAAAATAGTGAATTGCACAGCTTTCTTTCAGGGAGAGCTTCGCAGAGTTTGTGTGGGTGTTTGGAAGCGTGTCTTGATGTGTGTGACTAGATAAAAAGATGTAAAAATGGTGCTGGTTTGTTAGATTAAAGATTCTCCCCTTTTAATGTCAAAAAGCAACTGTTCAGGAGTCGGATTTACTGTTATCGTGCTTCTTTCGTTCTTCGATCATGTCAATATAAGCTGTGAACAAAAATCTTGTCTTGGGCATGTCCACACTTTTTCTAGCATGGTTGCTGTTTTCAGATCACTCCCAGGAAGTCCCATTATAATCATATTGAACTGTGATGCACTGTGACGGACTGTGATCGCACCATGGATCTCCAAATGTGCGCATAGAGCGCAACACCTATTTTAAACCACCCCAAATTCTTACGGAGGATGATCACTGGCTATAACAGCTGGTTCTCCAGCATCAACCGTGCAGTTTTCATGTCTTGATGCACGCTCAATCATCCAGGTACGGAAATAGCACAAAGTGGATTCTGTTTATCTGGATGCAGTGTTTTCAGTGGGAGGAGCTGAAAACTGAACTACCTTTGACATCAAGCCAACATTACAGAGACACAAGGGCAACTGGTCATAACGAGACTTCCGGGGAGTGACCTAAAAACAGCAATCATGCTGAAAGTGGTCCAAAGTGCACAAGAAGACTTTGATATACCTTATTTATATGCGTCAAAAGCCACTAGAAAAGCCAAGCATATTAGGGTTTTGGCAATAGGTTGAACTTAATGGACCATTTCTGAAGGCTGAATTTATGGCTCATTTTTCTTACATGCTTCAGTCATGATAATGAGTACCTTCATATTTCTGCCTTTCATCAATCAAAATGGCAATTTGCGATTTAACAACTACCCTTTAAAAGCCCAGTTTATGCACAATCAGTGCTCACAATTGTACCAAACAATACAGGTTTTTATTTACTAATATCATACCTTCACAATTTAGCACACAAAAGCAACTCACCTGCAGTGCTCCACTGCTGTTTAATGAGGAATCATGGGGGTCCCGAAATGTACTTTCCATTATAGTTTTGCAGATACAGCAGGGGAAAATTGAACTCATGTTGCTACTAGCACTGCAAGGCCCCAAATACACCTTCTAACGCTGGGTAAAGGGGTTGGAGCCAGAAAGCAGAAAATTTTGCCCTGCACTTAAAAGTTTCAGGCAAGCTATGAGGTAGAAAACGCTACAAGCTGCAAGCACAACAAAGCAAAGTGAAGAGAACAGACGTAGGGAGGCAGTGGGAGGGTACGCACTCAAACAACGCTACAGCACAAACATCTAAGGCCATCTCTAGAAGCCTCTGCTACAATGTTGGTGGATGAGGCCCACTCTCTGCCACTCAGAACCCCCCTCATTTGGACTGTGGAATTGGAAATCGTGTCTGAGTGTGGGTGAGCAATGTGGCAGGCTGTCTCTGGGAGATGACAGGTGGGTTGTGGGTAAGTGGGTTAACTTTACCTTTGTTGACTTGGATGCCCATGGTTCTGCTGACTGTCTGGCTACATTCAAACTGGGACATGACAACAAGCATGCAACACAAAGCCCAGTCAGCAAACAAAGGACATAAAACAGGAAGAAAAAAAAAAAGAGAAATCAATAAAATGTTGTAGTAAGGCAAAGAAAAGACACTGAGAATTAGGTTTTTGACATGTGTGAATACATAAATAAACTCAAACTGTGACTGGACATGAAGTAAACTGAAATCACAGTTAAACAAAAACAAAATGAAAGTAACATCAAACAATGCAGGAGCAGATTGAGTGGATGCCAGAATACGACGGTCATTTGCATCTATCAGTGGGCTTCAGGGTCACTGAACCGGACCTTGCCTGTTTCAACATTTCTGTGTGTTTATTTCATTATATCATCAAGGTAATGACTGAATCTAGATTGCCTATTCACCACTGGCATAATATATTAGGTGGAGGGTTGGGAGGGGGCAAAAATTGTCCATGCATAGCAGTCCTTAGCACCGTTTACCCCCTTAGCTGGGAAAGAATCTGTGTCACAAGTAATAAGGCCCTTCAAAGGAGCCAAATTTGGAGAATGTAGGGTAAATAAATTCCATTAGTGTAACACATTGCAAACAAACGAGCAATCAGACACACAGGCTTGGTTTGCTGTTGCTGTCTGGGCCTCTGCAATCCAAGGCCACTGCTCCTATAGAGAAAACAGTTCCAGCATGTGATTTGGACCTTTTCACCTCCCTTTAATTGGCCCAAGGACACTAAATGAGCTAAATTAGTATTGTGCCTGTTGGTGCACGAAGCCAGTGTAAGGCTTGTTCCGCCTGGACTACCCGTCCCCTCATTAGGAGCCACTGATAGAGCCAGTGTGCTAACGCTATACTTCGCCAAGCGCTCAGTTTTCATGGGCAATTTGTGTGGAAGGATGAAAACAGCTGATGAATTTATACTCGGCATGGAGAAGGGGAGGGGGAGGCAAGGAAATAATTAAAAACAAGCTAATGAGAGGAATTAATTATTCAATTAATGCCTCAAACGTGACACCCAGGGCTGAGTTTAGAGGGAGGAATGGGAAAATGAGGGAGACAGCGAGAGGGAAAATGTCAAGCTGTGAGGACGAATAGAGGGGAGAATGAGATATGAAGAGGAAGAAGAGGGGAGGACTTGCTTTATTGCTGGAATGTGAAATTGAAACCCCTTAGCTTAATGCCGGCAAATTGACTATCGAGACCTACGGGGTTTGCAAGTGCAGGCAAATTGCCCTCACTGAGTCAACAAAAATTGGCTTCTTTGTCATTTAAAATTATACATCTTCATTTTACGTGAAACATCCTCGGAGCTTCCACATTACCCTGGCTAAATTTCCCTACAGTGGCCTCAAAACCTTGCTGGAATATCAATAAATATCACTAAGACAGCACCCAAGTCTCACCTCACTTTAATGGAGAAGGCTAATGGAGTATCCTCCTAGACAGACTATGCACCAATATGCTTCCATGTGTAGCCTAACAGACAAGGATTTCATCGTGTAATTCTCACACATCCCTACAGCCATTTTAGGCTGAATTGCTACATGCTTTCATAATCGAAAATTTGCCGTTCCTGCTCTGATCTAGCATCAGTAAAAAAATAAAAAACAAAGCAAGGCTTGTTTTCTCTCTGTCTCTGTCCCTCGCCTCTCCTTTTTCCTTCCCGCTGCGTTCTGCGTAAGTCCTCGCTGTCTATCAGGAGAGGGAAGCCAATCCACGCTTCATTTAATCAAGAACACAGCAGACGACGGGATGGAAATATATCCCATTTGAGAGCTAAAAAATACATCAGCCAAGTCATTATGCAGTGGAAGCGCTTTCTCACACTCACACACCCACCGTCCATCCCACACACAGCGAGGCACAACAATGCATCATTGGGCACTGCATGCAAATTTGTGTTATGACCTTCTGAACTCTGTGGAATGGATAGAAAATGACAGGCTAACTCCACAGTGACAGAGGCCAAGAAGCTGTTCTAAATCTAAACATTAGTGTAGACACTAATGCTAATACATACTGTGTTACACGCTCTCTGTCTTTTAGTAACCCCACTGACTCCATTTGTATCCTGCCTCGTTTGTGGAATGCACAATGAAACTACACTCCATCCATCTGCTAGCCATATGGCCCCAGTAAGAGCATCTACTGTACTTAAAACAGAGTAGGATTTGAATTTGTTTTCATCATTAGCATTAATGTGAAGGCCCACTTTCTGTCCACTTCAGCAGAGTGTAACACAAGTGTTATCACTGCAGATATCATTCTCATATGTGGGCAGATGACTTTGTAACTGTACAGAATAACCACTTGATTCCAGGTCAGTAACTGCTGTTCTTGGGTCAACAAAGCAAAATAACAGCTAACAATTTAAGACTAACTTGTACAACTCTCAAACCCAGTTCTCAGTTGCTATGTATCTGCATTAAACAACGCATCAAAGAAGGGCAGTAAGAAGTAATACTATACTGCCCTTAGTATTCACTTGTTGGCGGCCTTTATACACATACAAATTTGAGTGGCATACAATTCTTAATCCATTGGGTTTAATATGATATCAGCCCAGAATAGCTTCAACTATTCTAGGAAGGCTTTCTTCAAGGTTTAGGCATTTTTTCTGGGAATTTTTGACACAAATGTTAGAGAGAAGTCCTGGCCTCCAGTCTCCACTCTAATTAATCCCAAAGGTTTTCTATTGGGTTGAGGTCAGGACTCTCTGAGGGCCAGTCAAGTTCTTCTACACCAAACTCGCTTATCCATGTCTTTATAGACCTTTGTGCTCTCGTATGCAGTCATGTTGGAACACAAAGGGGCTATTTCCGAACTGTTCCCACAAAGTTGGGAGCACGAGATTGTCCAAAATGTCTTGGTATGCTGTTCCTTTTCACTGGGACTGAAGCCCAACTCCTGAAAAACAACCCCACACCATACCAAACACCCCTTCCACCAAACTTTACACTTGGCACAGAGCAGTCAGACAAGTATCGTTCTCCTGACAACCACCAAACCCAGACCTGTCCATTGGATTATCAGATAGAGCGTGATTCGCCACTCCATAGAACATTTTTTCACTGCTCTAGAGTCCTGTGGCGCCATTCTGTGTGGTTTCTGATGCTTTGGACTGCGCTTGTTGATGCAAGGCTTGGATGCAGCTGCTTGGCCATGGAAACCTATTCCATGAAGCTCTCTATGACTATGCATCCACTCACCTGGCTCTGTGATTTAACCTGGCCTACCACTTCTTAGATGAGTTCCTAATCATTTCCATTTCCTTAGAGCAGGGGTCTCGAACTCCAGGCCTCGATGGCCGGTGCCCTGCAGGTTTTAGATGTGTCCTTGATCCAACACAGCAGATTTAAATGGCTAAGTTACCTCCTCAACATGTCTTGAAGTTCTCCAGAAGGCCTGGTAATGAACTAATCATTTGATTCAGGTGTGTTTACCCAGGGTGAGATCTAAAACCTGCAGGACACCGGCCCTCGAGGCCTGGAGTTCGAGACCCCTGCCTTAGAGCAACCAATTTTTTCACAAATGCTTGTAGAAGCAGCCTGTATGCTTAGGTGCTTGACTTTACACCGTGGCCATGGAAGTGATTGGAACACTTATATTCAATAATTTGGATGGTTGAGTGAATACTTTTGGCAATATAGTGTATATGCTTGTGTTAGGCTGAAAAAGACATTAGGAGTGTTTCTGATGAGTTTTTTAGGAGAATATGCAACACAGAGCCAAATTGAAATTTATTTTCAGACTGCGGGAATATGTCTGCTAGCTTCAGAACGGATAGACAAGGTGATCTTCAGCATGGAGGTTAATGGGGACTCTTGCAGTAGTCTGTCTGGCTCCTACTTCTTTCCAGTCACATATTTCCTATCCTTTTCAGTCTATTAAGTAGAATGCTTATTCAGCCTCTGGACAGACATTTGGTAAATATAAGGATTACCAGATACCAGGTAGCACAGATTTAACAAGAATATGGCTGTATGAGATTGGAAGAAAAAGGAGAGACAAGAAAAGCAAAATCAGGAGTTTGAAGTGTGTTGATTCTATCTGTGAGGGTACATGTAATGCCTAAGACCACTGTAAGCCCACTGCACTTACATGGAAAATTGGATAAGATGTGAAAGCAAAAAAAAAATGTGTCCATGTCTCTTTGTGTTTCTGATATCCACTCATCTCCCCAACACAGCCAACACAGAGCTCCTACCTGAAGAGAGCAAAATGAATCAGGTCTCTTCTGACCCCTTTTGCAATATTTTTGAGTGTTTCATCAGCACACATAAAAGTGCATAGCGTTTAGTCCTTTTTAGTGCATGAGTTTATGAACATAACATCATGGTTTATGAGGTGGTTATAAATCATTTTGGATGGGCCGTTGTCTTTACAGACTGGTTTATTATGTGGTTATGGTGTTTAGATCGTAAGATTTAACTCAGGCACTGAAAATGGACACAATGAACGCACCTTTTATTCACAACATAAAAACATTACAAAATCAGGAGATTAAAAAAAAAGTTCACTCGTGAACATCCAGTCCTGTATCACACCACTATACAAGTCCTGGACATCCGTCCAGATAAAGTCGCTCCAGATTTAGAGTTTCAATATGAAATTGCATAATGAAGGAGGAGGAATTAGCATTCATTACCTGAACGCTGAGGCATGAGGGTGTACGTGACGATGCACAGAACTGTTATACCACACCATACCACTGGGAAGGGGGGTTCAGTATAATATTAAGGTTCATCAAATACAGATACTTCACAATGAGGAAGCACCGACAGGTGGAAAATGAGCAGCTACAGGTAGTATAGTTTGACACCGTTTGTTTTACTGTAATTACACATGATAAATTCTTGCAGACCTGCAGCTAGTACCATGGTTGCTAAGTTTAATTCCTCCTTTAATTACTGTGTATGGACATGCTAACAGATTTGCTGTTAACATTCTTGTATTTTCTCAAAAAGTGGTACAAAAGATTTGCACAAAAGTATGCATTTCATTCCTGCTCTCAGCTGTCAAGTTTTTAAGATTAATTTGTAATTAGCTGTTTAAACTAGTCAAGTAACTTTCACATTTACTATCTAAATTAAACTAGATAATTAACTTGCCGACTTTGTCAGCTCTTTTAAACTCCTGTCTTGGGTTAGACCATTTCAGGTTTTAAAAGGAGAATATTTATGGGCACTGAATGTGCACTTTATGAAAACCTACAAGCTACATGTCCCAGAAAAAGGCTGGGTGTGTAAAATCTTCAGCATCATTGTAATACAGGTATTCCTACTATTCTCACCATGATAATAATGAATGTGTAATTTGTCACATTTTATTTTTAATGCTTCTGCAGGTGCAACGCTTTATTACTATGACATACTCCAACAGAGTTCAGGTTCATAAACCTGGTTCATAAACCTGAACTCTTACGCCTTCAAGGACAGCTTGTTCAGTATTTCTTTTTATTGTTTTAGGCAATGCTCAGATACAGTATATACCAAGCTATCCAGACAAATGGAAGGTCATCCATTCGCACTACTTATCAACATGTAAAGAAATCCAAAGCCTGACTAACCCAGTCACAGCTGATAAACTGCAATTGAACAATTATTCTGGGGGGAGGAATTCAACCAGCAGATGCTTCAATGTGAAATGCACAAATGACTGTATGAAAACACAGCTTCAGGACAAAAGGTGGCAAACTACGAGGTACAAACTGTAGCATGTAGGTACATTGCCTACTTTAGCAGCATTAGAGGGGCTTTACACCACAAGGTTTATGTTGTTTTAGCACGTCTTACTTTGACTTTCTTTGTAAACCAGGGATGCTCTGCGAACTAGAGATGGCTCAGTGTTGTGCCTCGGTGGAGGGGGAGGGGGGACCTGTTGTGGGCGAACACCAGCCATGGTAGTTAGAAGGGCAACAGGGGTATTTAGGGTTCCGTTTAAAGCACTGTTTTATGATAACATTATGTAGGCAACTGGACCGAGGGGTTGCGATGAACTGGCCAACCTCCTTTATCATTAAAAAGGTGAGACACTCAATAGAGCCTGTCCTTAAGTGACAAAGTCAATTGGCCATATGAAGTTAAAGGTGAATTTCAACTTCCAAGGTACTTTGGGTGTCCATCCGTGAGGAGATATCCTCGCGAAATGCCATTTTGTTTGCAATTAAATCACTCATGTAGGATATGTGAAAATCACTGTCACTCTGTCACACGCTGTAGAAGGGAGGTTATTAAAGTAATTATGAAACGATTATATCATTACTCATGCAGTAATTGTCTCCTAAACACAGTTTATGTGCTCCAAACACAGGCAGTGCATCACAGTGATCTCAAAACATAAAACGGATAAACACACAAACAAGAAGGAACAAGTGGACACACACACACACACACAGAGAAACAAGTTATGGCCACATCCACACACAGAGAGGCATGCTGCCACACACGTAGGCTCTCTGATACGTGAGTGTATGAACGTGCACATCCGCTCGCACAGACTAGCACAAACCCCTCTCATCTCCATAATTACTGTATAGTCAGCATGTCCGTGTCTGGGGGTGACTCTCAAAGTGAGATGTTGACAATAGCAGAGCCGAATTCAAGCTGGGGCCTGTCAAAGACCTGACACTGATAGCATTATCCGTGTAATTATTCGCAGTTAAGTGAACGGCCTACTTACTTTTAACATAATGGATTTGGAGGAGTGAGCCGTACCGGTGCTGTCCTTTCACATCATAACTTGCGTGACGTCATTAACCAGGAGAAAATACGCGCTCCAATTTGACTTAATTATTTGAAACATGGCCCGTCTATTACTCATGGCTGCTCTCTCGCTTCTTTTAAAGTTTTGGGCATAATCTCAAAGCACACCTGAGCTCCCTCTGGAGCACATTAGCATGCTACGGTGCAACTGTTGTTAAGAGCCGCAGACTTCTAATATATGGCTCGCTCTTTTGCGAGCGCCTGCCATTTTTCTTCTCCTCCATAAAGTAGTTGCTTGGCATGAGCGAACGTGGAGTCAGCCAGCGCTTCTGAAAATCTTGATCAAGACGCAGAGCAAATGAGGAGTGAAGTAAAAGGCCGCTGTTCTGGCAATGGGAAACTGCAACATGTTTCCCTCTGTGTGTGTGTCTCCACAGCATGCGGAATATGAGAGATGTCAGACTAGCCTCTGTTCCTCCTCTGGCGGTGTAAATTAGATGTGAAACCAGCATACCATCGATGCCAGGGGAAAGTACACCTATCAAGGTTGGCTAACTCATCATGGCTCCACGCACTAAAGCGCAGCAGATGAGTGGAATGCAGGCGTGTACGCGTGTGTTTAAATCTTAATGAAAGTAGCCCTCTGAAGGTCAGCGCGGAGCAAGCGGGGGACTCTTTCGTCTGCTGCTAATGATGTATTAATGATTCAAGGAGGCGTCTTTGTCTCATGCGCATAGGTGCCCACCCAGGTACCCCCCATGGACACACACCTCGCGGCCTGTGCAGGCACACACACACAGACACACACTTAAAAGAACATTTCCATACAGCACAAAGAAAATTAAACGGACACATTAGCCGGTTCGACACAGGCACAGACGAAACCATTTGTGCGTATGGACAGATGTGCTGTTGTTGTTTCTTTTTCTTTTATTTTCCCTTTCCTGTAATTAATTGTGGTGAGATAGTTTGGTAAGGAGTGACAAACAGTTTCACAGGTATTAAAACTGCAGCATTCGGATTTCATTAATCCGCTCTGATTGATTATCCCTCTGCTAAAAGCTCATGCGATCAACTCATTTGATAGGCTCTTAATAAGGCACCGAGCACAAGTGAAAATAAATGAGGTTCAGGCCAATTACATCAGGTACAAAAGTAATTTACAGTATGAAAGATGGAACAGAATGTGCCTCTAAAGAAATATTTATAAGGCAGTTAATGCTCAGTTCTTCGGGACTGTGATAATAAGTGTAACAATGAATTAATCAAACGGCAATGAAAACACTGTATACAGTATTCGCATTGCATTTAGATTTCCTTGTTAGCGCAAACAATGTTTTCACATTTCTAAGACAGCAATTTGCCATGAAAAAAGGAAACCATAATGAATACAGCTGCTTTCAAATCTACCTCATGTTTGTAAATGAGTGGGAGCTTTGCTTGGAATTTTTATGCCTATAATTGGCTGAAAGCTGCATTTACGAATAAATACAATGTCGCCACCACAGCGCTGATAATATTTAGTCATTGTTGACCACTTCCTTTGAAGCTAGTTATTGCGTTCCAGAAATGGCACGGAATGGGGGGTGTGGGGCGTTGGGGGTTTAAGTATTGTATAGGATAGGAGGTGGAGGTGCACGGGTGCAGTGGGTTCCCATCCTGCCTCGGGGCAATGATCTTACCTTGAATGTGGACATGGCTGGGTCCCTGCTATACCTGTCTATGGTGTGGAACTTGGACGAGTGGTTGAGCTCATGGTACAGCTCAGAATGTCTTTTGCGAGTGTGCATCACTTTCTGGAAGGGAAGAAAGGAAGGGACAGCAGAAATGAAGCAAATAGAAACAAACCAAAAAAAAAAAAAAAAGAATGAAGGGGGAGCCATGTAGGGACAGGCAGGGGGAATGAAAATGGGTAAAATGCTGAGGGACTGCAGTGATGCCAGCCATGAAAAGGGGGGTTAGAGCGAGACACTGTCGATCGATTGCTGGCTCATGCTCATCCATTATCCACTTCCTCTGTCTTTAAGAATTTGGCAACTGTGAGTGCTGCAGAAGCGAGTCCTTTACATGAATATCTGGTGAAAATGAGTGACAAAAATGCCATTGTCACAGCCTGGTTCTTGCTAACTGGTGATCCTGTTAACTCAGGATTTCTTTTTTGTCAAACTCATTAAAAATCTAACAGATGGGCTAGAATTTAACTCTTACCCTCACTGAAATTATATTTGTCAAAAAACTGCCATCCCTGTGTTCCGAATGTGGCTGTCCCGAAGGGAGTTAAACCCGGATCTGTAATTCTCTGACAGCGAACTGCATTTGTCAGTGCCACTGCTGTCTCTCCGTGCTAATGGGCAGTGCTGGAGCTGCTCGGCGGTAGCTAATTGTCAAAGCAGCTTGTGAGGTTGAAAGTGACACAGGGGCAGGATGCCAGCACTCACACCCGCACACTTACTGGCCAGTTGGCGCTTAGCACTGGCTCCAATTACTTCAGAGTGGGTACTCTCATCTCTGCTCAGTTAGAAGGTGCTACTATCTCCTTGACTTCTTCTACAGTTTTAGGTTTTCAAGAATCTCAAATGTAACATACAAAATAAAGAACAATCAACAGCGGTGCATTATAGAAAAGGTTGGAAGTAAGGTTGCACAAACAGAGCTTAAGGGCAATTTTAAGCTAAGTTCGTCAATGGACCTAGGCTCGTCCAGCTAGGCCAGTTTGTCATTCTGCTAGATAAGCTACCATCTTGCTATGACTATACATACATTTAGGCTTAGTTAGGACCAGGGTTTATTCAAAATCTGCATTATACTGGTACAGTTACAGTTGGTACCTGCTAGACAGTAGCCCCTGCCTTCACACGACCTTTCCAAGTCCATTCTAAAGACTGGAGCCAATTTAGCACTAAAGACCAGGCTTAGTAAATACCAGTTGGAGCAACTGGTCCCACCACTTTATAGTGTCTGAAATAAAAGAGGGGATATACCAAATTGTACTGAAATGTTTTCTTATTGAATGCTCTTTCTTTCAAGATATCCAGCTTGAAGTCAAATACTAAAGAGTATAAACTTAAGAGTATAAGGTATTACGTTCCCTGAAACACAATTAGATTTCTAATTTGTTTAAGTATTCAGTATATTCGTAAAAAGAAGTTCGCTTTTGACAGTCTAAAGGGATGAGCCAACTCTATCAATGGAGAAAAAAAAGCATGGTTGAAAATGGATTTACCTTTCATTAACTCATAGAAGTGTACACTTTGCTGTTTTAGTGGTTCTTCTATGTCTCTTTCTCAAAAATCAATAGTCAGTTGGTGAGAAAAGGGTTGCTTTCAAGGAGAGACAGTTTCCTTGTTCATGCAGAAGCCACAGATGACTCCAGATAAATAGGCCAAATAAGTAAAATGATCAGCTGTAATCGGTGTTAGTAGCTTGTCCTCACTCATACCCTTTACGTAAATGATATGTGTCCATGGCGGGAGGTGAATGTCCAGTCTCTGCAGTGGCCAATACTCAAAGGAGTTGTCAGGGAGGGCAGCAGTGTTACGAGATGGCTTGTATTTTATTGCATAGAGACTGGCGATTCACGGGACACTCGAGTCATTTTTAACACAAACATACTCACAGACACTGCCAAACCATCTCGTTCCAACAGATATAACCAGCAAACCAACTGTGGCCACATACGGTACGTGTCAACCCAGGACGGAATTACTAGTTTTTATCCAGACACAAGAAACATTTTACTTTTGCTGTTTCTTCAACCAGGACCCCAAAAAAAGACATGACAAACTCATTGGATTTAACTGTGCATGTCGTTTGGAAGGTTTGGTTTCCAGATTCAAATAACACATCCGCTTGTTCATAAAGACGGACTGTAGGTAGGGACAGCTTGACTGGCCAATGTTGGAGAAACAGCATACTATGTAAGATAAGTCTGAAACAGGTCACTGATCTGAGAGCAAGGGAGACACAGGAGCGAGGGAAGGGGTTTAGCAATGCTTTTTTTTTTACTCCTCTAGGCGTTACTCAAGTCCTGGCAGAAGCACAAGAAAGCAGAGACAGGCTGATGACAGGGGGATGAGGTCCGAGATCTTACCTCGAAGTCCAGTTCAGAGTACCGTACTCTTTTCCTCTGGAAGAGGAGGGGGGCAGGGGGAGAGAAGAAAGCATCAATGACCACCCCTCGACCACCACAGAATTCTCTTGATCTCAGTGTCTTTGTGGATCTTTCAGTGCCATTGTTCAGTAACAAGAGGACGGCTAACATTCACCGGCTGCCCAACATGATACAGACATTTATTTACAAATGTCATGGAAAAAAAGGCAAATTGTTCAGCCTATTTCAGCGTAATGAGATTAGTGGAGTGGAATAACCCAGAATTACAATGAAATATAATTTCTTGGCTCACATACCCTCAAATACAACCACTACAGCCTTGGTGTAAATCGTCTTCTCTGCTATTTTTGGAGAATTTGTTGAAGACATCCAGATTAAAAAAGCTGCCACAAACATGTGAGGGATGTGTTTCATCCTCTAATCTTGTTTGGACCCCACCGCTCTCATCTTAAGTGCTTCTTTAGCTATAGTGAGTGGCACACAAGCCGCCAATTTAACAGCTGCAGACATTTCCAACTCATCTGGCCCCAACATTGCACTGAATTACATTCCATCTCTGACTTCCTCTCTGGCTCTCACTGTCTGCCAGATTTGCATTTGGCAGGGAGAGGAGCTGCTCTCTACAGTTAGTTAAAAGCAGTATTCATTCTTTGAAAGGGCAGAGTTGCTGATCTGATGCTACTGCGGCCAAGGTTTTTAAAACGGAGAGAAATGCAAACAAATAGAGAGGGAAGTTTCTCCCGGGATGTCCTATTGCCTTTGAGAATTCAACCATTCCCTCTCTTATTATCGCGGAATCCTTACCTTAAACAGAGAAATTCCATGATTGAATTAGCTTTGCAATATGGCAGGCATGCAACATGCATATACGTATGCAGTATATTGCATGTTTTGATGGAAACACACAGAAAGCAATAGCTAACTCACTCATACAAAAATCATATGGGATTCTGTCCTTCTACACTTTGCTGTTCAGATGGCACGGTGGTGCTGTGGTGTTGTTCATTTTTCACTTGCTGGTTTCGAAAGCATGATTATTGGATAATATGCTTAGTGAGGCATTTTCACACTTTGATATACATCACTTGGAGTTTAAACATACAAGCTTCTGAAACAACAGTACATTTGACACCCTAAGTACTTTTTCACAATCTTTCCACGACACGTCTTCCTGTTGCAATTGGAAAGTAAAACACGGATTTAATCCTGAGAGGCACTCTCTGACATCCATCTCCGAATCAAACATATCCTAACAGGGTGAAATTGTAGCAGTAAATTACATCCGGTTTCTCTTCAGAGTTTTTTTTTTTCTTCTCTTTTCCATATTCATGAGTGCACTCGTTACTCATCTGACAGTGATTTTTTATGAGTCTTAATGACTCGTCCTTAACGTCCTTTGCCCCGAGTGAAGTATTTTCACTTTTTGAGTGAAAATGTTGCTTCCATCTCTTTAATCAACCTTCAGCAGTCAGCAAGATGCCATTAAGGGAAGATCTAAAGTGTGTATGTGTGCATGTGACTATGTACAGTATGTCAGTGAGTGTTTGCAAAAATTAAGGTGGGCTGAAAGACATTCACCAGGGAATTTTTTTTACTCTGATCCTGTCAGTCTTGGTCCATCTGCTGCAAAACCCTGTACCATTAGGAAGTGGAGGGGGGTATCACACACATATTAAAATCACTCATACAGAGACACTAAACTAATATGAAGCTGTCTGTCATTATGAGAATAACTCATTTCAACGGTCATCCTCTCAAAGAGCAGCTATAAATACTACTCATCTGAAAATCATAGCAGCTGTTATAGCGGACTTATACTTAGGCACACAACTGTGTTATTATCACAGTGTACTGTTACTGTATAAGATAGACAGCATGTATTAGAAACTCACTAAATTTGAACTAACACGTTTGAAGGCCGCAGTTATGGAACTATGAGGCATGTGAATAGACATTTTTCTTCTTAACACGTGTTATTGATAGATTGATGATAAAAGTTAGTTTAGAAATGAAGACCATCTAGTTGTTCCTAAAGTTAAGTGAAATGTCAGATAGATCAAGATGTCTTACTTTTCCTGGTGTAAATGAACTTGTTTTGAGTGGACAGTCGATGCAATGAGTGGATCTGAATTTTTCTTTTTCTTTTTTTTTAAAAAATGATTCCACAGGCATTAATGACTGTGAATCCTTCCACTCCTCTTTATCAACCCACTTCTAACTTTACTTGCATTATCACAACCTGAATAGCCATCACTGTAAAATTCAGGGAGACAGTGGAAAAAAACTCAACCAGCGTTGCCTTTATTCCCTTTGTCCTCAACCTATCACCTACCTCCAGAGATCCTGCTGAGAGGCTGGTGTTGGCATTGGTGCTGCCCAGGTTGCGTGGCAGGGTCCTGGTTCTCTCCACTGTTGTTCCCCCTGTCAGAATCTGTCTGACTGAAGGTCTCTGGCCCGGCTTTAGCTGCAAAGAATTCCCATGGGAATGCATATGTCCTCCATGGGAGTGCACAAGACCACCCTGAGGCATCAAGTGGCCCTGCCCATGGGGCAATGTTTTGATCGTCCCAAAGGAGCGGTTGAGGTTCATGGTGATGTTCATGTCACCCACACTGGATGGCACAAAATCCGCCGGATAGGCCTCACTCTCTGCCGGGTGAAGGGTCAGAGGAGAGGGAGGCGGCGGGAAGGGAGGATCCTCCACTGCAATGTTGAGAGGCTTGTCCTCACCCCCCAGTCCCAGGCCTCCTCCTTGGGAGGAGGGTGTTGCAGGTTTGAAAGTGACTGTCCTGCGAGGTAAGACCATGTAGTCCCCCTCTCCTCCACCACCCCCCTCTCCTCCGTCTCCCACACCCCCTCCGCTTCCAGCACTTCCGTCCTGGGAGGTGTTGGACGAAGCCGGAGGTCGAGCCCAGCCCAGGCCACTCTCGGTGCACAGGTAGATCGGAGCGCCGCCACGTTGCTGCCCCTGTTGTCTCTGCTGGTCCACATTCACTTCCTTCTTTAGGGGGGTCTCACTCAGCTCATTGAGGCCTCCCAGAGGTGGAACCTTGCAGATAAAACAAAAAACAAACAAACAAAAAACCCCAATAAAATCGTTTTTTACAAGCAGAATTATTTTCGATACACTATATTCTTTTTTATTTCTTTAGCAATCCTGCTTAAATTCATATGATGAGACACATTCCATCTCTTTTTGTCGTGTTCAACTTGATTTAATTTCAATATAATGTCCAGAAGGTAGTTGAAAAATGAATGAGCTAATCTGTTTGGAAGTTTAGAAACTTTAATCATGTACCTGTACAATAAGGTTAGGAGGGGGGATGTTCCCTGGGAGAGTGCTGAAGTTGACCCCTACTCCGCCCTCCTGATGGGCTGCCAGCTTAGGATCGTCCTCATCATCCAGGGAGATGCGGGAAAGGGTCCCAGTGATAGTGGCTGGGTTACAGGTGTTCACCTCTTTGAAAATGACTGCAGTGAGACGAGGGAGGTGTAAGGATTTGGAAAGAGACAGCAAAGAGAATGGAAGATAGGCAAGAGATATGCGAGAAGGAATTTGGATAGTTGGTGAAAGGAGAAATATAGGTGGGTGTGAATAGAGAAGGTGGGGGGTAATTGGGTTGAGGAATAGATGTTGAATGGAAGAGAATAAATACATTTAATGCCAAAGAGAACACAATTGACAAGAGAGGTGTGCAATGCAGAGACAGACAGCATAAATTAAATTAAACTGATACTGAAATATACTTGCAGCTATAAAACAGCCTTAAGATACAATGCATCTCTAAAGAAAAATGTGATTTTCTCATGTTGTGCTTGGTATACAGTGACTGACTTTTTGTTTCTGACACTGTGACCTTAATTCTCAGAGTAATGTCCTTGGTGAAAAATGCTATGTAAAACCGAGTGCCTTTCTCTTGCCTGCTTTCACATACTGACGTACATCTATATGCACTAGAGGAAGTGTTTTGAGCATTAAGGTATGCGTGTGTTTCACAATACTGTTAATAGCACAACACAAAACTTGCTTGCAGTGGCTGTGAATTAGTTTTCATGCTCATTAATCATAAGAGAAGCTCAGACACTCCACACTTCTAGAAGAGTTACTGCATAACTAACTCGGACATGCTTATGAAAGACAATCTTCTGTCACAGCTATCATCAATCACACACACACACATATATCAAACCATCTGGAAATTCATGCCAGATATCATGCTCATTCTGTCACCATCAGAGGAGTAGATATTTACATGGCCCCAAAATCCCAATTTTTAGACCAAAGTAGGAGCTCAGACTGTTTTCATACAAGCTGTATTGATTTAACAGAATGTCAGGCTAGACATTTGATCAAAAATTGAAGCTGGATCCTGCTGAGGGTGAATGCAGCAAAAGCACACTGGCTTACTACAACTGTCATTTCCTCTGTTCCATCATCCCGTTGGTGCAAACTGACAGGTTGGATTGGAACAGGTTTTGGAGAAATCTGACCAATCTGCTCCCATCACATCTGCAACAAACAGTGGATGGCTCAGAGAAAGACCTATAGACGAATCCAGCGTCGTTTTTGTGTGTGTTGTGTTCTAAAGTACCGCTGCTGTTTTTTTGCTGATGCAGAGTGGAAGTGAACACATTTACACTGACAGTGAAAGCAAGGATATTCAAATTAATCACTGTCGGGGGGCAATGAAAGTAGTCGCTATGAATGTGGAAGTTAATTTCAGATTAGTCCTTTGAGACTAATTACTACATAGCCTTTGGGGGAAAAAAGAACACAAATGCCTTGTGTGTGGAATACGTGTTATATACAACAGATTAACTGCTTTAAACCTAGCAGGAAGATTCCAGGTAAAGCCTGAGATCGATGTAATGACGTTACCTACTGGTGAAGCTTTCAGTTGGCGCTTTCAACCAGCGCTGTCTTGTTGTTATGAAAACCAAATGTAACATCCAAAGGGTTGATCTGACCGTGAAACCGAGGTATGCAGCATGCTCGCTGGTGATGAGGATATGGTCAGTAATTCTCTTTTTTCACTCTAATCATGATTTTAATTTTGTAACTCATAATAATGTATAATTTTACAACTTAACCTACCAATTTAGCCCATAAAGTTGTCATAAAAACGGTCACAGAGCCAGGAGCTAGTGTCCCATAGACTTCCATACAACCTAAAGTTTTATGGAAGTCTATGGGACAATAGCGATAGGAAAGGCAGGTTTAATGTCAACCTTTGCTGACTTGATTTTTGAGACGTGGAAGCTACATTCTACAAGTTCAGGTCCAAGAAGCTCAGTCACTAGTTTCAAGTATTATTCAATACATGAAGTTCATAAAAATGATAAAGCGGCATATGATTTACAATGCAATGGCAGTTCTCTTCTGTTTGAGTGTGTAGCATCCATCGGTTTCTTGGTTAGATCTCGCCCGTGCTCATGATGTTTGGCCTCGAAACTCTAAGATGCTTAGAGTGAAACTTTCAGAAGGCCTTTGCTGACACATACGTAAAGTCAGAATTGAATGGTCTACTTTTAAACCGGGGAACGTCTTACTACGCGAGTACTGAATGTCAAAAAAATAAGAAAGATGAGCTATTTGTACAGGTTTAAAGTTTGGCTAGAAAATATAGGAAGGTACCCACTAGAAAGAGATACAGTATGTAGGGTGGTGCCATCATCAGCATAGACACAATCAGACCCCAAAAAGTCCCAGAACTGTTCAATAGATGGAGTAAACGAATATGGCTTTCAGCTGGATTCGTCTACAGAAGCTCTTAGAGTTTACGGACACATCAGGCAGTATTTATTAGGTCAGTAAGGTGCAAAACTTACATGGGTGTCCTCTCTCTGCAAGGGTTTTGGGAGGGAGTGGAGGGGTGGGAGGGTGGAGTGACTCTTTGTTAATATTTCAAAGCACAACACACACTTATACTGTGGTACATCTGTAACACATCCAAACACCCACACAGGAGCATTGTCGACTAACGAGTGAAACAGGTCTGAACACATTGAGGAGTGTTATTATCATGCACAATTAAGCACAGTCTCATCCAAACATATGCTCGCTGAACACTTATTGGGCAGAATCAGTGTGATTGATAAGGCATAATAATTTGCTGCGCCGAGATGTAGCGCATCATCTCCTGTCATTTCATCAACACATGCGGCAGCAAGCTAAGAATGAAACAGCTTGCAATGCTAATCCTGTGTGGGACAAGGGAACAGAGAAGAGAATGGAGACAAAAGGAGAAGGAGGGAAAGCGAAATCAGGTAGAAGGGAGAGCTCACCTGTTTGACAAGCCAAGTCAACGTCCTTCTCAAAATCCGTCTGACGTAGAAGGCGGGGTAGGCGGTGGGGGAGAGAGGAGGCACAATTAATTTGTGCATTCAGAGCAACAGGAAGCACACGAGTCCGAGCGAGCGACTGGATCTCAAATGGATATGATGTATCCGATGACTCTCATGCTCTGATTTAACTCTATAGAAAAGGACCTGATCCCAATCTGCCACTTTATATGAGTCAATTAGTAATCCTCTCCATAAACAGAACAAAACAAAACAAAAAAGATGCACTGAAAATGTTCAGTTTTTCCTTCTTTGCAATGAATTCATCCCAACGCCTTTTCTAACCAAAAAAAGAACAGAGGAAAAAGCTACATTTTGTCTAAGGCCTACACAACCGCTGCTTTTTTTCGTGATGTTTATCAGTTCACAGCAGCAGATCCAAAACAGACTTTGAGAGAGACGAGCAGAAGGCTGTGAGGTACGTAATGCTTCTGTATGCCTCATCAGTCACCTCGCTATCATCTGAATGGAAACAGGGACAGAAATTTACACAGCAGCTAAACTATTATCTGCTGTTCCAGCTGAAGCAAAACTTTGCAGCTTCCTAGCAAGGATGAGAAAAAATATATATAATGTAAGAATGCAATCCATTGACAGGAGCGAAGAAAACACAAACTTACACACAACACTGCTTTTAACCTGTACTCAATATTCAGATTTTATGTAGATAAGGTACTTCGGGCACAACCAAATCTGATGTTTATTTGCTTTGATATCGTACTTCACTCGAGCGATGCAGGGTGGCACTGCTCCTTGGGGTAAAGAAACCCAGAGGCTGGTGAGTTGAATGAAGAAGCTCTCTTTCCAAAATGGCCACCACTCAAGTTTTTCTGAACTTTAGTAAAAGTGAAGCCTATTGCTATGCAGATGCGATCCTCCCATTTCTTACTATAGAGCCTCGTCCCGTCCTCAGCGGGATTCACTTACAAAAGCCTTTGTTTGGATAATAAACTACAGATTTCAGACAATTTGGGCATGCCACAGAGGCAAGGAGAAGAGGAAAAGGGCGGAAATGAAAAACTGAAAGAGAGAAGGAGAGAGTGTGCAAAGGTCTCAAAGGAGCAGAAAAGCTCTTAGTACGCAAATCACCCGCAGCACCATAAATGGTTCTCTACTAAATGGACGAATGAGGATATTAAGAAAAAAAACAAAAAAAAACAAAGCTCTCCTCTCTTTTTGTCTCTTTCATCCACACTGAGAAAATAAACAAATCATCTTTATTCTAACCATTATGCACTCTCTCTGCAACTGCCTCACAGGTTACGTACACTGAGTCATCAACATCAACTAAATAATATAAGGGAACAGACTGCAGCATATACTGAGGGAGCATACGCTAACGTACATGTTCCTGTAGTTAGTCAAGTCTCTTAGACATCACAACTATTACTGCAGTACATACACTTAAAGGTGCGATATGTAAGAAACACAAACCTAACTTTGGTAAAACTACAACTTTGCTTCTTGCTAACAGTTAGCTTATAGCATCAGAGTGCACAGGGGTACAGCAAAAGGCAATTTGGGTCTTTAATAGAGCCCAACCGATATAGCTGTTTAAGACGGACACTGATGCTTATTGATTTCAAAAAGCTGAGATATTGGCGGACATTTTTTTTCCTTTCAGATACTCGAAATATAAACAGATTTTACTTTGTTATGTGTAGTTATTTATGAGTCATTACTAATACAATATGATAATGCAGATTCAAAATCACTTTTTACAAACAATAAATAAACAGTAAACAAGCTGGTTGTTGCTTTGGTGGCGTTCCATTGTCAACAGGAAAGTTGTACAGTGCCCTCTGGTGGACAAAATATGAGCCATAAACACTCATAACATGGCTGAATGGTGTTTCTACTGCCTCTTTAATGTTTTACATTTTAATGTATCAACTGTTATAAATGCAGATAATGATATATCAGCAAACAACTAATACTGGCCAATATATCGACCCTATGGCTGTATTTTTGTCAGGTTCTAGTCTTCACAGGTTTAATGTACATAAAAACATAACTAAGGGCTAGTTATTGGACCTCTATGTACCTTTTTAAAATGTCAAAATATGCATATATGATCTTGTAATAGGACAAGACAGGTATATACAAATCTGAGTACATTTCCAAGCGTAGGTACAGAAATGTCTAAATCTAGAAATATCTACTTCTGTAACATTTCAAAAATGTCACCAGGGGTGATTTCCCTAAAGTACAAAAACACCCATCAAGAGTACAGCGGCAACTGTACCAAACCACTGTATCTCTGAATGTACAATAAGGCTCTTTACTGTCCAACAGTGTGTATATATCATTAACAATATATCTATCAACTTTGAAAGTTATACAAATCCTAAAGTGTATTTTTCTTGGGTTGGGCTTATTTTGTTATTTCAGAGCAGAGTAATGGTAGGGTTTTCATTCTATTTCCCATCTTTCTATTAAGTTAAGAGACTGCTTACAGTAGCTCCAGAAAGCTCCAAAGCAGTGAGTGTTGAGTGGTTAACATTTTCTCATCCATCTCTCAGGAAGAACCTGTCAAAATGCTCAAGTAATCCTGTAGCATTTATTAATAAATGTTGCTTTACATATTGCACCTTTTCTACTTACGGATTTGACTATTTCTACCAACAATGGGTTTTTTTTGGTTACATACTGGTTGGCTGCTGATGTGATTATGGGCGTGGTTATGGTTGTGGGTGTTGTTGAGGATGGGGGTATGCTCATTAACATGGCTCAATGCGTGGCTGTGGTTGCCGTGGGTCAGGCTGTGGTAACAGCCTTGCTGGGATGTCTGGTGGCACGCTGGTGGGAGCGGCTGTGCGTGGCAACCTGATAAGCACAGGGATGTGCCGTAACGCAAAGACCCGCTCTGCTTTCCACAGGCGCTCACATTCGCACACTTCTGATGATATATATAAAAAAAGAATTAATGAAAAACATAAAGTTGAAATGTTAGAAGAGGACATCTAACCAGCTTTGCAAAGAACAGCGCTGATTTTTAATCAGAATTTAGCTAATCAAATAAATTTCCAGAGACAGCTTTGATTCCGTTTTAACAAGAGGGTGTAGCTGCAGTTCTACATCTTTACGCCGACTCTAAATGTCAAGGGTTTAACATGCTAATGAGATTCCCTGTGAATATACCAAGAGCACCTGAGAGAATGGTGTTCACTGTAATTATGATGCAGCTATAACTGGTGGCAACCTCGTCAAATTATCCATCACAATTAATGTTCTCAAGGGTGCTGCGTCTCTCACACAGCCGCTCTCCGTGCATATGTGCAGTCTGAAAAGACATCCTCAAAGTCGCACGTATTTAGACAAGAAAAGTTAAGAAAAAACAAGAGCACCTGTCTGTCTAATGCACTGGCGCTGGCACACTGATGAGCCAACACACCATGATAATACAGTTAACCCAAAATTAAACATTCCAGTTAGACTGTAAAGGAAAACAGAGAGTGAGAGTGTGGCGCGATGGCTTCATTGAGCAGAGCGATGGCTCCAAAGTTTAATCTTGAAAACCTCAGAGGAGCATTCAGAAACCCATAATCGTTACCGCAAACAGGTCTGAGGGAGAAATAAAGGGAATAGAGATGAGGGCTGCTCATTCTCTCATGGTTGTGGTGTTACTATACTGTCATTGCTGGGGCAGGTCAAGTCTCTATGATTTATCACACTATTAATAACATCTGGAACGCACACAATAACCTTACAGCTTATAGCTCTGCAGTCTTTTAGAAAAAAGAAAAAAGATGAAGGACTTTCGGTTAGAAGAACATAAAAGTGCTGAAATATCTGTTGTGATAAAATATGATTAGAGGCTGTGATGTATAGACCAACAAGCTCCCACTCCCGAGTTGTCACACACTGATGCCTGGTGAGGACCGGACGATTTCACAACAGCTTTATTTCAATGCGCAGGTTAGTCCAATTCAGTTTGTCGGGTGTCTTTCAGTGCTCGTATGTTAAAAGACGGGAGTGAGAATATGTTTTAACAGCAAATGACAATGAAATGATATAATAGCAGGGGACTGTAGGTGAAACCGCAGAAGTTAGTTTCAGGCTGGAAACTAGACAAGCTTTAAGTGAAATTTCATTTTTCTGGGATGATGTCACATATAAAAAAAAGAAAAAGAAAAAAAAGACACTGCTTAATGCATGAACCCCTGTTAAGGTAAAGATGGTTAAGGAGAAAACGAGAAAGCCAGGTGCGAGTTTGATCACGTCTATAATGGCATCATGCTTCGCTCTGCTGGAATTGGAGCTTGCGGGGAAAAGCTTCAGCCTGGTTAATGTTAGTCTGAGGCAAATGGACTGCAATGTGGGATGAAATGGAGTGCTATTCACCATGATCTGCACCTGTCCATTCTTGCAGGAGTCTGGTGAGTTTTCGCTGTCGTCTTTACATCCCCCCATTCGACAGCGCACTGCGTCCTGCACCTGGGGGTTGGAAGGGGGATGCGGGAGAGGGGAGGGTGGAAACATAGAGAGGGAAGGAAGGGCGGGGAGGATGATGAGGGAGAGGAAGAGATGATGCAAAGGAAAGAAGTTAGTGGAGGAACTTTTCCTTAAGTTAGTTTGGCAAACATTGGAGCGTGGGGACCATGCTCCTTAAACAACGTACATGCTTCATCTATATCGCCGCAAAGGCAAGTGTATGGTGAATAACAACTTATGCAAAAAGTCCCATTGTTCATGAGGAAACTCGGCTTGCAGATTATATAACAGTTAAAGGAGCGGTATAGAAAGCCCATAGAATACTTTGAAAGTGGCCTATTTGAGCCTAGTGTGATTACTGTTCACAACACTAATTAAAATTAACAGCACGGTATATACTGTAGATGTTCTAAACCCGAGGCCTTTCCTGTGCTATGCTGTTTTTTCCTTATCCTCCCACATACTGTATCTAAGTAAACACACACCAGCGCGCTGTCAAAGGGCCGCTCCTTGTAACAAAGAACAAATCCCCCCCCCCCCCCCCCCCCCCCCCATCGCGATCTGTATTACAGGTATCCTGGTTAGTTGCTGAGGAAGTAGCAGCACATCGGGCGGTCTCCTCGTCTATGTACGCGAGTGGACTGCGTCCATGTCTGCATGGACTGGTTTATCCCCTCCATTGTTTCATTTTGTTTATTATTTCCTTTTATATCCATACTCATCCTCAGTGGCCTTTGTTGCCTGTTCTGTGTTAGTGCGCGAGTGTTTGTGTGTATGTGAGTGTGTGCACTGGCACCCAATGCACCTCATTCCTACTTCAAAGAAAAATGCCCCACTATGGGTACCTACCTCTCTCTCTCTCTCTTTCCACATTCCTCTCTATTTCCTCCTCCCCTACTATCATCCCCTGCTTCGCTTCTGAATCACAGTTTCTTCTCACAGATCTCTGTGTGTGTTCCCTTCCTCACCACCTAACTTTAACTTAGCTCCTCCATCACAAGACGCTCCCCTTTCTGCCGTTTACATAATATCACACTTTATGCTACCTTCTCTCTGTTTTTTTTGCACTGTAATACATCCTGATCCCCCCCACCCTCCCCCTATTACTTCCTCCGTTGCGGCACTCCCCTCTGTCTGTTGTTCTGCAGCTACGAAGGATTTACGCTCACTCTTGCAAGAGGATTTTCATACATTTACAATAAATAATTCCTGGATTTACGGTACCCTGATCCCTGCCGCTTTTGTGATATTGATTTAATGCAGCTAAGCATTCAGAGCATTTAAAAATTCACTTACACTATGCAGTTCGTTCAATATCATAATGATCTCTTTGACAGAGGTTGTGCTGCGCGCCGCATACATGCATCGGAAACAGATGACATATTTACAGTTATGGAAAACTGATGACATTGTAAAATCCATTAATTGTAGCCAGAGCAGTTGTGAGCGATGCCATATTGAATAAGTGCGCACACACTGGCATGTGTGCCATTGTCTGTCTCAAGGGCAAGAATACATGTATGTCCATAATGAGTTTAAAATCCGGGATCCCTGGGGACACAGTAAAGCCTGTGGCAAACAGGCACTTGGGGCTATTAGTTAGGGACTTATCGTCTTATTTCATACAGCATCATAGTAAGCTCCTTAAAGCAGACTTGGATCAGATGGACAATGCCGCACCATCCTACTGCATTATGAAGAAGTAGTGCCGCAGCACAGGACATGAATACCGTGCTAATCCTTCTCGTGTCTGATCCGCTTGTGTTCTGACGTGACTTCATACTGACCCCAGAAGCTAACGTGACATTTAAGAAAATGAATCCCGGCATCCCAGCAAAGCCAGCGACTATCTCCGAGTTCATTGTGTACTGCAGAGTTAGAATAAATTCAAAAAAATGCGTGGCATCCACACAACAAATGCTCAACAGGAGGAGGGGGAGGAAGAGACTGGACTCACCTCTCGGCGCATGGCGCAGTGGACGGTGATGATAACAAAGCCTTGAACAGAGTCAAAGACGGCAAAGAGAACCTAGAGGAGAGAAATGAGATGCTCCTGTTAGTTAGTTCACATTTGTTTAATACTGCAGTGGTTCTAAAACGTTTTAAACCATGGCATCCCCCTTAATTTTAAGTTGTTTTATATTACTGTGCAAATGCTTAAACTTCAACAAACCATTGAATGAAATAAATGCAAGCACATATTAACTAACTGTATCGTACTTGTTGCCTTCAAAAGTAAAATTAGCTGAGAGTGCAAAATTTAAAATATTATAATATCCGCACTTAAATTCTCTGTAGTGTACCACATGGTGCTGTGGCACCCACTCTATTGTTATTTTGTGTTGTAATGAATCATTAGAGAAACCCTCATATAATAACAAAATGAGTCAGTAGTCATGATTATTCATAATAAATCATCACAGTCAATACTCTCACTCGCTGTTTGTGTTGCTACTTGTGATCTTGACAGTGGGGAATTGCTTGTTTTAAAGAAAAATAAGATTATTTTCATATTGACCTATTTTTCCACTGGCCAGTTCTTTATTTATACATGATATTATTTGTCCCCAAATTTGCTAATCTGTCAAGATATGAGGCTCGAACATGTAGACTGGGAAAAACAAAAAATCTCTATTTTTTATGGTTGTTTCATTTTAACAGAGAGAGACAGAATATTGCTTAAAAATCCAGAAAAAAACACATGAAAGTTATACACTCATTTGCATCTCTTTGAGTGAAATATGTATTTGCTCCCAAGCATGACCAGAGACATTTATTTGTAGTTAGTCACAGGTTTGCGCACATCTCAGGAGGATATTGGTCCATTCCTCTTTACAGAAACTCTAAACCCTTTAAATTTGGCTTTGGGTTGTTTGGAGGAAGAATCAGCTTCCTCCACAGATAGGACTGAGATCTGGGCTCCATGACCTTACCTTGTTTTTTCTTTAGCCACTCTTTTGTTGCTGTGGAGACATGTTTTGGGTCATTGTCATGCTGGAAGTCCCATCCAATTCAATTCAATTTTATTTATACAGCACCAAATCACAGCAACAACAGTCACCTCAAGGCGCTTTATATTGTAAGGTAGACCCTACAATAATACATAGAGAGAAAAACCCAACAATCAAATGACCCCCCTATGAGCAAGCATGTTGGCAACAATGGGAAGGAAAAACTCCCTTTTAACAGGAAGAAACCTCCAGCACAACCAGGCTCAGGGAGGGGCGGCAATCTGCCGTGACTGGTTGGGGTGTGAGAAGGAAGGCAGGATAAAATACATGCTTTGGAAGAAAGCCAGAGATTAATAACAAGTATGATTCACTGCAGAGAGGTCTATTAACACATAGTGAGTAGGAAAGGTGACTGAAGAAAAATACTCAGTCCATCATGGGAATCCCCCAGCAGCCTACACCTACTGCAGCATAACTAAGGGAGGATCCATGATTCACCTTCAGTGTTCTGGCTTAGGGAATGAGGCCCTGTCCACTGGTTTCTCAGTGCAGTGAGGTTTTCCTGTACCCTTAGCAGAAATACAGTCCCAAAGTTTAATGTTTCCACCTCTGTGCTTGATTGTGGGGATGGTGTTCTTTGGGTCATACTCAACATTTCTCTTCCAAACTTAAGATGCGCCTTCATGAGCAGGGGGACTTGTAATCCTGCAACATTTCAGTCCATTATGGGGGAGTGTGTTATCCATAGTGTTCTTGGTGACTGCGGTAAAACTTCCTTCAGATCATTAACAAGTTCCTCCCGTGTAGGTTTAGGCTGATCCACCACCTATCTCATGATCATCCTCACCCTATGAGCCAAGATCTTGTACGGAGCTCCAGACTGAGGACAAATGATGATTATTTTATATTTCTTCCATTTCTGAATATTTCCACCAGCAGTTGTCACATTCTCACCAAGCTTTTTGCCATTGGTCTTTTAGCCCATTTCAGCCTTGTGGAGGACCTGACGTCCTTTTATAGCTCTTTGGTTGTGGAGAGGTTGGGATGGAAAAAACTGATTAAGTGGACAGATGTGCTTTATACACATAACAAGTTGAGATCAGGACTATCTATAATTGATTGACTGATTGATTATATATGACCTGCACACAGCCTATCTGTGAAAGCCATAATTCTGACTAAGTTTAGGGGATCAAACGCTTATTTCACTCAGTCACATGAAAATAAATTTATAACTTTATCTGATATGTTTTTTTCTGGATTGTTGGTTGATATTCTATCGCTCTACTGATATGTTGTGCATTTTCCATTGTTATACCTCTCTGACCTGTCTTCCCCATGTGATGTTTGTGTAATGTATGTATGGTCAGAAGGGTAAGATGGCGCTGGCAAAGGTCGGCAGTCTTAACCCAATTTCCTTCGGGGTCAACCTTCAGGATCAATAAAGGTTTATTGAATTGAATTGAATTGAATTGAATTAAAAATAGAGACTGTTTACTTCTTCATAAGTGAGCAAACTCACAAATTCAGCAGGGGATCAGATAACTATTTCCAACACTGCATCTTTATCGTTTGACTATTCAAGAACAAACAGCAGTAAATGTGCAAATACTTCATCTATATCTGTGACACAGCAGGTGTTTCTTGAACTTTCAGAGGGCTCCCAACATTTAAAAGCAGCTTTTCCATGGTGTCTCAAAGCTACAGATCAGTTGCAGTGTCTTAGCATGCACTGGTGTTGTGAGACACATCACCTGGAAGAGTGTGGAGCGCCGGTCAGTTATGGCCAGGACCGCTGACATCCAGGTTAACGCTAGCAGCGGGAGAACCACACAGGAGCTCCACAGAGATGCCCTGTCAGAGAAGAAAGAAGGAGACAGAGGTCGGGGCAGAGGAGGAGGAAAGGAGGGAATGAACAAGGGATTCAGTCTCAAACCAAACCAGATGAGTCATATCTGGCAAGTCACATAACTCAACTTCTCACACACATACACTCATGTAAACATGGAGATGAGTCATAGGTTCACAGCAGTGGGCAATTTGAAACTGATTGGCACACTGGGATTTGAATCAGACTTAATATTCTCACCGATAAATGGAAGATGATGTGTAATCATGTAGATAGTTTTGGACTGGCAGTTGCTCACAATTACATAGTTGATGCACACTAAGTGCCATGCTGGTAGACTGCGAAGACAATGGGCAGAAGCCCACCGAGGAGGGGGAAGACAAGTCACTGACAAGTACTGACATGGGGTTTCTGAGGTACAAGAGTGTGTGTGCGTGTCTGACTGTAACACCACAAAGATAGACACCAATTTAAAATGTTCATGCCGTCTGAGCACATATTCACGGTTTTATAACTGTCCAATAAAAAAGACGGACAGCTCCGTCTACCTACATGGAAAAATACGCACGTCTCTGTTGATGTGCAAAACGAGCAAAAGCGAATAAAGAACAATAAATTATAGTGATGTAACTGCTCTTCTCCTGTGAACTCCCTGTGGTGCCGACTGCGGTTGTGACCAAACGTCATAATCCAGCAGAGCAAGAAACTACAAGAAATTTTTACATAAAAGAAATAAAAATAATGAGTAAAAAAGAGGTATGATTCATATGAATTGAATGTTCCATAAGACTAATAAAGCTGATCCTACGTTTTACATATTAAAGTAGCATCTGTTGCCCATCACTAATAAATCAATCTTGTGTGGGTGTGTGTGTTCTTTGCCTTGACAACTTATACAGTCGAGCTAGTGATAACTGTCAGGTAAATGTCAAAGTAAGCAAGTAAGTAAACCACCTGAAGTCCAATATGACTTGTATATGTCTGAGACTTAGGTATAAGGAACAATGACTATAGTCAGGGGTGCACATATGTGGTCCGCAGGTGCACATTTGCTGTCAAAATAAAAGACGCGCACCAGAAAAGAAGTTGCAACGCGCGTTTGCGTACATATAAAAGGCACTGTTTTTATCCGCGAGAGTGGGATTTTCACGGCATATTCTGCACCACATCTCTGTGCGTTCATCATTTGTTTGAAGCCAGCTCACCTCCTGCAACCACTTTTCCGAGAATACGCGCTTCTTTTGCGGTTCGGACTCCTTCTCACATTTCTTTGGAGGTGGAGGAACACCAAAGTAATTGCTTAAAGGAGCTTGCTTCTTCGACATCTTTAAGAGTTCTAAACAAATGTCTGTCCTCCTCCAGAAAATCTTATGTACGCAAATGCGCGTTGCAACTTCTTATCTGGTGCGCGTCTTTTATTTTGACAGCGAATGCGCACCTGCGGACCACTTATGTGCACCCCTGACTATTGGATGGTTTGGAAATTCATACAAGTTTGCTATTCTACTTCTTTTCTGAGCCAATATGTAACGATAGAGTCGACTTGTCTTTAGCAAGGATCTAGGCAACTGAAAAACATGAAAAATAACCCTGTGTGTGAAGGTTTATAGGTCTTCCTGATTATGAAACCATTAAAACAATCCTCTGAACAGAAGAAACAATCCAGTGTTTGAAAAGAAACTGCTATGAATCTTTTTTAGCAAAGCTCAGCAAAACGTTGTCAAAGAAAACATCTAACAACACATTTAAGATTTTTTGAAGTGATTTTTTAAAAATTTTATTGCCTTGATTTTTAGTATTATTGTTAGTAGCAGTCTATGTATTTCTTTTTAATCAGTTTTATTAATGGTTACAATGAGATTTGGATTGTAAACAATCTTATTTTTCTTACTTGGCCTTTGTGCAGCCCCTCAGCTCACAAATTGTTTTAAACAAGCTGTTTTAACTCTTCTTCATCTGTTTAAATCAACTTTTTTTTGTTTGTTTCTGATTGGCCTGCCCATTAAAAGCAGAAGGTTTGAACAACAGGCGGGTGGGGCTTATGTGCTCACAGAGAGAAAACTCTTTTTTTGTCATTATAATAAGAATGGCACCTTATTAAACACATACACCACTAAACTTATATCACTAAATTTGGAGTCAGGTTTTCCTTTTTCTCACATATATGTGATATTACGTGTGTTACTGTGAATATTTACATGATCTGGTTAATATGAAATCCACGTTTATGCAAGTACACTACCCAAATAGTTTGCATCATTAACAACCTTTCTGAACATTGTGTAACACAAACATGATTAAAACAAACTTCTAAATATGATTCACAAATATAGCTTGACAGGGGTCAGATTTGCTTAGTGCAACCAGAGGAAATACCACTTTGGATGAAAACATGATCTCATTAAATTGCAGCGATAGTAGAGCAGGTGTTTTTCCTTTCATTACTTAGCCAGATCCTGCATCATAACTGAAAGCCAGAGATTAAAAAAGATGTAGGAGAGTGAGGGTAATGAAGAGAAAGAGATAGAGAGGTGAAGATGGACTAACATGGCGCTGCTGGCAGTCGAGTTGGACATAGCGGTGCTTGAGATCACGCCACACTTGGAGCATTTCAGGAGCAGTCGGCTACGCGCCTCCGCTGGGACACTTTAGGACATGTACAGACATACATACATAAACACATACACGCACGCACCCAGGTGAAGAGGACAGGAGGTAGGTAAGGGTGTGGGATGTGTGGGAAGGACAAGTACCAGTTATGACAACAGGTGAATGTGCCGGTGTCACAGTTGCAAAATAACCAAGAGGAAAAAGTAAAGAAAAATAAACATAAAGAGAGAAAGTGGACACAACAAAGAGAAGAAATAAAAAGAAAAAAAGAGAGGGGAGAAAGGGGGAAGGAGAAAAGAAAGAAAGGAAAAATTAAAACCAGATCTTAAAAAGTAGCAGCAATGAAAAACAGTCAGAATACAAAGATCGATTCAGAGCAAGTAGAGAGAACATGAGAGACGGACATTGTAATGTTACAGCAATCATGTGGATTAACAGATTACAGTGATGCAGACAGGAAGTACCGGTGCAAGTACCAAAAATATATTCCGCGGCTAGTGCAAGCAGGTCTATGTGTGTGTTTTCATTTATATATATACACATATATATATATATACGTATATATATATATATATTTTTTTTTATCTCGTTTTTTTATATCACTGTGCAAAAGTGAAGCTTTCTGGCTCCTTTGGTTGTTTACTTACTTACAGTCGACCACTCAGACAGAAAGAGAGAGTGAATGTGCGCACGCTTGCGTGTGTATATACTGAATTTGAGTATATACGTGCAAGCAGAGAATGATGGGGCAGTATGTTGCTATGCTACATTAGCGTCCCATCACAGCTCATTGCCTTGTTGCCAGCCACATCCCCATGGCTTCATAAGGAAATACATTACGCTAATGACAGCTTGTCCTGTTAGCAACACGACCAACTGTGGTGCGTGTGTGTGTCTGTGTGTATGTGTGAGCATTTTATTTCTGTGAACACACTTCTGAGAATCGGGGGACGAAATGTGCTTACTGCTCGGATAAGGCCAAGGACTTTTCATGTGACAAAGAAGGATACACCTGTTCGTGTGTATTTTCGTGTGCGCGTAGGTGTGTTTGTACACAGCGACTGGTTTAATCTCAGGTTGCATCACCGGGTAACAAAAGCTAATCAACCCCCTGGAGAGCAGAGCTGTACTGTTAACCCTTGAAGCTACGAACAAATTAAAAGTTCCATTTGTGCACTACTGTATAGACGTCGGAGGAAATGCAATGGCATAAAGACAAAAAAAGGAAAACAAATGACGGAATCAATAGGTGTAAAAATGAAAACATGGATTTTTAGATGTGGGAGTGCCGTTCAGAATGAGAAAGATGATGAGCGCTGCGAACTACTTTAATACAAACAACGGTGGAGCTGGAGACATATGCCTGTATATTGTGTGTATGTGTGTGGGTTAGGATTCAATAGTATATAAGGTTTAATCCACATAATCCAGGTATTTATTGAATGTAATTAGATTTCCATCTGCCATTGATTTTCACATCCACTTTATTCGGCGATGTCACTTCAAGCACACAAAACTAGATGGGTAGCGTATGTTAAAGCGAAGTAAAATGCAATGCACAGAGCAACAAAACACAGCAGATGTCTTGTCATTTTGTTGCCAAATTGGATCATATTTTTTCTGTTTCTTTTCCTTTTTTTGGATAATTTTTACTGAAGGCACAGATGTACAGGTAGGTGTACGTGCTCAGACCCTCGAAAGCATTTCTAGTTAATTGCCATGAATACTTTGTGCTCCTAAGTTTGTCTGACAGCAGGGAAAATGTAACTAATGCAGCAAATGTGCGTGGATGGACGTGTGTGTGTGTCTGTGTGTAAGTATGTGTGTGAAGTGCAGGCAACTTACCCAGCACGCTGCTTTTTAGACTTGTCTGAGATGCCGTCTCGAGACATGAGCTTGTTAAACACCACGATTCCAATAAGCATATTCACCTGAGAGACAGAGACACATTGCTGTGGTACAAGAGTCGACAACAGGCGATCAAATGGCTTTGTATCTTCTTTTATTAATGTTTAACAAGGTTGAAGACAACTTTGAAAAAGCCTCATAGACCAAGTTGATTTTTAATTATCAATAAAATTAATGAATGTTTATAAGCCATTAGTAATGATATATTTTATCTGTATTATCTCTGCTAACCACTTTGTGATTTTGATAGCATTTGCATGTGTGTCATCACTCTGTAAACATTCGATAGCTCAAAAAGTTTTGAATGAATTTTGATAAAACTCTGTAGGGATGTAGAGTGGGGTCACATCAACAAGCCATTAAAATTTGGTTTACATCACCAAGGTCTTCCAGGTCAACTTAAAGATTTATTGATTGAAAACTGACAAAAAAGCCATAAAACTATGATTTGGATAGAAAGTGCCATCATGTCACATCTGACCTCTGACCTCTCCTTTGAGGTCAATAGATTGATAATAATAAGTGATAATAACGTTACAGAGGTATTTATAGCAATGTTTCCTGCTGCCATTGTTTGTGTTGACAACATACAGGCATATAGAGAATGATATAAGGGGATTCTAAATATTATGCCATTATATTATATCTTTGCTATGTATACTGCAGTAACGGCTATAAGAGTTTAAACAATTTGAATAGATGGTGGTTTGTGAACTTTTAATAAAAAAAACCCAACATGTTTATTATTAAACATTTAAGTGGATTTACTAAACAATCAATGCTACACATGAGCTTTATCTACATAAGAAATACTAATAATAATAATCATACTAAAAATGATGTATGTCCGTATATTAAAATGGATTTCAAAAGGGCAAATAACAAAAGCTTGTACTTTTACTTATTTTTACTGCACTACAAACTTAGTCTTTTAAAAAATGCAAAAGAAACAAAAACGAATATCTAGAAGATACAACATTATTCCCCTAAGAGTAAATACTGTCCAGGGAGAGTGAGCTGACTTGGCGTTGGGGTCGGTTGAATAAAAACATCTATTTATGAACTATACAAAGTATTATGTATACTATTAAAGCCAAGCATAGGCTTTTTTTCTAAAGGTTTTATTACTTACTAATTCCTACGTCAAATGATGTCATGCTTCAACTGGCCTAACCCTAGCAAAATCTAGACAATCAACATATTAAGTTACATGAACAAATTCAGCTTTAATTTGGTGAATTGAAGGTAACAGACATTCCTTTCATTGGTTTCATCCTACTCCTTCGATCCACATAGCACAGGACAAAAGTTTTACATTTCTAAAGCAAATAAAATAAAACTAAAACCAAATCCAACTTTGCTTTGACTTTGGAGAATTGCACTCATTATAAAGAAAAACTAAACTTTTAGCTCACTGCTTTGTTTTTTTGTTTTTGAAATGAGCAGGTCCTGTACTTTTTTTAACCTATAATTATGGCAGTTCTGAAACAGGGCTATTTGCAAAAAAAAAGCTTTAAAAAACTGCTTCTCATACTTGTTTCTCTTACTAATGAGGAGTCCGTTGTTAAGCCTGCCAAACATCTGGGTTATAGCGGTGACCCAGTGATACAGATTCAATAAGACACACTCGCACACGGCTCTGAGCCGAGGCTTGCCACATGTAGACCCCTTCTACTTTGAAATCCTGCCCATGTGGGAGATTTTCTGTGCTAGCGACATGTTCGTCATAATCCTGATTGCCAGCATTCACTCATACGCTTTCTTCCATCAGCCATGGGTTTCTCTGCCTATTCTTTGTTTGATCGTTTATCAGGTTCTTTGGGAAGTCTGCTGGAGGAGCGAGCGGTGTAAGTGACAAGTGATTTTCACACCCTGATGCGTACCTACACAGCTCCTACAATGCATTCCTATTCTTACCAAGCTCTTAAACTGAATGTCTGCCTGAATACCTCCTTCAGCTCATGCCAAGAGCTGCTACTAGCTAAGAGGAAAAAATCCATATGCTGAAAACATGTCTGCCAAAAATTACAACCACTAAGCGGCTGAACAGTTAGAGTCTGACATACACGTACCATGTTAAATATTTGGTTTTCACATCCTTTGCAGAAGCCTAATTTCTGCTCAAATCCCATTTCTTAGAAATGAAATGGGAAATACTCATATTTCCTTTCACTGCATATAATAATGATAACAATCATAATCATAATAATAATAATAATAATATGTCATTATCTGGTAGATGACACTCTGCATGACAGATATATTGTATTACAGAGTGTGTAGTGGTTTAAAAAGATACAGTCAATCACAGAGCCTTCCTGATCAGTTCAGTCAGTCTGTTGGTGTCTCCAGCTGCGATGCTGCTCCCCCAGCAGACCACAGTAAAGTACACTGTGCTCATCACAACTGAGTGATGGAAAATCTCCATCATTTTGCTGCACACATTGATGGATCTCAGGTTCCTCAGGAAAAAGAGCCTGCTCATCCCATTTCTTTAGTATACAGCTTCTGTGTTGGTCTTCCAGTTCAGTCTGTTGTCACTGTGGATGCCCAGGTACTGGGTACTCCTCCACCACATTAATAGCCTATGCCATCACAGACAAAGCTGTGTAGCGATCCACCTCCCTCTGGAGTCGATCGCCACCTCTCTGGTCTCATTCAGATTCAGAAGCAGATGACTTCTGCCACACCACTCCACAAAAACATCCACTAGTGCTCTGTACGTCTCCTCCTACCCATCACTAATATATCCAAACACCAGAACTGTCAAGAGTATTTGCGTATGTGGCATGACTTGGAGTTGTACTGAGTCTGAGGTGTACAAGGTGAACAGGAATGGAGACAGCACAGTCCCCGGTGGAGCTCCTGTACTGCATATCACCAAACTAGACAGAGCATTTGGTGGATCGTCAGTATGGTACATGTGGCATTTACGATTCATTAAAAAAAAATCTCTTTCTCTGATCTCTTTCAGTCTCGCGTGTGCTACTGACAACTACCTACAACGTGCCAGACTGTGAGAGCACTATTGTCATGCCAGTCATGTCTGGCCCAGGCTCTGTGAGTCAGCACCATTCTGCTCAGCTATTTGCCCAAGGCCAGGTTCATTAATTAGAGAAGAGTCCTGTGGGAAGGTCTGTGTTTCTCTGCCCAACGCCCTGCTCTCATTACAGCTGTTTGTTAGAGTGCGGCCCCAGCAACAACACCAGGGGGCCAGGTACCACGTAGCAGCTGGGGTGTGGAGCGTACTTTGACATTGCGGAGGAGAAAAGCTGGAAGCGCACCAAGACATACTAGGCACTGAAAAATAACTTTAAGCAAGTTGGTGGGTTTTATGAAACTGCTCCAACTTTCGAAACTTGAATGTTTAACTTTCATTTCATCTTATAACTTATTCAAATACGCTTTTTTAGAGTCATGCATTTTGCATTTTTTTAAATAAAGCACCAGCCTCGCGAGTATTTATAGTTTTTATACAAGTGTATAAACACTATTTAATATTTTCAATTAAAGGAATGCGATTTATTACTGTTTTGCATTGAGTTTCAGACTGTGTAACCTTTAAATAATAACAGTGGCATTGCAAGACACTAGATTAACATAATGATGAATATTCAGCACCACATAATCCTGTATTCCCTTGTGCCTCAAACTGCAGCTTGCAGAAACTGTCTAACTGCTGTTTGCTTGTCAGGGATTTACTTCAAAATCATGCATATCACTCTGCACACCTGTGCTGTCTGATCCATGTTTCCTTTCTGACGTGTACTGTACGGTACATGTGCAAACAACAGAGGAAAAGAAGCTATAAACGGACACACACAACAGCAACGCCAGTGGCAGCAATTACCAAACTTTAATGCCCCATCCAGACTTATTAAGCTTAGTGGTGGCAATATCTACCCAGGGATCCATTTAGGAGAAATTAGCTGAGCCACATACAGCAGCACACAAAAGCAGATGATTAAACGCCTCTGAGATACAATCAGTGCACTCAGTTTTGCTGTAGTGCAACACAGAAGTATATTTACTTCAACATAAAACCGTCTGCTTTATGGCAACTGGCAAAAATGAAGAAAGCGCACATTATTACGTTCCGTGGAACACCATTTAGTCGCATATTTAGATCTGAAAATACCACTGGACCATATTAATACTTAAAACATTGGCTACAGTGCCCTATGCTTTGAAAATGCATATAACAGTGAGAGATTCAGGGCTAGAACTGCGATGGAGGTCCACTCTTGCGCTGCATTGCCGGCAGCTCTTGTCAGCTAGAATATGTTTTTATTTTTTTTCTGGGCTGACATTTTAGACTCAGCGATCAAAGCGCTCAGCTCATCATTGTGTCGTGTACACCCTGGGTGTGTATGCTTACATGTGCATGCGCGAGTGAGGAAAACCCTCAGAGGTTAACATGCATTTGCTTTAATGCCCCAAGCTGGGAGGCTAACTTTGCAAAATATTTGGAGAATATTTGTGCCGTGTGACCACAGAGAGAGGCCGGCTGGCTGAGAGGAAAGGAACTTCGTCATGTGGATGGAACCTGAATCCTCCCTTAGTCACGCTCCTGTTGGCTTCCCATGATGCACTGAGTGTTTCTTCATTCACCCTTTTTAATTCTATATGTGTTTATAGACCACCGTTTATACACCATTACTAAACTCTGAATCTCTTCCAGTGTGGATTTTGTCCCACCTCCAACTGCTCACAACAGATGGCTGCCCCTCTCCCTGACCCTGGTTCTGCTGCTCCTGTTAAAAGGGAGTTTTTCCTTCCCACCATCGCTAATTGCTTACTCACAGGGGAACGTCTGGTTGTTTGTTTTTTTCTCTATTATTGTAGGGTGTTTATCTTACAGTATAAAGTGCCTTCAGGCAACCATTGTTGTGATTTGGTGCTATATAACTAAAACTGAACTGAACTGAAGCAGGTACAATGGACACACTCACCAATACAATGACAGCAGCTGGCCCAACAAAGGCATAAAGCAAACCGCCTTCCAACGATAGCCAGCAACTAGTAGAGGAAAAAAAAGAAAAAAGGAGAGGTGTTAAAAAGTGCGTAAACACAGAAAAATCACAGCATGTAAAATATCACGTCGCCAGATTCCGGTCTCACATTTCACTTACTGTGAGTGCCAAGTACTTAACAAAAACAAGTAGACATTCAATTAAGTATCACATTAACTCCAAATTTCCTTGGTGAGGGATAAAGCCTTTCAATGTGTGGTTAAGTGCCTCTTTCTGTAAATAATGCCCTCAGTGCTGAGCAAATTTATTATGTACATTACCTAAAACATATCCTCAAACTGGAAATTTTATTTGGTTTTTGCAAGCTAGTGAGACTTAATGAGTTTAAATGTGTCCTCCAGTAATGTCATCAGAGCACGCGGAAACCCCTCTGTCATCTTAATTACAGCTCAATAAAGAGAAAGCTTAAGATGGAAAAAAAAAAACCCAAAACTCCACAAAGCCCTCACATTAATGATATGTTAAGTAAAATACAGGGAAATAAACCTTTTTAAGATGCATTTTTATTGACTGGGTATGTAATAAAGCTTTTTTGTGTACATTTTGCTTAAAGGTCAGCCTAGCTGCCTTGGATTTTCATATTCTTGAACAAAACATTCAAATCATGCTTCACCTGTTTGACGTGGTTATTGAAATGCCTTAAAGGTCATTTTGCACTTACACTTGACAGCAAGGAGATTAATTTTATATTGAAGACCTTAAAACTATTAGTTTCTCACTTGAATGACAGAAACAAGCCATTTGGCTCTAAGCTGGAATAATTTTCTTAATTTATGAGCAAATTTAGAAAATCAAAATCTTTAATTGTTTTTTCAGTGGTGGAGTTGCTGGATATGGAGCCATTGCGATAATATCAAACATTAACAGAACCACAAAAATCAAAAGCTAATTAGCTGATTAGTTTTTGACGATTAAGGTTTTCACACATGATATGTAAATATGTTTTATTTAACCTGCCGATCAGAGCTGATTTTCAGGGGGTTAATGTGTCCCTGCGGTGAACAGGACTGTCAATGTTATACCATGCCCACTACATAAGCAGCTAAGATGTGTTGCGTATTGAACATAGTGCGTGCTGGGATAGGCAACTGTCCTCCTGTGGCACAGAAGAAAGAAATATACTATAGCAACTGTAAGAATAGATACATGGATACATGGAGAAAAGACTGATGATGTTGATGTAAAACAATAGATTTGGGGTTTACACACTCAGCTGTTTATAACACACATGGACTGCTTTGACTGAATAAACTAAATACATAAAAATACTCGCCTATAAAATAAACTTTAGTTTGAACACCTCAGGGGGAAAAACACTTGCATGTTTTGAATCATCAGCAATGAGGCCAATGAATGGTACTCTGCCTCTAGCCCACACAAATGCATGGTTGAAGCTGGTATTTAGTGATGATATTCACATAGACTGAGACAAAGTCACGAGGTCTGGAAGCAATACTCACTAGCTGGCTGTGCCGTAACCTCTCGCTCTGGTGAAACCCACTGACACTGCTACAACAAGGGCTGGAAGACCTACAGACAGACACGGGGAGAAAGATCAAAAGTGTGAGACAAAAGATAAAAGAGAGCCTTAGTGGGGACGATGAAGCATGTCGGCCCAATAAGATTTCCCAGTGTGAACAACTCTATAAGGCTCCTTTCATTAAAATGCTAAGCAGCCATGCAATAGAGTGTAATATGAATATATGATTCAAAGTGACTGGGTGCTCTATAGGTAACCCCAGCGCTCTGTACTTCCTGACACGAGGTCTAACTACAAGCATGAAAACTGGGATTAGATAGATGGAAGTTATTTTAGTCATAGGCGACCCAAAGCACACAGTGTGGGTGTGTGCAAGCAGCACCAGGAGTACTTGAGCATATGAGACTTAGAGGCAGTTTGTAAAAATGCAAGATATAACTAGGAGTGGTCAATAAGTCATACAATAATTAGCTAAATCAAGTGATTTGTGTGTGTGTGTGTGTGTGTGTGTATGTGTGTGTGTCTGCGCACAAATGAGAAGGAAAGAGAGTGAGACCAAGTGTCGCAGAATGCGTGCCAGAAAAAGAAGGAAATATGCCGGGCCCTGTAATGAGCTTGGCTCTGAAATATTCATGTAATTAACAAAGCTGTGATTATGGCTGCAAATGAAAAGCAATTAGAAAAAGTCACATTAACATTAACAAATAAGATGGTGGAGAGCCAGGCCGATCCACTAACCAGCGAAGTTTCAATTAGTCAACATCATCAATCTAGCATTTAACTCTATGTATTACGGCAAGCCGCGCACCTACACTTCAGGCTTACACGGTCTGCTGCTAATCTAACGCAGATCCAGTCCCGCCCCGAAATCTCCCGTTGCCATGGCAACTGATTTCAATCACATAATTTGGGGAAGAAAATTGGGAAATGGACGAGAGGAGGATAAGCCGTTTGATCCTCTCCACTATGCTCGACTGTTTCACGCTTTCTGTGTGCATCTGCAAGTGTGTCGGATAATTGAACAGCTGGCACGCGCCCCCGCCGTGTGCCCGGAGCCTTCCTCGCGTTCTGTGACTGCACAGCATATACATTTCGCTCTGTATCATGTTAGGGCATCAGTGACTTGGCAGATTAGACCTGTGGGATCAATATCAAGTGAAATGAAATGGGTGTGGGGGTTGTGATTTTTTTTTTCTTTTTTTGGTGCTATCTCACTGCTCATCTTGCTAGGGTTGTGCAGATGTTATCATATGTTTTGATTAACATCCCATCTAACATCCCTGCTGCCTGTTGAGTTATCAGGTCGTCTAGGTCACAGCATAATAGAGTGACATGCGGCACAAACAGGGGTGAAAAAAAATAAATAAAAAGTGACACAGACTTACAGGCGGAGAGCAGAGAGTTTACCTGTAAAGAGTGACACCCTTTGAGAATGTGTATGCATGAGACAGCTTATACATGGGGCTTTGGCTGAGTTAGATAAAATTACAGTAGAAAGCTGTAATGAATGCCTTTTGGGAAATGAAGCAGCAAATAACAGCATACGGTGAAGAAAAATGGGATATAAATTAGAACGGAGCAAATGAAGATTGTTAAGCATAATACAGCCAACAATCTCAACACTATGGCATAATAAGCTGTTACATTTTCATGTAAAATAAGCCTGTCCTGCTGCTCTCCATCACCAATGCATGTCACACAAGAGTGCCTCAATCAGAATCCAATTCATGAAAGGGTCTTCATTTGCCACGCTGACAATCCTCTGGCATCCGAGGATAGTGGATGTTTTCGGTAAAAGAAACGGCAGACACCTTTATCATCAGCTAAGTGTAGTGAATGCCACCATTATATTGGATATGATAATTCATGCATTCTGCATTTTGAAACAAACGCCGTGCTTTCTTCGCTGGAATTCACAAACGCGCCGGTCAAAGTGTTCAGATTTCCAGGAAAATCATGGCAACGACAAACAAGCGCATAGCAATACATATTAATGCTTATGGAGGGGAGTCAGGAGAGAATTAATGAAGTCACTGTGTTTGTGCACTCAGCGTGATCAAACGTGCTTCGCGTGTACAATCGTGCAGTGTTAGACTCATGAACAAAAAAGTGACTTTTTGATAACTTTAACATTAAATGAAGATGGACGGTTGTTGCTTTGATTCAAGGACTTCCAATCCAGTGTCTTTCTAGTTGGTCGGCTTAAAAAAAACACTTTTGGGGGTTCATTGAAGGCATTGAATCTCTAGTAAGTTAAAGACTCAGCTGGTCATTATTAACAAGTAGCTGTTACTGTGTTTCCAAAGTGCTTTGGTACATTGTTCTTTATATCAGGTGGTAAAGTTCTAAGGACGGAAGATGCCCTTCCCAAAGCAGCCCATAAATGCAGGAATGCAATTCAACACAGCTGCAAAAGGCTGTTTCTCACACAAAACCTTGATGAAAAAAAAAAATGTCAATGAACAAGTCACTGAAACAGCCGTCAAAATAAAAAGTTCCTCTGACGCTGTGAAAAACCAAGGTGGTCGAAATGTTTAGATGTTCTGTCAGAAAGACAGACAGACTCCCCTTAGCTGCTGAGTTCCAAACAAGTTTCTACTACAAGTTTTACTGACACTGAAAGCCTCGTGAGCCAGACTAGTATTTTTCTGAGTATAACTGACAACAACTTAGCATCAAAGCAGCCCAGTTTGAAGATTCCTTTATCTCCAGCAAACACGATGGAGCATTTGGTAATTGTCGTCTTCTTTCGGCACACGGTTGACCTTGTAACATGTTTAACTGATCAGGATCCTCCACGTTCAAAAGTTGCTGCAACTACAAAGATTCTTTAAATGAGTTTGCCAAAAACGTGTGACTTTGCTTGGCAGATTTACATAATTTTAGAGACTTTTCAGCATGGAGTGTATGACAGTTTATACACTGAAATAATTCCAACATACTTTAGAAAGAGGGGAAAAAAGAAAAGAGAAACTGTTCAGCTGTGAAGGCGCATTATCTATTTTGATCACAAAGACACAGAAAGCAGTAATTGTTCAAATTGTAGACAATTGGGCTTTGATTTGGCGAGATGTGATAAAACAATCGCAAGCGCTAACAATGAATGAGAAACGTTTTTTTCTGCTGTGTGCAAGTAACAACATGTTGTGAATGATTTCACATATTGTTTTGACAACTTGAACTATCATTTAAGAAGCGAGAAAGACTGCGATGAAGAGAAGCAAGCTTCACCGGCTAAATGTATCTACAGTTGCAATTAAACAGACAAGAAACAGCAACAAAACGACAGAATGAATCAAAGATGCAGATTAGCAGAGCAGCATTTTGAAAAAAAGCATGCTCTGTGTGCTGGAAATGAGAATCTTATCTTTTGAGGTTTTGCAGACATGTGATCGTCAACCATGTGATATGAACTTGTCTTCTGGACATGTGACAATCACAATAAAAAAGTAGAATGAAGTGCACAGTGCCCTAATTACACAAGCTTAGATGCTGGTCAGTGACCATCTGGCAACCACCTGTCGTTAGGGAAAAAATTGTGGTTGCTGGAGGTTGATGGCAGTTGCTGGGAAAATAATTGTTAATGCCCCAGTCACACAGGTCTACACACTGGTCAGTGACCCCCATTTATCCCTAGCAACACACCTGTCACTATAGGCAACTGTGGAAATCTACTAGGAACCAAAAAAAAGGATTTTGGTGTAGCATCTTTTTTTTATACCAATTTTACCCAGGGGGAACCAATGACATCCAGGATATATGCATTTTTTTCCCCCCCTTGCAACCAATATGGCAGACAAATGTCGAGCAATATCACGCGAAAAAACTCAACAGGAATAATTTCAGGGGTGATGCATGCAAAGGGCTATTACAATCTTAGCCCAGATTCCAGGTACATTTATTATCACATTTTTAACTCATACTCTTGTCTCGCTTTCTCCTATCAGAAAAAAACAACAACCTTAAAGCCCCCCCAAAATATATTTTTCTGTCAGTGAAAGCAGCTTGTGCTCCCTGTCTGAGTGAAAAGGTAGCTGTAATAATGTCAGATCAGCAAAGAATGTGGCCCCTTTAGCTTCTCTGTTCAAACAGGCAGAGTTTGGGAATGAAACTGTAATTATGGAGGAAAGTGAGTCGGTTTTATTACCACAGATCAGCGACATGGGCTGTGTCTGAGAATCACTGCAGTCTGGTACAGCGCATGCCAGGAACCAAGAGATGATGGTACAAAGAAAATGAGACAGACTTGTATATCTATGGCAACTACTGTGACAGCTACACTAGTTTAGCATATTGCTAAACATTCAGGTAGGCTCTATTAATTTTTTTCATCCACTTTGTGGTGACCGAGCTTTAGGACCATTATAGCACTGCACACTGTTTTAAAACGTGTGATACTGTGTGGACTCACCCCAGCCGAGGCACAGAAACCGCTTGCGAATGAGTCGTGACCTCATTTTGCCAATGACCGCCAGGTAGGACTGCCATGCCTCAGTCAGCACCCAGCAGAAGGACGCCAAGAAGAAGAAATGCAGGAAGGCAGCAGTCACAGTACAGAGGCCCTAGTGAATAAAGAAAGTTATCGAGAGAGACAAGGGATTACAACACACGGAGAGGTGCTATTTCAACAAACAAACAAACAAACAAACAAAAAGTTCTAAGAAGAGACGTCACGAATCATCTTTTAGGGCTTGGCAGGGGAATATGAAACCTCCGCAAAATAGAAAGGACAAAGGGAAAAATACTGAGTGGAAGAACACGAGTTCAACCTGGCACTGCTGTGTGGTTGATCGATACTGACCACCACACAGTTCAGCCTTGCTTAGTCAGAGGACTTAGAATGCCTGCTTTGAGAACTCCACTGTATGAACTTTGTCTACTTCTGAACCCTGGTGGTTTTTGGCAGTTTTGTTTCTAGGCAATGGAGGCTTAGTCACAAGCACTATTATTGGAATCACAAGCATATGGACAAGACTTCCTGTGAAAATTCACGTGTAACTCAAAGAGCAGAAAGTCATTACCTTGCTAAGCGTTTGTGATTGTCCAACCAGAATTAATAAATTGGAGGCCAGGATGGAGAGGCAAAAATTTACCAAGATGATCGATCTCTCCGACCGGATATACCTGAAAGCAGAGAAACGAGAAACGGGAAAGAGGAAGAAATGACAGGCATGTGCGGTAAGCATTAATGACAGACTGATGGACTGAACAGTGACTTTCTGGACATTGCAGAGACATTAGCTTGAGTTTGCCATCTGCTGCGTGTAATCAAAATACAAACTAATCACCACCTCCCCCCCACCGAAGTTGAACCATTTGTTCCTTATTAGGCCTCATTGGAGTTTTTGGCAAAGCAAATGACAGACACAAAAGAGACTTTGCTAGTGAGAAAATGACCACTGTGAGCACAGTTGATGTATGAATACTGACACTGCCAGTACTCTATCAAATGTGTCTCTCAGTGTGTGTGTATGTGTGTGTGTGTGAGCTCTCACCTCCAGAAGGCAGCATATATTAGCAGCAGGATGAGCAGAGCGGTACAGGAGATCCCGCACCCCACCATAAGGGGCACAGAGGGCATGCTGGTAGGACCCATGTCCTAATAGCGGGAGGAAAGAACAGAAACAGGAGAGGGAGAGAGAGATGGATACTTCAGTGCAGTTGCAAGGCATTACAAGAGACATGTACCTGTATCAAAAAAAGCCTGAGTATTTTGCTCTTGTCAACAAAGCACATCTCAGTATATATCTGTTTGAACTTGAACATGCTGGTCTTGTTATCGAGGTTTTGTTCCAGTTGCTAGGAAACATTCCCAAACTGCCTGATTAATGATGATGGCACTAATGCCAGTGAAGTTGTATCAACTGTGACATCGACATTTGATAATGCTAACATGTCTATGAAAGCGAGCTCTGTGACCATTATTAAATACCAGATAACGTAATTGTTGCCGCCTTTCTGCTTTAAATATCCACCAACGATATGATAATCAGGAGCCACTGAGGAAATATAATTAACTGAAACAAAATTAAAAAATAAAGCTCACCTACAGCATCTTTTGCAGGACCAACTAATCCTTGCATTAAATTTACATCATCAGTTTAATGAGGCTTAGCGTTAGTTTAGGCAGGCTACAAAAAGCTGAGCCACTCTCCTTAAATATCACTTAATGCAGGGATGTCAAAGTAAACACTAAACTCCCTTTTATATCAGTGCAAAGACATTTAATTAAACATTCAATAACTGGCATGTCTTATTACAAAAAAGACATGCAATTTCAACTATGTGTCTCAATTTTCAACATTGATAAATGTGTAAAATTACAGAAACGCTTCTGTTAGCTCATTGTCCAGATTGTCCTGTAATTATAATAATGTTCTTTTTTCCCTATAGTAGAAAAAAAATTCTATATTAGATATAATAGTTACTTGTTATTTAATTAGTTAGTTATCTGATTATCTATTACTTAACTATTTGTTGTAATATGAATGTATGAATAGTATAATTAATCTTTATCAATAGGAATCTATATGCATTCCTTCACATTTCCCAAAGCCTTCCAGTGGGCCATATTGGAGTCTTTGTCAGGCCAATTCTGGCCCCCTGGCCTTATGTTGGACACCCCTGAATTGATGTATACTATCCCATAAGTGCTGATGATTCTGCTTTTTCCTTTCTATAAATCCACTCTCTCTGAGGCTTGTTGCTGTGTTTAAGCTGCTTTAGCCTGTCCACAGTTTCAGCACATCTGCAAGCTGCTTTACAACCCACCTCCGCCTCAGCTCTGCCTTTAAAGCTGTATCTAACTTAATTAATCAACCTGTTGTTACTGATGCCTGCTCTGTTCTATCCTGGGGGATGCATATTACGTATGCGAGTTAAAAGGTAGTGAGGTACCAGAACAGAGCTATTCCTAGTGTAAATGACTGCAGATTAAAATATGACTCTTCCTTCAAACCACTAGAATGAACTGTTTCTGTGATGACTGACCAATGCTGCCAAGACACAGAGCTAGCTTTGACAAACACTCAGTTTACACTTGCTGTGCACCAATTTTACACTCATTTGATGATTTCTTATGCGCGAGGGTAAAAGTACGAGACCACAGCGCATAATTAAGTGATTTAGGTCATGATGTACAGCGTACCTCTGCTCCTGAGGTGTGCCTTTGAAAGCATGAGGAACAGACAAATGAAGCCGCATGGAAAGCATGCACCCCGCCGCGTCCCAAATGGGCTTGATGTTTGGCCCGCTTTTAAGTTCTCAATCACACAATTTACCTCAATTTACCCCCCGCAGCGACTATCCTTCCCTTTCATCCCAAAGATTTATCACTGTACGTACCCGTGGCACAAGGTGTCTTTTACTGCAAATAAAGCACATACTTGCACACATAGGCACATCCAGGCAGATGGGCTAAGTAATTGAAGGTAAGTGTTTAAGCTGCGTGTGCCTGTGTGTGTATTCGACTTGATCTGAATAGACGGAAGCATAAGACGAAGACTTCTTTATTCCCATCAGAAAGGAGAGGAGAAACCAACATGAAAAGAACGAGTAAGAGAGAAATTTAGAGAGGGAGATGGAGTAGGAAGAGCTAAGGACAAGTAAGCGAAAGCAAAGAGTAGGAGGTGAGCGAAATAGATAGGGAGACCGAAAAAGCAAGAAAGTCAAAGCTTGTCTTTTAGTGGTTTTTTCCCCTGGCCCATCAAAGGAAGCCAATTTCTCCAGAGGAAAGCGGAATAGGTTGGAATACCAATACGGCACACACACAAACACACTGGGAAGGGAATGGAGGTGAAACATAATCAAAACTGCCTCATAGGAAAGGCGAGATTCACAAAAAAAAGACAAAGAGGGCATATGACAAGCATCTGTTCTAGGAAAAAGGGAAGAGCCTAGAAGGAGAGCGAGAGACAACAGAGACTCACTGTGTTTGATACTACGAAGAATGGAAGGTCAAAGGATACACAGGCACTTGTGTTTTTTGAGGTCTGACAGATCAAACACAGGGCGATGCATGGGGAATGACAAGCAGACAAGCGCATGCACGCACACAGGCACACGCACTTAAAAAAAGGCTGCAGGATCACCTTTTTTCCCTCTCAGTTTTTGATTCCCTGTCTTAAATTAGCCTCTTCTAGAAAACTAGTCAAATAAACAATTCTCTCATTTCTAAGTGTGCTCTATATAAACCCCTCAAACTGTCCCTGAACTCGTCATCGTGTCAATTTGTCTAACAGAATTGTCTAAATTGGTGGCGGTTAGGTGTGTGATGAGATTAAGGGTTTATTTCATAATATGGAAGGATGCTACAATAAGGGGAAATGAAAAGAGGAAACGCCCACACAAACAGACACGCTCAAAAACACTAAACGTAACACATCGGGCCCGAGGCTACTGGCTCACACAGATGCCCTGCCCCAGATAGATATAGTGATATTTTGATGCAGTCGGAGGAGATGTGTGCCTGTGTTTTGTGCGTGAGAGAATAAAACAGAGTGCAGATTAGAAAGAGTGAGTGCGCTGAGGCTCTGCTGTATATGGCCAGGCTCCCCTGGGCAGATTGGCTACCATGTGATGGAGAAGATAGCTATTTTGAGCTCAGGAAGTTTAACCTACTTATCTCCTCTCCCTCCTCCTCCCCACCCCCTCCTACCTATCCTGCTACCACCCACTCCCTCACTTCATCTCCCTCTCTTTGGCTCTCATTCTTCCCCTATTTTTTTTCCTCCCCCCTACCTTCAGACCTGCTCCTCACTAGTGGCTTTCCATGTCCACCTGCACCAAAAGGGCTGTTTTCCATTAACTGTCCTTACAACTTTCCTACTGGAAGAAAAATGTGAATATTGAACTTAGCTGACAAATGTAGTCTTCCTATGACTGATTTGACAACTTCTGTTTAATATGTATCCTTATGTGAAGTTATCACTGTACACATACTGCAGCTGGTTGGTGATGTGCTTAAAGTGCACAGAATTAATAACTATATGAACTGTGCTCTATAAGTGGACAGTAAAATTAGAAAATTCCTAGAAAGATGTCAGTCCATTTCCATTAATATGGCGGTCAGAGACGAAGGGCACCACCAAACGGAAGAATTTATCCAGTATTTATTATAAAAATTCCACTTATCTGTATCTGTGTTTCTAGTGCTGAATTCCAAAGTAACATGATCAGATTAAGCTTTTCAGTACTGCAGTAAACACAGTGATTATGTTACAGTTTTCAGATACAATCTACACGCTGGGCAGATGGAAAGAAAAAGAACATCCTTGCAAGCACCTGCTAGAGCTGAGCAGACTGATCTGAATAATGATAGCATTGATACCACCACTGATATTGGTATCAGATCAATACTAGCGCAGTGGGATCAATACTTTGTTTCTGTCCTCTAAGTTCAGTATGCAGCCCACTGACGTGTGTTAAACAAAATATGTTTTCTTCTTAGAAATAAAGAAATATCCTTCAAACATGCGTAATGAAAAATGACTGAACCTTTTTGTGTTGGCTGTCAATTTTATTTTATTTAGCGCATATAGCACATTTAAAGAACAGAAGTTGAGCCAAGTACTTTAGAGACAGGCACATTCACATCTCCAGAATACATGAAAAGCTTTTGTCCTCTTAACTAATTGTGGTGGAGAGCAAAAATCACAGTGATTTAGTGGCTAATGAAATGTGTTCAGAATTTGCAAATCATGACACAATGCTCGCCTCTACAAAAGCTGCCTTTATACTGGCCCTGTATTTACTCTGTATCGGATTAATACCAAAATCTGCAGTATCAAACAGCCCTAGCATCTACACAGACAAACGTGCTAACACAAAACTAGCCAAGAGCCCGGAGAGATGATGAAGCTGAGTGCAAGCTGACCCCAGTACAGCAGCCAGACCCTGATCTTCAAAGGGCGACAAAAGCTGTATTTCATATTCAGTGACACTGAACACATTAGTGTTTGGTGCCCATCTATAAATTTCTTTCACTACATATCTTACTAGTCTTAGCTAACATGGAAATTAATTACTACACGTGTCTGGCAGGTGACATCACTATAATAGTTCTGCTTATATTACATGTAATATAATACAAGATGGTTAAATTTGTTCTAGCAACAGTTAATTATCGCCTGACTTTGAAGTTTAAAATCATGTTTAATTTTGGGAAGGAAAAACTATTGAGTGATGGCAGGAAACAGGCTTAAGCTATCCATTCATTCTCCCTATAGTGGATGTACTGCAGCAAAATCAATAATCAATATGTGCACATTTATTATTTGTTAATGAGAACATATTGAGTATTCATCACCACTTACAGCATTGATATTTTTGCAGTGTGTCTCACAGTCCTCCCATATAGGGTCTGAAAATGCTAAGCCCCTTGTGAAAAGTGGGGAAAAAAATGACATTTTCAATTCAAGGCAGTCACTTGCCCCTTTTATTCCCATACAGGTACATACAAACTCAACAGTACACCCAGGCACACTATGCCACTACAGAGAAGGTAAAACTCTTTTGCTAATCTAGCAATCCTGCTGCTCAGTTGCCTGTTTTGCTGCCATAGCACTAGTTACATACTCACTGCAAAATACTTCAAATTGAGTCTTTTTTTTTTTATTTTTGCAAACCCTCGAGGTTTCAACTTAACTGACTCTGACTTCAGTTGCCTCGAGAGAAACCAAAAGCCTGCTTGAGCTTGGAGTGCTGACGCCGTGTCATAAAGCGAAGCCTTTTCCTTACGTGTTGCTGTTTTTGCATAATGTTCAAGGTTTGTGATGTTTGCTGATGCAAAATACAGAACGCGAGCAAGAAAATGAAAGGCCTTCAAGACAACGGGCAAACAAAAAGCCAGTTGCACCAAGACACATTTTTTCCTCAAGGGATCTTGTGGACCAAATTTGTATTTCACATTTAAAAAATTCAGTCAAAACCAATGCCTCCAACACATTCTGACCCCTCTAATTATATTAAGAAAAACACACACTTTCCACTCAGTTTTGAATATCTAATTAACAAGTCTTTGCCCTGCCCACGCTCGGGCATTATGCATCTTTAGACAAACACGCAACTAAATCATTACACCTGTTTATTCATAATTTCCTGTGTCATCGCTGTCACTTGGCTAACCCTTCATTAATGTGACAAAGGATTAAAAGACTTTAATGCAATTCTATGCCGAGTCCCTCATAAATTTTAGCGCCCCCTCATCCTTTAATTACATCTGACAAGTGCGACGTATTTGCATACCATAACCTTGCAGTCTCGCGTGGTCTAGGTCAGGCCTTGTTTTCTCTCCAAACACTGCTGCCAGTTAAATTATAATAAGTTAAAATATGAGTCGCCACCTTGAAGCACTTCAGTCATCCCTATCGTCTTTTCCACAGTCAAATCAAGCACGGTGGCCATTATTAGTCTAAATAATAGGCCCTGTTCTGAAATGTTTCCATTCTGATTAGGTGCCTCGAGCACTGATGATAACAGACGAAAAAGACTCGATTTATCTCATGCAAAGCCAATCATTTCATAAGAATGATTGGGCCAAACGCAGTTAGCGTGGCAGGTAGAAGAAGCTCTGAGAAATCCTTTACAGCAGAACGACATCAGTTCGGATATTGTTATTTGGAGCGACTTACTTTGATTCAGTAATTGGCTCATAAATAAGTTAAAGAAAATGAGAAAATCCCTCTTTCTGTTTCTCCTCCTCGCTCAAGTCAAGTGTGTTTGCTTGTGCGCTCATCTGTGCTGACTAAACCAAAGTCTCAGGTGCTGTTGTGAACCGCTGACCTCTCTTGTCCATTCATATTTCTGGATGCCTGCTTAGTCAAGCTTAGTGTATTTGAATGCAAGTTCGGAGAGGCACCTGAAAGCTGCTATTAGCTTTAATGTCAACACAACTTGAGCACCGGCTTTATGGGCTGACAAATGCGAAGGGAAAAAAAAACAAAACAAAGAACGTGGAAGTCACATTATTGACTGGAGGTGCAAAACGTTAAACTGACTTTTATAAAGCCAGTACCTCCCTCAGCTCCAAATCCCGTGATCTCCGTGAGCTCTGCGGAGGCAAAGAGTCCAGACGTATCCGTGGGGTTTGTGTGTTCCCACTGGAGTCATTTTAAGAATTAAGTGGCTTGGTCTTTTAGTATTCCTTCATGACCTAACTCAATCAAATCCTCCTCCTCTCCCTCTCTCTTTCTCGCTTATCTGTGTCGCTAAAGTTAAAAAAACAAAAACAAAAACCTCTGTCTCGTGTTTGATAGCGAAAGGTCTCTATAGACACTCAAACACGCAGGACACACACATACACACACGGAAATCTCAGAGGCTATAGAAAGTAAACAGGATTAACTGGCTATCCCTCACTCCACTGTAAACGGCCTGTAATGGCACCACTGCTTCTAAATCCCTCCACCTACCCCCCACCCCCTCCCGCTGCCTCCCTTTTCTATTAAACATGGAGGTTAATCCGCAGCCCCCCTTGTCCCTCGCGCCGTAGCCCAGGATAAGCTGTCAGAGCTGGGCTGCTGATACTCAGCACTGCTCCAACAGCCACACAGCCTGGACAGAGCATATGAGTGCATCTTTGTCTGTGTGTGTTGAGGATCTGTGTGCGCGTTTTCATTCGCCCAGACTTACATGCATGCTTGCAGGCTTGTGTGCATGTTAAGTGTTTTTAAGTGCATACCACTACGCATATATCAGTGTGTTCGCATGTCTGAATGTGGCTTTCTTTCTTTCTTTTTTTATTTACTGCCAAATTCAATTTGCCTCTCTCTCTTCTTTTTACACAACGCAATCTCCACTGAAGTAAAAAGCTAACTCTGGAGCACCCTAAAGCAACAAAGTGCACTCAGCACCAGCAGCAACAGCTCCTGACTGAGAGCCATTGACACAAAAACACTAACCCACACCTTCTGGTCCTGTGCACTGGGTCTAAATGGCAGTACTGGGGGCTGATTGATGAATCACTAATGACTACCACACTCTTCACAGATGTCACAAATGTAAAAAAAAGTCAATGTGGTTTTTTTTGTTTCCCCCCTCTCCTTGCCCACTTTCACTCAACTCGGTCGACCTGCTTGCTGTGTGGCGAGGGAAAAGTCAATACTGTACGGCTGGAAGAGGAGTCGCAGGAACCAGAAACAGTGGCCGGAATGACCCGTTCGGCTTATGGGTCAAAGCTATTGTGTTTTCCATATTACGGGGAGTTAATGTTTCCCTGGGGTCTGAAATGGCTTCCAGACCCCTGTGAAGTAATTCAAGCTCTGAGGGACAAAAATAATGAATAACTGCAGTTCCTTACCTGAAGGCCATCACCTTATTTTGACCCTCTTTACAGTTAATAGAAGGGGGAAATAGAACAGAAGGGAATAATAATACTAATAAATCCTAAAGCAGGACACGGAAATCTTGAGGCTTACAAACCAGCTGATTATCTCAGGTTTACGCAATTTACTGAGTCCTTCCTTTAAAACAGGGAGGTCATCTAAAACTTGCGTCGCCAATCAGTGTCACTACTGTCAACTTGGCTTATCCATGTTCGCGTTGGATTAAATGACTTGATCCGTCTCAGGAAACGTTCAAGACAGCTGTCACTTGCACGGCTTCATCCAAGGTTGGGGATAACAAGAAACAGAAGTGAATGTGACTGTGACAGGAGGTTTTCAATGCCGCGTCTGCACTGGCAACTAGATGCTACCCAACAGTAGGATTCTTGTAACTATGCTGTTAAGAAGACTAAAAATGCATTCAGCTTAGATAAACTCAATTAGATGTTCTCATTTCTCAGTTTTCAATGAGTGCGGCAACCATGAAACCCTTTTTTCCTCCCTTCTTTTTCCTTGAGACTGAAGCATTTATAATATGCTGCAACTCACTACAATATTCTGCCTCTAACTTAATTTTTCTTTAGAGCAATGGCATCAGAGGCACATTTGGTATGTGGTAATATTTGCTATAAAAAAAGGGATTTATTAAAGAAGCAAAACTGATGTAATTACAACTTTGGGTGTAACATTAGCCAGGGGGATGTATAAGAAACTTACCTTCAATATTCATACTCTTTTAACTGTATTTGCTTCTTTTTGGTGCGACCAGATAGGGGTAGTGATGAATTCCAATTTTTTTTTTGTTCCCAATGTTTGATCTTCTTCTGCTGACAAATGCTATGCAGGTAAAGTACAGTACGGATTTTTCAGAGCTTTTTTGTGGGAAACACTGACCTGCCATTGCTGTAAACAGTAAAGCAGATGGCCTGGCAGCTAAACAACAAGCTGATAGAAATGCATTTTATAAAAAAAGAAAAAAAGCAAAGGGTAAATGCACGGCATCGGTGAGCACAATACAGAAGCAATGCGTTATGCCGAACAGGGCCACATAAGTGCACAGCTCTTTATCTCTGCAATGCTGGTTGTTAATGCATTACAAGTGAGTGCAGAAAACATCCACTTTCCATCTCTCTGGCCCTCTCTCTCTCCCTAAGCTGCCTGCAAGCCGAGACCATGCTACCTTTTCTGTTTGGTTGAACATTTCCTCCACCCCCCAAATCCTCTGTTCCTTACAATCACTTTCCATTTCTGTGACACACACAGTTATTCTCCAGCGCTTACTAGAGAACTAACCATTAAAAGAGAGAATCACAAAAGAGATTTTAATGTGTGACAAAAATGTACCCAAACCTCATCTCCTTTTGCTCCTTTGAATATTTTAAGCAACCGGTCTTCTCGTGGGCTTTGAGTACAAGTAAGCAGAGAGGCAAATTAAGAGCCAAAGCCAAGGGGGAGCATTTTGTGACCACAGTGTAGGGGTCAGAGCTGCAGCATAAAGTGAGAATGAAAACTGGAAATGTTAACAAGGTGAACAGGGGTAAAAAAGAAGTGACAAGGGGGGGGGGGTCTTACAAGAGACTCGCAGGTAAAAAAAAACAGCTAAAAGGAATAAGGGAAGCAAGAAAATGGGTAAAAATAATGAATTAGAGGTAAGGTGTAAAATAAATGGGGTGATAGTGTGAGGTGTTACGCGGTGAGAGAATTAGGGTCCTTTGGGTGGATCTACGAGGAAGGTGATCAGGTATTTAGATGACCATTAGAGCAGGAGAACAGGTCAGTGAATCAGAATGTGCATTACCCTTAAATGCTAAAAAGCCCTCTTTCGTCACGTCAAACACACACTGTGAGCCACGTGAACTATTTATAGAGGAACACGTTATGTGCTCCAGGCAAAAAAAAAAAAAAAAAAAAGTCACACAGAGACACAATAAAATCTCTTTCTTCCTCCCGTCGCCTCGCCTCTCTCACATCACACGGGACTGAAAGAGCCCAACCTTCATCAAGTTTAAGCTCAAAAACAAACCCAAAAAAAAAAAACCACCCAAACTTGCATAATGGGAAGAATGACAGCCAGTCAACATATAATTAGACAAACACACAGTGATCAAAATAGCCATTTATACAGTACTGTGTCACAGTTTTAAAACTGACAGCTCCACTCAGGCTGCGCTCATTGTTATAAAGTAAGACATCTCACATAAAGCTCTGCTAGTCATGCCAGCCTCACCCATCCATATCCTTCTGTTAACTCAATAAATGACTTAAGAGACGTAGTTCTCGGTGATATGTCTGACGGGGATAGTGGCTGGAGTCTGCGTACAGAAAATCGTCAGCTCACTGACCTGCGCACCCTCTCCTCCTGGTAGTAGTTGCCTCGTTAACACCCCAAAGTCCCACAGAGTACATCAGGCTTTGCATAGGTGACTCACCGGGTCTTTAGCTTGCTGCGCTAACACGGCGTAGGTGGATATTCTGCTGCACAGGCATTTGGTATGGACAGCGGTTGACGCGAGCGTTTGGCAGCCTTCTGTGCCCCAGTTTTCTGCGCCAGCTTCCCTGGAGGTGGAGAGAAGGGTGGGGTGGGGGGGTTGGTAGAGAGGGTGTGGGGAGGTGGCACATGGGACATAGACAGTGACTGTGAGACACATAAAAATAAAACTGTCACATGACTATACATGGATACAGGAGGTTGTAGCTGGAAAAAAAAAGCCCAACAACTTGTGAAAAGGGGACAGAAAGTTTTAACGGACTCGTACTTCCCCGTCGAGCTCCCCGAGCTCAGCCATTCACGGCATATACGTTTAACATTCAGCGATCGGCACTCGGGCACCGCCATGCTCTTTTACTCCTTTACAGCATCACCCCACTTGTCCTTCTCCGTGTTCAGCAACCTAAACACTTTCTTTCACGTCTTTGTTCATCCTTTTTTTTCTTTTTTCCTTTTATCTATCCCATCTCCCTTTACATGGAAGAATGCCCTTAGAGTCTGGGGGAAAAATGAAAAGGATTGCATCGGCGAAAAGTTAACAAAACCAGTGAGGCCTAAATGGTGTATGGGGCTTATGTGGAACTAAGTGGTCAATTGCTTTGACACCTAACACATTACTGCAAAGGAAGCAAGCGGCCAGAATCTCGTACAATAGAACCTTGAACGCTTTATTGCTCCGGATCTTTACCGTCCTTTTTGGCCACCCGTTCCCTCCCTCCTTCCCACCCTTTCACTTTTCTATAAAAGCTCCCAACAGAAGGTCGAGTGTGGAGGTCAATCAATAAGAAGTGAACTAATTACCCTGAGAGTTCACACTGCACATTAACCTTACGATTAACCCTGGATATACTTTTATTTTAGTTGCCAGAGACAGGTGAAAGCCATAGAGATGTTCTAATGGGGTCAAGAAGGCCAGCTTCATGACTTACGGCAAAAGAAGGAGCAAGTAATGTGTCAGTGAGAAATATTTTTGTTTCTTTTTCTCCTCTGTCCCTTTCTCTGTGTTTTGAAGTGGGTGTGGCAACGTCCAGGATTTAAAGTAGAAACATCAGAGCTGATGACAGTTAGAGTGGGTTCAGTTTCATTGTTAATCCAGTCCGATCAGGCCGCAGACAAACAGTCGCGATAAAGCAGATTAAGTGAATATAAAACTTTTAGAAATGTCACCTCAAGATTTGAAACAGCATGAACGTTTGCTAAACTTTCATGTTTTGGGGGCGATCGTTGCTCAACAGTTGGGAGTTCGCCTTGTAATCGGAAGGTTGCCGGTTCGAGCCCCGGCTCGGACAGTCTCGGTCGTTGTGTCCTTGGGCAAGACACTTCACCCGTTGCCTACTGGTGGTGGTCAGAGGGCCCGGTGGCGCCAGTGTCCGGCAGCCTCGCCTCTGTCAGTGCGCCCCAGGGTGGCTGTGGCTACAATGTAGCTTGCCATCACCAGTGTGTGAATGGGTGGATGACTGGTTGTGTAAAGCGCTTTGGGGTCCATAGGGACTAGAAAAGCACTATACAAATACAGGCCATTTACCATTTTACCATTTTGTCATGAATATTTTAGGTTATAGTAAAATACTTCACAGGCTATATTCAATGTAGCATGCAAATATAAGAGTAGGTGTATAGGGTTTTTTTTCTTTAACCAAAGCCTCAAAAACTTTTTGCACAGATATCTGACAAACATCTTTCCAAAGTAAAGCCTTTTGTTGTAGCATGTAGGCACAACAATCTGACCACAAGAGACTCGGGTTTGATTTCAAGCAGCAGTGGCCTGCTTGAAAAAGAAAAAAAAAATCAATTATTTGAAGCTAAAGACAACTCCTGTTACTGTGGTAATAGTTGCCAGTTTCAAAACAAGGATCTTTAGCAGGGGAAGAAGGGGATCTATGTGAGAACAAATGCTTCCCAGCAGGGATTTAAGGTGATGAAAACGTACCTAGCGACTCATCTGTGTGAAAGAAAACACTCTGTACTTGATATCTTTATCACGGTGACAAACAAATTGCTACCAATTTAGAATGTCCTTTTTTTGAAAATCATTTTGTTAGTTAGCAAACAACACAAACTTTGTGCTGCTCATTTTGTTCTATGAACATTTATGGAGTAGGAGGAAAGATAAAACACAACTGGAGAGGTATATGCTGTTCTTTCTCTACTGCTTTAGTGAAGAACTTAATTACCTCATTCCAAGCTAATGGCATTGAGTACCCTCAGCAGTGGATGGAGAGAAAATTTAATAAAGCGTTGGCTGTTTCAGGACATCTATTTATTAGGGTTTATATATACAGCCTATATATTTGAAAGTTATTAAATATGCAGAAATCTATAGTTTAGAATGAAATTATTATCCCCTTGTGAAACTTAAAGTTTTGTAAACATTTCCCCATGTTTTTTTAATATAAAATTATTTCTACTTGCAGACAATAACAGAATTATTGGCAATGGGTCAATGTTATCATCCCCCTGAAAAACTGACCTTTTTATTGAGCCGTAGCACAAACCACTGCTGCAATAATGTGCTTTATCTTTGTAATGCTCAAAGCTTGTAAAATCAAGTTAAATGAAGTTAAAACTTTTTCCACAGTACAAAAACTTAAGCAAGGGTTTGAGCTGCCACTTGAGAAAAAACTAAATTAATCAGTATAGACTTAATAAAAAGAATTGTTGATGCTCGCAAAGCAGGAGACGGATAAACAAAGTTATCACAGTGTTTCAAGAACTGTAGTGAGAAGCATCATCAAGAAGTTCAAAGAGAGCCACACAGTACAGAACAAGCCGGGCAGAGGTAGGAAATGAAAGATTTCACAGACTCTGGAAAGAAAACTAGTGAGATGTGTCCAAAAACAACAGAACTGCCAAGACACGAGTAAATGACTTAGTCAAGCTGGGAACTGCGGTCTCAAAAAAGACCATCAGTAGGACCGTGAACGGGACTGGACTCAGACCAGGAAAAACGCCACTTCAAGCCAGAGTGAAGGATGTCGAGTACAAGCTGAAGAAGGATCATGCAAACTGGAAGCACATCCTTTGTTCAGATGAGAATAAACTAGACTAAACTACTGCCTGTGTTGGAGAAAGAAGGAAGAGGTGTAAAACCCAAAACAGAACAGCGTCTCTACAGTGAAACACGGTGGTGGCAGTATTATGTTGTGGGGACGCTTCAGTGCGTCTTGAAGTGGGAATCTGGTCAAGGTGGAAGGAATCGTGAAGCAAGAAGGAAATGTGAAGATTCTGAAAGTAAACCTCCAGTAGTCGGCAGCAAACCTGAGTCTGAGTTGTTGCTTTGTCTTCCAACACGACAACAACCTTGATGAAGAACTACCTCCAGAAGGCCAAAGAGAATGTTACTGACTGGCCTAGGCAAAGCCCTGACTTGAATCAGTGACAATCTGTGGGCTGAACTGAAGGCCATCACATCTGGAGGAGCATGAGAGAGCAAATGACTGCAGGCTGTTATCCAGCAAAAAAGATACACAACTGACTATTAGGCATCACAGGGACTAATGATTTTGACCCTTGTAGTTTTTTGTTTTTGTGACATACTTTTTTTTGTCTATGTGCAAAGTATCAAAAAGCTAGGATGTTTGGAAATGCTTTGTTAACAGGTCCTTGCTCTCTTTAACAGCACTTGGGAAATGCTTTGACTGTAAAATCTGTATATCTTTAACAATTTAAAATTTAAATGAGAGGAAGCTTGGCTGACAGCTTCACTTCAATAAAATTAACAAGCTGTTTTGATTATTTTTGTCTTTATGGTATCTTAGGTTTTTATCCAACCTTTGGGGAAATAACAGAAGGATAGCTTTCAAAGAGGAATTCAACGATACTCCTCTGTGATGCCCGCTTAACACAGCTCTGTTGCACAAAACTCTGGATTTGAGAGCATAAATGAATGAAATAAACAAACACGCTGAATGGTTTCTGGTTCAATTTAAGAAAACCTAAAACTTTATTGTTGCTTTTACAGCCGTCCATCAAAAAAAGCAAAAAGACAGTTAAAAAGGTACATGCTCTGCTTGCCACTTACATCACGTTAACTGCAGATCAGTAAAATATACCACTCAAGACTATTTCTGCTCTGACAGGCCACTTATATATGATCAGTTTGACTGTAAATGACAAGAGTGTATCAACATTAACCCTCAAAAGTATGTCTGAACATGAAGGACTGCAAACAGGATCATAAACCAGACACATGCACACACACATACACTGACACTCAATTCAAAATGTCACTAATAAGATGTGAGTACAATCCCCTGATGATCATCATCTGCACTATGACACTTCAAAGACTAAGGATCAGAAAAAGAGTTACAGCAGTGAAGCTTAGAGACAGCTTGACAGGTATCAACATGGTGCAGGGCTTTGTGTGTTTTTGTGTGTGTTTGAGAGAGCGACAGATAGAGGAAGATTAAAAAAAGACAAGGCGGGAGAGCAAAAGAATGGCAAGGATGAGGAAATATGTGTGTGGTATTTTTGCTGCTTTGGCTTGTGTATACGTCATTTATTTTACCTACCACTGTAGCTGAATAAGGCCCAGTCACAGAGGCCTAGATGGTCTAACTGGTCATGAGGTAAAAATGAGCATTCCCTGGCTGGTTGCTAATGCTTGCTGGAGAGAAAATGATCGCTAAAGCTCCAGTCACACAGACCTACAGTAACCCCCTAGCAACCACCTGTCTGTGGGGGGAAAACATGTGTTTGCTTCTCAACCAGTCAGCAAAAAAATTGAAGATACTCCTTGTGACGGCTTTGGTCACTATGAAAGTGTTGGATTTGTCTACAAGCACGGGCCAGCTACTCTCCGAGCTGTCCTGCCCTAAACAGCCTCCCACTGGTGTCTCGTCACACCCCTGAGTAAATATATATTTTTGTCTCTGCTCTTTGTCTGACTGTCTGTTTATCCTGCTGTTTGCCATTTTGTGTCCTGCCTCATTCTTACATATTCCCCTGAGCTTTGGTTTGTCCTTTTATTATTATTATCATTTTTTTGTTGGCTTTATCCTGCTTTTCCCTGCAGTGTCCTTTGGTCACAGTCTTTGTAAGTTTATTAAAATACATTTGGTTTATTTTATCTTGCATTAGAATCCTAATATTTGCAAGAAAACAACTAAAAAACATTTCTTAATAGGCAAACTTCTTCCATCTGCAACCTGTTTCTGACATTTCACTGATTACCATGGTTATACATCCCACAACAATGACTAGCTGACCACTTTTACAGATCTAATTTGTTGAGGAACTATATTTTTGAACTCTAAAAGCTTGCACTACGTGTTGGGAAATTATGCTACCACACAAATCGACATTTTTTTCATAGTCATATGCGCTCGTTAGCTTATATATGACCTCCCAAATGATGTCCAGTTAAGTACTTCCAAACGGCTTTGCTCACATGAGTACAGGGACGTGAAGTGTTACATGTTTTTAATGGTTAATTTATACATGGACATGAAAGCCTGTAATTTACTGGTCCAAACATTCAGACTGCATGCAATAAATAAAGACACACACACAGACACACACGGTAGTCTCAGCAGAGAGGAAGTTGGCGTAATGAAAAACTATCTGACAGCACACAGCAGGGAGGGATCGCTAAAGATAACACCACACACACACACACACACGCACACACAGGCACACAAATACACATTATCTGTGACCTCTTTGTTTTGTCTGCCGAGTTTCAAGCTTAATTGACTGCTAACCTTCATCTACTATAGCTATACTCCACTGTTGGTTTTTTGTGCCTTTCAGCAGAAAGTCAGCTTTGACTTTTATTTAGTTTTATGTCGCACACAAAGTTGGCACAAACCCCGAATGCTGGCATTGTAGATCCACTACAGCTACGGCTTCACAACACTAATGTGACTCCCACTGGGCTCATAACAGTGTTAGATTATCAGTTAGGATCAGAGGGTGAGAAAAGATTAAAAGGACGCAGCTTTTGTGATACTTTTGTTATAGCCTTTGAATGGACCAGGAACTGCTGACAGCTCTTCTTATCATGGAAAACAGGTACCAGATGTACAAACAGGTCTGTATATTAGTACAGTTGGTAGATAGGCTATGGAATCCAAATGTATACTGCAAAGAGCTCAACCTGGCATTATAAGAAAAAACTACAAGATGTGTAAATATACATAAAATCAACCTGCTTTCTAGCATTGCTGTAACCGACACATCTGCTCTTTGGTCTTGACAAAGTTTTATTAAATGAATGCTAGAGTTGGTGATAACCCTCCATGCTCAGTGGGGATTACACAGTTTACACACACATTAAACAAGAGTTTATAACTAGACAATGTGCTCATTGAGGGCTGCTGCTGCAAGGCACTGCGCTGCTTTGCATTGCAATAAATATAACCATTAGTATCCTAACATTTAACATATGCACTTTATCTTTAGCTGCTTAATAAGTTACATAAGAAATCAGAACTGCAGCTGATAGGGATCTTATCATTTTGCAGGTGATTTATTGTATTGGACAAACTGAAATTTTGACCTGTGATAGTGTCAGATTGCAAGGTTAAGAGATGACCAATGGAATTACTCTTAATCCTGTCAGAAATGCTTACAAATATGAATTATATCACTGAGCTCGGACATTTCTCTCAAAAATGTGTATGTCTGCACAAGATGTTGATTAGTAGCACTGTTGTTACCAGATAAGCAAAAATGTTGACCTGCCAGTGGCAGAAACGTATTAAAATGCTTCCCAATTTGCTTCCTAATTGCTGGTAGAATGTTGTTGTGGCTGTTAAGAAAAAAATAGGAAAAATACTTTCCGAACAACAGCGTAAATTGACCTTTTATGTCTACTGAGAATAAATTGGCACCAAATCTTGCCTGAAAGGGCAGTGCTATGAAAGCCAATTGCCCCCTGTTAAGCAGCAAACAAAGGTTAAACATGCTTTGAATGACTAAAACTGAATGGCTTGATGAAGGGATTTCAGCTGTATGAAAGTGTCTCGCATACATACACACCAGTAGTGATGTATTGCCAGCACCTTTATAGTCATATTAAAAAAATAAATAAAAATACAGCACATGGACTTTTTCCAATGAACCAAACTTTGTTGAAAAGCTGATAAACAAAACCTAAAACTGACATTTTGCCATAATTTTTAGAACTTACATTTAAAAAACACAACATATAATACAAAAGAGTAAGTACAACTTACACACCTCTGAATCCATAAAACTAAAAACTGTGTTTCTAGATAAGATAGAGGTTTAAAAAGGACTGGTTCCCCCTGACATCTTGGATCTAGTATTCTCTTTCAAACTGTGTGGTGTTGTAATGTCAAGCTTTAAAGAGATCTCTCAAGGTCTGAGAAAAAAAAACATAATTTGAATGCCTAAGATTAGGACAAGGGTTTCTAAATGAAATCTCCAGGTTATTTGAAATACATGATTCCACTTCATGGAAAAGTGTGTCCAGGGTTAGATGCACCAGCAAATACAGCCCAAGTGCAGACTGATGCAAGAGCACTTCCATTCAATGGTGTGTTTACTTATATCATTTAAGACAAGAGGTAGCATATATTTGGCATTAGAGATATGCCTTTACTATGAAAACACCTACAAGAAGCTGTTTCTGCTAACTTTTAAGGTCAAGAGCTTATCTTTGTTTCCACAGAAAAAAAACTACATGTACTGGTATGTTTAAATAACTGTAGGTCATGCTTTAACATTTCACCTTCAGCTTTTATTCATAAGAGACCCAAATATCCCAAATATGTCTCTTCAACCACCAGCGTGCTGGTAAGTAAAGGTACAGAACAAAATGCACATTAGGTCTTCATAGACAGACTGTGCTTTTACAGTAGATGTAAGCAATTTTAGCCGCTTTAATCCACTTATCTGAATCAGTTGGTACCATTCAATATATAGTCATAGCTAAGCATTTAAACCAGTTTTACACGAGAAAATGTTGTTCTACACAGCTGTCAGTGATTTAATAAGGATTAACATTATCAGCTAATTTCAGCTGCTGGCAAATGCTGTCAAAATGATTTAGGAGATGTATGCAAAAAATAGTTTAGTCCATTTTAAGTTCATTGCTCGGCTTCCCGGGACTCATTTTGGTGTTGTCAAATGTTTGCAAAAATCTTTTCTTGTGTTCTTCAATGGCCAGAAATGCAGCGAAGCAAAGGAGGAAAACAGTAAAAATGTGGAAGCGGAATAGGCAAACAGCAATAAAACGCAAAGAGGTGAATAAAGCATTGGGGAATGACAGAATTATTTCACGCATAGATGGAAATCAGTAGCACGAGAATCACAGAAAGTTTTGTCCTCATTACAAAAAAGAATTCTCTGAAGTCAAATTGCTATAAAGTCTTTAGACGACTGCAGGACCAGGTATAATGTTCACTGCATGAAATTGTGAAGACAGTGAGCAAATTGCCACAGACAGTGTGTAACCCAGTGCTGTAAAGCTTTTTTGAAGAGAAGAGAGAGTAAAGTCATTGTCTATAGCAGAGGGAGAGCTGGTGATAGACAGTGGAAACAGAGAGCTAATGAGTCATAGGCAGAAGGACCAGTGTGAAGGGGAGGGTTTGCTGTACTATCAAAGAATTGTGAGTATTATGGAAGTAAATGACCTCAAGAAGGAAATGATTCAGATATACCACTGTGTTCAGATTCATCAACGTACATGTGCATCAGTGGTATCATATCGCAATGATAAAAACTTATGATAACAACTGAAGTATGTACTTATTGCTCACTTGTAAATTTATATAGTAATACTTTTTCCATCAGTATCTATACTATATGCTGAACTATGTACAGAAGAAGACTGTACATAGTGCATTTTGTTTTGATAATCTCAGGTTGTTTTAACTACTACTAATATAGTACTATGTTTTTCCTTATTTTGTATTAGCATTTACACAAATAAATAATGTGCTTAACTGACATATTACAGTCAAACTAACTGCTCAGTTACACTAGAGTAGAAAATAAGACAGAAACCATGTTAGAAATATCAAGAAGTAGCCTGGTGAGTGCATGAAACTTTTCTAAATAGTTGCAATGAAATAACATCTCTCAGACAGACTGACAAAAAGTCTGTGTCGATGACCACAAGACATCTGCACTGCTCTTCACAACAAGGTACTTGACTCAGCTGATTGCCATCTGGTTGCATTCTGATCGGTTCCCAACCAACATCGCACACACAGCTTTCTTATTCTTATTACAAAGTGAAGTGTGAACACTGCATGTAACGGTGCAAAAGATATGACAATCCACAGTAGTAAAACCAAACAGAGAAAAGGTTGTAGTTTATTAAAGTATTGAATTTAGCTGCTACAGTATCAAGGATGAGATATGTGCATGATATCATCTTTCAAAAGCTAACTAATATTAGTTGAGATGGCTGTTTGGGTAATATTTTTGCACTGGATCTGCTTTTATGCACTGTGTAGTTTTACCTTCTTCTTTTAGTATTTTTTTTTTGTGAGGTTTCCTGACATTTTTGTACTGCTCTTACTTCTGCATTTGTGACTCCTGTCTGTGAAATGTGTTACATAAATAAATATTGCTTGCTTTCACACTCGTGGCGTACGTGAGCAAGAACAGAAGCCATCTGTTTTTATTGTTGCCCTGTATGGGAAAGACTCTTACGAGGTGCACCCTGATTCTAAAGAGACAACATACTCAGCAAGATTACTAAACTCTGCGGGCAGTGGCGACATGTCATGGATTCAAAATGTTTAATCACATTGTGATTATCTGCTTGTACTTTATAAGAGAACCCAAGGGCGGGGTCATCCTGGTGTCACAGCTTTCTGTTGCCATGTTAAATCCAACGGGTTGGATTTTAATCCGTTCAAGAAATTTTTAAATGTTACTCCTTCCTCTCACTGAATTTCCTGATGCTCCAGCTGTTTAAATGTGAAACTAAAGGTTTTTTTATTTACTGCTTAATTTTTATTCTTCAAATGTAATTTTCAGTGCTGTTGTGCAATTTATGTTATTGTATGTCCGTGTCATTGTGTGTAAGATGTATTTGTTTGTAAGATGTAAGATAAGTATTTGTTTGGCCAACATGTTTGAGGGAACTCTTCAGGTAAAAATACAATATCAAGTGTTATGTTATAGTATTTATAGTGTTTAGATATTTGTGGGACCATATTTAGAATCTTTTTTAGTTATTGTTGAGTCAATATCTGCTATAGTATGTCATGCTGCTGTAACTGTTATAACTCCTACTATTACTGCTACAACAACATGTACTACAACAGTAATGAGAATGTATTTAACAGGAAACTTTTCAAAAACACAGGAACAAAGCAGAAAAATTAATAAAACAATTCAGCACAATGGCATTAAATTTGAGTTACTGAAAGCACATGGAGCTAAATAAGGTAACATGCATATATATTCTATTACCTACTTGTGATTACATCTTTCATTTATAAAAAGTAACTTCAAGCTGATAACCTTTGGTTCTAGATGTGACATCTATTTATACAGTAGACAGAACGTACAGCTCAGTCATCTGTCTCAGGAAAAATAACTGTATTTACAATTATTTGAAATAACTGCAACAAGTTTTCATGAAAATCAGATTTTTGAAATAACCACATGGAATTCATATTACCAGATGTGTTGACTACATGGGTCCAGACTCTGTGTTGGAGAGCTAAAAGCTAACTGATTTAGAAAAAAAAAAATCACTCAATGAAGCAGACTCCTTTATGCAATGGCACAAATGAAGGGAAATGGTTGGGCGTGACTGGGTGGGGTAAGGCTTTTCTCTCTCTTTTTTAATGTGTTGTTTCATTGTGGATTTTTTTCTGACTGATTAAAAATGTTGTATTTATTTTTTAAACAATCAAAGAATAAGATCAACAGCAATAGTACCGTAAAGTTTTCTTTTAACAAAACTTTTTAAACTGCGCTGGAGGTTATCTATTTATCTGAATATAATACTGCATGGTATATACTGCTAGGGATCTAGTCTGAACCAAGGTTGAATCCAGTGGTAAAAACAGGAAAACAAATGTGTAGAAGAGATTATCTTTTCTGATAGACATTACTTCTGTGGCTACCAGGGTGCCAGACAGCACATTTACCAGACGGGGAGTAAATCCTCGCCTCTTACTTAAAATATAGCTCGAAAGCTAATCTTCACATGACTCAAATCATCTCTGCTTCCTCAATGCTACATACCACCTACTGTGAAGGATTGACTACTACACATTTGTTGTGGTATACTGCAGCAAACATATCTGCCAGAATATAAGCCCATGTTTGTGTGTGTCTGCATGCATAAAACTATTTGACCCAGATTTGAACTGATTTTAAGCGTTCCTCTGTTCCACCGGCCGATGTAAAGACTGGTCTTATAACCAGAAGAACATGCTATGAGATTATGGGAAGCTTGTCGTGATGTTTACATGCAAGGCTGCACAGATTATGTTTTTGAATGTACACGAGACGTTTATTGATTTGAAGGCTGTGTTTGGTGAAATGACTCAAAGAAAAACATAATTTACGCGTCTCTTCTGATGCACGCATCGCTTTTGTGGCAGGGTCAGTGCAGGACATAAAAGTTTGTGCCTTGCGGTTGCCTCCACTCACCAGTCAGCTGCAGATTACATTAGTGATGCACAATGACACTTGTTTCCTTTCTGATCTGATACCCAAAATAACCCAGTCTGGTATTGCCAACAAGAGTGCCAACACAGATCCTTGTAAAGCTTAAGCATTAGGAAAAGATATAAAAAGTAGGCTGTAGCATTTCATTCCTCATCTTGGTGTATTCTGATGCTTTTGACACTTGCCTGCAAGCAAGAGATCATCATATTTCTATTTTTCCAATCTCCTTTTAAAAGTCACCAGGAACCGCTCTACTGCTTACACTGCATTTTTTCAAAATACCACTGTGACCAGTTGCAGTTGGGTCTCTTTGATTTCATTATGGCTTTGCTCAGGTGGTAGACCAGGTCATCTAACAATCAGAAGATCAGTAGATTGACCCTAGCTCCTCCTTGGGCATGATAGTAAACCCTGAGTTGCCTTTGATGCAACCATTGGCTTGTGTGTGAATGGTAGAAAAAAGTGCTTAGGTACAGATAAAACCACGGTATTAATGTGTGTGTGATTGGGTCAATGAGACTTGTAGTAGAAAGTCAATTGAGGGCTCAAACAAGAGTAGAGAGGCGCTATCTAAGTACCAGTCCATTCACTATCTACTATGGACCTCAAACTAGCATGAAGAACAAACCTCAGCTTTTGTGTCAAACTGACCTAATTTTATGTTGAGCATCATCACTGGTAACGAAAGCTGCTTTTCTAGCTCCAACCCAGAAAGCAAACAGTAGTCTGATTTTCAGGGCTGGAGTTGTGAAACCATTTCTTACACAGGGCACATGACTGTACTGAATGATGTATGTAGCCTCTCAAAATGCACTAGCTACTACTGAAGAAAGGTAGTACTGCACAAGTTTAATCAAAAACATACACAATATTGGCAATAAAATGGATATCACAGTCTCACAGGGTTGAGCTGATTTCTCTCTCTGAACTGAGAAGTCGCAGCCCTGTCGTTGTACAGCTTTTAACTGTGGTATTACTTTAATATGCGTTTGATTTTATCATTCTGAAGAAAATGACATTCTGCAATTTTAGGAATAGAAGGCTCCTATTGTATAAACATGAGCATACAAACTAAACCCGAGATGGATTTAAATGACTTCCCAGCAGTCAGTGATAAATGTTGCCATAGCTACACACTTCTTTACCTGGATACTGCCTGCCACTGCTTAAAAACCAAAAAAATCAGTGACAAAAAACTGTCTCAACCTTTCTTCTCCTCCTCAGACCCACCGCGTTGGCTCACACATATAAACTGATGTAGTTTGTGTATGACAATCAGAAGGAAGTACTTTTTAAAAGACTTCTTATTGTATCATTTTTTTGATTATAATACATGTGCCTCAAGTTACTCAGCTCAAATAGACAAATACTTTAAATGTGAAGAATGAACAAAGAGCACAAACTCCTAAATCATATAAAGACGTTCTTCATTTGAGTCATGGGTCTAAAGATGGAGGATATCTTTTGATGTACACACTGTGAAGCAACTTTTTTTGATCTGTGATATACCGACAAAGAAATAAAATTGATTTGACCTAACATGACCGGACTTCCAGTTCCTGGGCACGGATATACAGAGGGATCTGACCTCTGAGTGCAAACACAGCACTGGCGCAGCAGAGACTTTACTTCCTGAGGATCCTCAGGAAGAACCGCCTCACCCAGAAACTTCTATGGCTTCTCCATAGAGAGCATACTCACATACCACATCTGTGTGCGGTTCACCAGCTGCACAGCGGCAGAGAAGCAAATGCTTCAGAGGCTCATCATCACTGCCCAGAAGCTGATCGGATACCCTCTCCCCTCCCTGGAATATCTTTACAGTTCCCGCTGCCTCAGAAAAGCCCAGAGCATCCTGAAAGATCCATTCTGCCCCGGACACTTTCTGTTTGAAGTGCTGCCCTCAAGCAGATGTTTCAGGACATTAAAAAGAAGGACAGACAGATTAAAAAATAGTTTTTATTAACTTAACTCCACTAAATGCTGCTGGAACTGTGCATTCAAAAAAGAAAGAAAGAAAATCAGTCATGCATGAATGCCTACAAAATGTGAAGCATCTCGTATGTATGAGATGAAAAACTTTCCCTTTTAGAATTTTGTATGATTACTTTTAGAGACTTTAGAGTTTTTAATATAATATATAGTAAGATTTTATTTTTAGCTGCCATATTTTAAACCTATATGAGATATTTGCACTGATGCAGTTTCATTGAATTTCTTTGCCCAAAAGGAATGACAAGATATTATTATTACGCTTTATTGTACTCATTCTGCTACTGCTGTATGTATGTCTACGATATTAGATGTCAAATTTCTTGCATGTGTTCACGTGCATTTTCCATTGTTATACCTCTCTGACCTGTCTTCCCCATGTGATGTTTGTGTAATGTATGTATTAGTGGTGCAACGGATCACGGTTGATCCGTAATCCGAACCGATCCCACTCCACGGTTCGGCATGCACGTGATCCGAAGATTCGAAAAAGAAGGAAAAAAAGTATGTGTATGGTGCGCGTGGTGGGTCTGTCAAGCGATAGTTATGGCCAGGGCTAGCGGTCCAAGTGGAGGAGCAGAGGAGTTTGCGGCATTTAAGCAGCCCTTTGCTGCCCAATCCGACCGGGCTAAAGCTATTACAAAAGCTATTGGGGTGTTTAGCTGCAGACGGGAGGCCGTATTCCCTTGTGCAAAACAAGGGGTTTAAACTATGATGAACGTGCTTGAGCCACGCTATGATATCCCGTTGCGCTTCCACTTCAGTGACAAGATTGTACTCAGGCATGTATGAGCAGGAAAAGTTTAAAGTTATGGCTGAACTGTCCCAGGCATCTTATATTGCCCAACTGCAAACGGGTGGACCTCCAGGTCAATGGAAAGCTACGTGACCGTGACCGCTCATTATATCACAGCAGAGTGGTTTATACAAAGCCCTGTACTGCCCTATATTGCACCTTAATATGTTTTTATATAATTGCGTGGAATGAGTCTTGAGTTGAATGTTTTTAATAGGCAAAAAATACTTAAAAAGTTAATAAGTAAATGTTAAAATTTTGTCTTTTTTTTCTTTTTTGCAGATCCAAAAATTGATCCAATCCGTGACTTAAAACCGTGATCCGATCCGAACCGTGAGATTTTTGATCCGTTGCACCACTAGTATGTATGGTCGGAAGGGTAAGATGGCGCTGGCAAGGCTGGCAGCCCTAACCCAATTTTCCTCAGGATGAATAAAGTATTATCAATCAATCAGTCAATCAATGTTTGGGCAGGAAAGCCAATTCTAACACAACACAAATATGTAGCTGTGACAGTGCACAAAATTGGATGTTGCTGGTAATGAGCAGATTTTAAAATGTAGATGTTTCACATACATCTTCACCTCTGAAGCACAGAAGATCACACTTCCAAGGGGCCTAACAAAGTTTAGTGTAAATGTGACTTATGATCGAATTCTCCTTATTTGTTCCTAAGTTATGGTGTTAAACAAAGGCTAGATTATTTATTTATTTATTTAACAGCCATTATTCACTTATGAATTCTTGATTTAAAGCCAAAAACTTGACCTTTAACTAACAGAATCTAATTAGCTTAGCCTTGAGTCCGAGTGAACATTCGTGCCAAATTCCAAGAAATTCCTCAAGGTGTTCTTCCAACTAGGACAGTCATCCAGGCATAAAAGATAAAGTAGCCATATCAAGGCCAGACTTTGAATATTACAAAATATTTTTTATAGAAATGTATAAAGGCAGCTTACAGCGTCATTATTCCTCCTCCAGCCGAGTGAAAATTGAAATAGGTCGTTATTAAAGACCAATGCGCAGTTCGTGCTCACTATTCATTATCCTTGTCGTGTCTGATGTTTTATATGGTTGTCACCAAAATGCCCTTTCCTAATTCCTCCCCGATTCTTGTGTAGGGAGAATGCTTTGTCAGTGACCTCTACTATCCAAATCTGCTTCTCTCTGCCCTTAAGCTAATTTATAAGCTTCTTTCTCGGGATTATCTTCCTTCCTGGTGTGCAAGCTACTGAGCACACAGGAAAGCTAGACATACAGATTTTAGCTACAGCCATAAATGGTCTGCCATTCTGCCTGCCTCCACTCTGCGTTACCACAAATATGCCGCATACAGTGGTGTGAAAAAGTGTTTACCCCCTTCCTGATTTGTTAGTGTTTTGCATATTTGTCACAATTACATGTTTCAGATCATCAAACAAATAGAGTAAATACAAAACCCAGTTTTTAAATGATGATTTAATCGATTAACAGAGAAAAGTTATACAAACCTACCTGTCCCTGTGTGAAAAAGTAATTGTCCCTCTTATTAAATCATGAAGTAACTCAGAGTTCAGTTGTTACTAAAGACACTCACTGTCAAAACAAGAAATCATTTAAATAGAACCTTTCTGACAGAGTGAAAGAGTCTAAAAGATCTCAAAAAGCAACACATTATGCCACAATCTAAAGAAACACCAGAGAAACCAAGTCAGAGGCATCTATCAGTCTGGACAAAAATGATCTGCATGGTGGAGTTCAAGGAGAAGACCACTGCTAACCAGAAAGAACACAAAGGCTTGTCTCACATTTGCCAAAAAAGACATCTTTATGATCCCCAAGACCTTTGGGAAGCATTTTGTGGACTCACAAGACAAAAGTATAACCTTTTGGAAGGTGTATGTACCATTAAATCTGGCACAGCATTTCAGAAATGAACCATCATACCAACAGTAAAACATGGTGGTGGTAGTGTGGTTTCTGTGGCTGTTTTGCTGCCTTAGGACCTGGAAGACTTGCACCATGAATTCTGCTGTCTACCAAAACTTCCTAAAGGAGAATGTCCGGCCATCCATTCATGAGCTCAAGCTGAAGCACATTTGGGTTCTGCAGGAGGACAGTGATCCAAAACACACCAGCACGTACACCTCTGAAAGGCTTAAGAAAAATAAAATGAAGACTTTGGAGTGGCCTAATCAAAGTTCTGACCTGAATCCGATTGTGGCATGACCTTAAAAAGGCAGCTGCCCAAACGCCCTCCAATGTGGCTGAATTACAACAATTCTGCAAAGAAGAGTGGACCAAAATTCCTCCACAGTGCTAAAAAAACCTTCAATGCCAGTTACTTCAAATGCTCGATTGCAGTTGTTGCTGCCGCCAAGTGTGGCCCAACCAGTTATTAGGTTTAGGGGGCAATCACTTTTTCACACAGAGCAATGTAGGTTTGGATTTTTCCCCCATTTAATAACAAAAACAATAAAAACACCTTCATTTAGAAACTGCATTTATTTGTGTTATCTCTGTCTATTATTTAATTTTTTTGATGACCTGAAACATTTAAGTATGACAAACATACAAAAAAATTGTAAATCAAGAAGGGGGCACACATTTTTTCCCACCACTGCATGTATGAAGAATGTGGTACCTTGAAAAAGACCTGAGGAAGATTTGGGGTTCTCTGAAAGCAGGACATGCTCTAAGCATCGTGCTAACTCTTAGTCTCATAATGGACTAACACAGTGCCCTCTCAGCCTACTTTCAGCGACATAACAGTAAAGAGGATAATGTGGAAGTTAGTAAGATAGACATAAGGCAAATACTGCACTTGGCTGAAGGTCAGAACCTTGTAAGAGCATGTTCGCAGTGCATAATTGGCAGAAAAACTTAACACAACATCCATAACAAGCCTCTAAAAATAATAAGGTATTAAGCTGATGGAGATGTTACTTACCTACTAATCCTCACACTCTACAGGTCCAGCAGCCAAGGCAAAGTATTCCAACACACAGTCCAAGTCAAGCCTTCTAATCGCTATCAATACCAACATCTTCCTCTAAAACATTCCCAAGACACACAGCACCAGTGCTAAAGCTCCATTTCACTGTTACTTGTCACATGATGAAGAAATCAACAACATCAACCAATCAGTAATGCATGAAGGAAGAAAAATTACTGAATGTAGAATAAACAAGTTCTTCCTTATATAACTACTTCACCCAAATAAGAAAGCAGAATCTTCCTTACCTATGAAAAATCTACTTACAGGCATCAAAAGTAACCTAAAACCGACAGTCCTCAACTAGTCACCCCAGCTTTTTGCACTGAGAATTGAAACTCCCACATTAACATGCTCCCTGGGGACAGTTGTGATAGTTGGAGAAACTAACTGAGAGCCTGTCCATGCCTTTAACAGTCAATGGAGACAGAGCCCGCATAAGCCTGGCCGACTCCCTCTTCCCGTGCTGACTCGCTATTTGACACAGTCTTGATCCCTTTTGCTCTGTCAGATGGAAAAGTGGAGCAAGCCGTATCAGCCATCCACCCCTCCTCCTGGTGGCTCTGCTGCTTCTGTGTGTGTGTGTGTGTGTGTGTGTGTGTGTGTGTGTGTGTGTGTGTGTGTGTGTGTGTGTGTGTGTTTGCATTTCTGTTTAATCTTAGTCTGCAACAATAGTGGAAAAAAACCCACGATGCACAAGTAAAAATGTTGCAATTCTTTTGTTGGAGAGCTAGATTTAAAAAGAAAAAACAGGTAAGTAACTTGTTGTTAGCTATGACTCCTGAGAAATCTAAAAATAGGTTTAATAAAAACTGAAACAAAACACAATGAAGTGGGTGTATAATGTACTTATCATTTCCACTGTATTATCTGATGCACACTGTATAATAGCACATTTTTGCCTTTTGCAAACAAATCGCTCAATATATTTATATTTAATTTACCATCTCTGAGATAACAGTATTTAACCTAACCTACTTAAGGTTGAAGGAGGGTGTACTACATATCCCAAAATGCACTAAGCTAAAGCTAGGCTGCACTAGAGAAACAGTTTCTGGCCAACATGAAATAAACAGCATGTCTGCTTAAGCTGCAATGCTGTAACTCATACATCTCTTTAAATAACTTGAGAGAAAAACACTGTCCATGTAGGAAATGTAAATAAAGGGTCATGTAGGCAGTATTTAGGATTTTTTCAAGGAATAATACAAAAAACGAGTTTGAAAGTTCTTTACTGTGAGTGTGTGAGTAAAAAGGACAATGCACAACTCAATGTGATACATACTTAGACTTTCAGGCAAGCGTTATATCCAAGAAGGACAGACAATACTCTGCATATTTTTAAATCAATTCCTTCATTTACTCCGTTGTTTGATTCACAAGCGACTAATAGGGGCCACATGACAGAGCCCAAAGCTTCCCAATATGAGAATTAAAAGTGTCATCCACTTGGCTCATTGCTACTTGCCTCTATGCTTTTCTGTAAAGTAAATGCGATTACAATTTGGCCAGATTTGTGCCCCGCTGGTTTTTTTGGCAGTGTGCAGAATATGTCTTTGACTTTTTACTTCATTTAAGGTTGGAACCTGCCAATGCCAAAGCCGATAGTGGCGCCAGATCAGTCTGAGCCCAAAGCAAGCCCCAATCTACCGTGTCAGATTGTTGATGTTAGAGCTACTTGCACTGCACATCGGGTTTTATTACTCTATGGCAGCGATGGGTGGCAGAGGGGCAGAGTGGGTTGCTTGGGTCTTTAACCACTGTTCCCCGATCAAGCTGAAGACCGTGGGGATTAGCGAAAGAATTAAATGACCTTCAGCCTTTCATAAGCTTACTGCCATCCATCCATCTAAAGTGTATATTACATTTATCTCCCACTGCTGGGTTTCATTCTTATGCATGTTTTGAAATCTCTGTGAGCCAAACTATTTCTGCTTTGTCACTTCCATGGCAGGAGATTGCTTCTATTGGAATAGTAACACATGAGTAATAAAGAAAAAACTAAATGTCTTAGTGATGTAATGTATATCCTACGGATGCTGGCACATCTTTCAAATATCTAACAAAATTACAGCAACCCATATTGCGACTCATTCTTTACACCAGAGTGAGTGTGTGGAAGTCGCTGTGTTAGTACTTCAGTGGGATATCTGACTGAACCCCCCCTTAGTGAGGGTCAAATCCCAGAGAAGCTAGCAGCAAGGTCAGGAACCACAGCAAAGACCAGCTGAACACCTGCTATCGTATCCCAGCAGAAGAGAGAAACAGGGCAGAAAATAAGCAAGAGGAGGTTGGATGACCAAGACTGACTTAGTTATTATTTCTATTTTTATCTCAGGGCCTTGTGTACAATACCGCCATACATGTTCACGCAATGCGTTCTCTCGTAATAGCTGCCGTTTGCTTACCTGAGCTTCTAGTTTTGAAGCGTGTAAAACTTTTATGAGGGCTAAATGTAGCAGCTTCCATTCAAGGCAGCGAGGCAAATGAAAACAGGTTGAGACTTGGTTGAGGGGACAGGCACACGGGGGAAGACTGGGAGGGATGGCGAGCTCAACGATTTGGGTGGGCAGATGGTACCGACATATGGGCCTGTTAGGGGCTAAATAAATAAATAAACACGCGCACATAAATACTGAGATGAACTGTGAGTGCCACACACTGTCGGCCAACTTAGCCAGCTGAGAGAGAGAGCGAGAGCGCAAATGGGAGTGAGCTTCCGCTGAAATGGCTGGCAGATTTCTAAATAGAACACCACTGCAGAAAAAACATGCGCGCACACACAATTGTGATGGGGATGACAATAGGCTTTGCAGATTTGAGCCTCAGTGTGATGCCTAATCTCCAAGTAAGTGTACATCATCAATGTGGGTATTTTAACAAAAGAGGGGGGTAAACGATACAGAGAGAATATAATCTGTGTTTCAAATGTGGATGCATTTGGGTGCACTAAATATAGTCTCCATATACAGGTCATGGAGTGGCAAAGCTTTTTCTTCCATCTCCCCTTTCTGCCTCTGTCTGGTTCAGCTGCTGCCATGTCTGCCTTGTTTCCACGCTACTATCTATACGTTCTCTACATCTCGCCAGCCTCCTGCTCAACCATCAAAAGCTTGTGGCTAGTTACTGAGACAGGATGAGAGAGGTGTTATCCTGTGAATTCTCCACCCATATCAACTGTACACTAATGCCAATCTTTTTTCAGGATCTGGCGTCCGGCATAGGGAAACAAATATAGTAAGACTGATATGGTATTGGTGCCTGTATGCCTGTCTGTCTGTCTGCCTACTTGCTCTCTGAGCAATTTACAGATTTTTTTGCACATAAATTGTACAGGTGATCATCAGATTTTGAAATTCATTTTTGACTTCCTCTGGCTGAAATGTACCACCTGCCTTCATTACACTGCCTCACACATTTCCATAGACGCCTCTGTGCACCCAAAGATGATGTTATGAGCACTTGTTTATAAGCTGTTTATACTGAGAATTTCAAGTCTGTACATGGGTTTAATGTGTAAGCATCAACAACAACCTATCCTCGACAATTTTTGAGAGTAGCTGGCTGATATAAGCATTAAAAATGCAGATACTCCCTTATGCTCCTACCTTGGTTCGGTACTTGCGAGTGAAACATTCTTTTTTTGGCTGATTATGTTTTCTCGGTACAGGATATCGAAAGCAGCCATAAAGCATGCTAAATGTAATTAAACACTGTATCTGTGGCATGCCGATATAAATATGTCAAATCAACCGAGGTCAGGATATTTGTCTGTACGCATCTTTAGATTTCTACAAGCACATTAGTAAAGCCTAAAACCAAAAGAACAAACCAAAGAATGCATTCCTTCTGGTGCACGCACGTTTTTGATTGGTTGACATCACTGCCATCTCGCCACTTTATATTCTGCTTGGCTCTCTGCCCTCGTCATGTCTGCAAATTTAATTTGATTGCAGCTGTAATCTGCCAGCTAGTTAATTGACTTTGCCAAGCATTGTTCCTCTCCTGCCTTAATGGAGAAGGGGTAGTTTGATAAGTTACAACGTCTTATCCTGTCCCTGCAAACCTGCACTCCCATTGTGTGCTTTGGTCACCAGAGAGTACTCTTCTAGAACTGTGTAAACTAATGGGATCTCCAGGGAGAATTTGAGCTGACCTGAATTTTCTGTCATCCGTCTTGTTGTCACATTAGACAGGAAGGTCTTCAGTGATGGCCCTCTGACAAATTCAATTCTTAAGTTATCGGTTGCTGTGAATCATCATATGTCAAATATGTTTCCAAAAATAATTTATATTCTCATACAGCCCAACTGGATTAGCAAATACATTTTGAAGAAAAGTGATATCATCATTGTATTTTTATTGACAATAAAAATGACATCACTGTCAGTCTGTACTCAGGTCACATTCGCTCACTTGTGCTGGGGTTTCTAACCCCAGAGTTTAATCTGTTGTCATGAGAATAATTCAACTTTTAAACTTTATATGATGATGAAGGCCATGGGTCAAGGTTAAAAGCTACAAAAAGAGGAAGTATGTCATGTTTATATCGAAGCTGTTGGGTTAATGGCAGTTCAGGCAGGACCACTTTAGCAAAAAGATTATTGATATTTCAGCCTATACTAATTTATTATTTGGCAAAATTACTTTGTTGTGGCACCTTCTTGATCTTCCAAATACACTCATGAAAAGTCAAAGATGGCAAGAAGAGCAGCACAATCCCTAGCACTTAACACGACAATGACAACAGAGACAACAGATATTACATTAAGTAAAGGCTTCCTCTCCTCACCCCCAACCGGTTGAATGGTTGCAGATAGCTGCCCCTCCCTGAGCGGTTCTGCCGGAGGTTTCTTAATGTTAAAAGGGATTTTTTCCTTTCCACTGTCACCCCAGTGACATACAGGGATTGTTGTTGGTGTTTTCTCCCTGTTAATGTAGAGTCTTTACCTTACGATATAAAGTGCCATGAACCAACTTTTATTGTGATCTGGTGCTACATAAATACAATTGAACTAAACCAAATTGTACGATACAACATGAGATGAGGATCGGGGGTGCAAGTGGGTTGTGAATCAGCTTGCAGATTGCAGTTGTGCAGAGGATTGTAGCTGGGCCATGAGCTTTTGTGAACTTGTATTTAGCTCATCTGGTCTGTCAGAATTGCAGCTAATGTTACAGTCAAGCTAGAAGAAAGCATGGGTGGAGACCGCAGCATGACATAAATGATTGCAATCTCATTGCTTTTGAAATAGCTGCTGTGAAGACAGGAAACAGGTTTGTGATCACTTGCAATCAATTGCCATCTTCAAAATGACTTTGGTCAAGATGGTGGTGAAACAAAACAATAAAATAGATGGATAAGAAGATAGGGCAGTTATATTCTATTTGTGACAATGAGCTAAAGAACTGATGAATTGGCATTTGCAATCTGTTGTCATTTGTATATACAGGAATTCACATCACCAATTTACATTCAGAATCAAACTAGAACCTACTTGAAATGTGAAATTATGAAATTCCTTCACAAATAGTGACTTTGTTGGTGCAAGATGGCGAGTTACCTGTAAAGTTACAAAGGCACTCAACAATCTAAACTAAATTACTTCATTTTTTGAATTTTAGTGCTGGTCTAGGTTAACAAGAACTCCTACCAGAGCAGACTATTATGCCAAATTTCAGTCTAAAACATACACAGGTTAAGAATTTGGGATGTAAAATCCGTTAACACAAATATCAACAAGTGCAAAACTTTAAATATCTTAATTCGTTTGGTTTAAAGATTCCAAGGTCCAACATTACTGAACTGGGAGAGAATGAATGTGGCAATACTGGTACTGGAATTTTCTTCCATTAATGACATGTTTTCGATGCTTTGGGGACTGTCGATAGCGTGCACACTTTTAATGATTTTAATACATGCTTCAGTGTGTGACCAATTTAGAGTTACCACACTTAATGGCTACCTTTAATTTTCTGCACATCATTAGGGGTCTCCTTTGAGGCACAACAGATGATCATTAGCTTTTAGTTATTTGTTATGCTACAATACAGCTCTAGCATTTTTAAATGAACTACAGCCAGATTCACAGCCAGAACAAAAAAAATCAGTAAAAAAAATTCACGAGCATTGCTCAAATGTTAAATTGATATCCAGGATCTAACAACATCTCCCATCTTTCATACAGTTGATTACCCACACTCACTACATTAAAGGCACTGGTACTTATATAGCACCTTTCTACTTAATTTGAGTACTCAAAGTGCTTGCTTTCTTTCATCCAATAACACTCACACATTCATAGAGTGCTTCTTTATCTACACCTAAGCACTTTTATCTAACATTCAAAACACACATCACACAAATAATAGGACAAATCAGGCAAATCCTTCATTCAACACAGTGCCTCTAAGAGCCCAGATTTGATTCACTGACCCTGGTAGGTTGGTAGACTGCTCACCTAACCAACCGGTTCTTCAACCAGCATTTGTTGCAAGTCAGTCATTGTGGTGTGTTGGCTGACTTGTAACAAATACTGTTCGGGTCCACATGCTGCTGAACCCCCATTTTTAAAAATGAATACATTTACAGATTGACAATATGCCTTGTTTCTTCAGACTTCAACCATCCAATCCAATAAATGGCATCAAACAATAGTCAATAGCAGAATAAGCTGTTTGGCATTGGAAGAAAAGATTTGGTAAGTTTTTCACTGTGCAACCCACGTAATCAACTCAACCCCCTCACAAAACACAGCATCATTTAAGGGAAAATGAAGGCTTTCCAATGGTATAAGCTTTATTCTCAAGCAAGACTGTTACAACAAAGAAATAACTGGCCAAAAACAAATTTCCTTAATTTTGCGTTTATACTTAAAGTGTAACTAGGCCATGAACTGAAACCAAAGCCTGGTTTTAAGATTAACTTTGGTATTGACAGACTATCTGATCAATATGTGGGTTAATGGTAAATGCAGGATGATCAATTGTCCTGGTTTATATTATTTAGTTCACCAGCTGGCCCACAATACAGAGCAAAGAAAAAAAGAAAACTGTCTGTGATGTACTTAGATAGTATGTCTGTTAAGAAGTAAAGAAATGCAAATTAAACTGCCAACAAGGTAAACGCTACACAAGAGAACTGCAACAGAGAAAAAGCTGCACCCACAGAGGAGTTCTGAGTTAGCCTGCAGTTGAACTGTTAGCAGCAGTGAAATAACGGTGTTTGTTCCCACTGACTAATTTAATTAAGACAAACTCTGAGAACTTCATTACAATGTTATCAGATCATTAATAAAATGAATCTGACTGGGCATGAACACACATGCGAGATAAACATTGACACACGCACACACACACACAATCATTTGGATTTTTTTTTTTTTGACTGACAGACATGTATTTCTGCACTGTACACACAAACATTTACACGAGTGTCAGAGTCACTGTGAGTAACTTACGGGTTTCCATAGTCCCAGACAACGCACTGAGGATCTGATGTACCCTGCAAGATACAGGGGGGGGGGAGAAGATAAGCTGTTATTACCAGTCAAGAGGATGAGTGAGAGAGAAGGCAGCAGAGAGAGAAGACAGAATAGCTCATTGCCAGAGGAGAAAGAGTGATGCTGCATGGATGACGGTAAGAAGTAAACAGACAATGAAAGAGAAGGATTGAGATAGACGACAGGAGGGAGAGATGGAAAAAGAGTCATTGTCAGAGGACAACGCAGCAAATAGCTGCTACTGCTGCTGCAGCCGAAGAGAAAAAAAAAGGTGCATGAGCTATAAATTGAGAGTTTTAGAGATGACAAAGGAAAAGCCATTTCATGGACAATAACTAGGGTCGTAAACATCCTGTGGGGTAAAAACATTAACATTCTTCACTTAAGTGCAACCACAGCAAAAAGTAGTCAGTTAAGTGTAAAAAGCTATGAAGTAAAATGTTATTAATTAAACATCTGGCCCTTTAAGAGTGTGCAAAGTTTCACTAATGTACCAATTTTTTCTTTTTAAAAAAGTGAAGTCAAAGTGACTGGATGCTGGTGATTTGCTCTCAGCTTACCCTTAATCCATTTAGTCATTGAAGCTAAAGTTCGCTCAGTGGCGTGTGGTGGCAAAGAAAGACTTGTCATGACTCAATCAGAGAATCAATCATGGGATCAATATCTTTAACCAGCTCATAGCAACTTGTTCCACCAAAGATCTTCAGTGATCTCTGCATCGATCACTTTTTAAATGGAGCATCTATGTCCTTTCAACCTGTGTGCTTGGTAACGAGTGGACTGTGACTGGGTTTTGTCTGAATCAAATGGTTATTTGAGACATTTTTGCTTCAATCAAGTGACTGAAAACACTTAAAATGGCGCTTTGGACCTGACAAAATCAGCAACTATTTAAGAACCAACTATTAAAAACATTTTCTTGGTTCTGTGGGGTAACAAAAAAGAGTCCAGCTTCAATTTTAGCATCCACAACTGAAATGCTGGTATTCCACTGGGCCAACGCAGAGGAAAATCTACCATTATGTTGGCCCTTCCTGAATCCTGCATTAGGCACTTTGCCTTTGAGCTCCCCCTTATGGCAAAGGGGATTATAGCAGTAAGTCTACAGCCAGAGTGCTGTGTAGATTATAAAAAGGATAATGTGATCTTAACTGAAGCCTCAGGAAAATCTGAAGAAATTACTTCTCAAGTTAAAATGCTTTCTGATAATTAACTATATTTGAAATTGACAAAAAAAGGAAAGTAAGACATGCACATTGTAGCCTGAATTGTGAGGATTTATTCCTCTACAGGCAAGGTCATCCTTCCTTCTCTGAACAGTTCATTACTGATCTCCAATGAATCAGTGCATCCAGGGATCTCTGCATGACTGGACTTGAGAGGACAGGATGATGCAACATTTATATACTCGGGATCAGAGACTGGGTGACACGGATTGATGGATGACAGTGCTTTGTTCTGCCTCACACACAGACAGCCACCACCGACTATAGATGTCCCGTGGCGTGCATTAGCGTGCTGAGCTCTGTTAGCATTCAGCTATCAATCAACGAGTGTCCTATTGGACCATTCGCTACAGCGGGATTGACACCTGTGCACTCCCGCAGTGTCTGCCTCTTTTTCTAGTGCTCATACTTTGCATAATGACAGCGCCTGCTCAGCTGATGGTTATCAAAGGAAGAAACGTTCCTCTGCAATCCTAACAGTGGCATTTGTGGACAGTGATAGCTGGTACCTACCTTAAATACTCTTTTTTTTTCCTCTCTTTAAAGGAACAGCAGTTTCCTTTAACACATTCTGCAATACATGCAATAATGAATACTGGCTGTGAATGGGCTAAGCTAATATGATGAAATGAGCTAATGTAACAAAACATGACTGCTCTGGTCTTAAAAGCCATTCACTTTAAGATCATAGGTTTAGAGTATGAAATGGAGAAAACCAGGATGATGCTTTTTGACTGATGAAAATGACCTAGATTACATTGGAATTACCAGGAAAGCTTATGGCTCAAGCTAACCAGAACTTTCTTTCATAATTTAAAAGGCTACATTAAGGATGGCTGAAGGAGGGGTTGTGGTGTAACACTTGGCATATGGTCTACAGCAGGGACACAGGACTTTCTGGCCTCCTGCTTTCTACCTACCATTAAAGACACACATACACACGCACACACACATTAGGACACCAGGGAGATACACAGGGAGTCTGACTGGAGCAGATGTCCTCTCAGAGAAGACATGACCCAGCACAGAGACCCTAACATTCCCCTATGAGAGTGAAGCCTGAGGCAGCTGTTGCCAGGCCACTGCTATAGCAGCTGGATGTTTCTACATTGGCCAAAGTCGACACAACTACAGAAGACACTGTATTCTGCCCTTTTAAAGTAAAAGCATTATTAATGCTGTGTTAATATTATACGGAAAAACTGGAAAGATTTTTTTCTTTGGTGGACATTTTAAGTTACACTTATTCTCAAGAGTTAACATCTAGATCACTGGCTGCTTGTTAGCCGACTCTGTCCAAATGTAACCTTTAAAGGCGCTCCTACTCAGGTGTTGTTACCTTTATGAAGTTCTATCACAAATACGGCCAATTTTAGCACTAGAAGACATGACGTTGCTCAGCTTCCTTTTAAAATTCTCTCTTGTATTTTGTATTCAGGAGCTGCTAAAAGCCCAATTAATTTCAAGTAGCAATTACAGAATTGTGTGACTATGATTAAAACCTGGTTACAGTTTAAATGAAGGCAGAGTGGTGCTGTGCTTAGCACTCTCACCTCACAGAAAGGTTCCTCACTTAAATTTCAGTCGGGGTTTTCCTGCTTGTTCTTTTTTTTTATGTACTCCCTGTGCTTCTGTGAATTTCTTCCAAATATCTCCAAAAACAGGTATTATATTCCTTTTAAAAAATATAAAGATTAGGATGAGGAAATATTTACCGTGCTGCTTCTAGGTCCTGACTTCCACCCTTCCCTACTACTGACTCTTGATGATCTTGTTTTTCATGTCCTTGGCTGAAGTCGGAGTCCTGCAGCCAATGGGTGCTCTCCAAAGTTGATAAAAGCTGACCAATTTTTTGGTTGTTAGAGCAGCATTTGTTTTTGAGTGAAGCCTTACCTGTTTTTGTTAGCTTTCCTAAGTTTCTGGCTTGCTTGTTTTTTTCTTGCTAAACCTGAATGATTTATCCTTAGTTGTTCTGCCTTCTCTTGGGAGAGCTGCCATTTTCTTTTGACGTACACCTTTTTCTCCTATTTTTCTTTGGTTGATATGTAGTTGATGTATAGATTTGTAACCTTTCTTTTAACTAAGGTAATTTGTTGATGGAGTTTTAAGTTAGAGCTTTTTTTGTTTGGTGTACTCGCCTTATGCTTCATTGTTAACATTTTGGCAATAAATTGTTTAAACCAACCCAAACAAACTCCTCATGTTCCCCCATCTAGTATTATGTTACTCCCTTTACCTGTAGACCATTTCGGGAATGTAACATAGTTGGGAGCCCATGTCGAGGACTTCTCATACCAGCACTAGATGGTGGAAGTTTGGTTTTGGAGACTGTTTGGTTTTTGGGTCTGTTAACAGCTGTGAGCATGACAACTGATCCGTTTGACTTAAGTTTCAGAAAGAACCTTCTTGGGAGGAATAACATCTGTGTAGCAAAGGTGATTTGCTGTCATAGCGGCGCACTTCAAATTAAATTTTAAATTAAATAACATTTGAATTGAAAGAGATGATGAAGAAGGTAGTAAAGTACTCGCTGGAACACAGCATAAGCAAACCTAATTCTAGTCCACTGAGTTCTCCCTGTCTGGTCATGGCAAACTCAGATGGCACTCGACGCTTCCTCACAGGCTTCCGTAAAGTGAACGCAGACAGTAGCTGAGTACCAAAACGTAGGCTGCATCCTTCGGAGGCCACATTTGAAGGCCGATTACGTCACAGCCAGGCGACGAAGGCTGTCCAAATTCGTCGACTCCTTCAAATGCAGCCAACAAATGCGTCCTTCATTTCCCCGAATTTGAAGGATGGGTCAGGTGTGGCCCACATTATCCCAGAATTCATAGCGCGGCCCAGCCAATTCCAGTTTCCAACAATGGCGGCCGCTATTAAGTTTTAATATTACTCTTATTAATCTTTCTGGGTCACAAAATAAACTTTTAACATATTTTAAGGCGAGAAAGTAGCCGTGTAAACTTCAAATATCTGCTTGGTTTATCAAGACATCGCATATTTGCAAAACTGCTCCGACGTTTTCGGAGACGTCTGTTACCCACCCGCTCGATAGCTAGCTGGGGGGTTCAATGGTCACTCGACCCGGTGAGAGCAGCGGACTCCCGGCTTCATCGTTTTCAGACCCCCGCTGTCTTTCGCTACTCAGGTTAAAGATAATATATAAGTCACTCGGATAACTTAAAAATGTAATTGTTTGGCTTTTTTCGGTGTTTTATTTGTTCTGCAGTAAATCGGTTTGGCTGAGATCAAAGTTATTAGATTAGATTAGATTAAATAAAACTTTATTAATCCCTCGGGTGGGTTCCTCCGGGATTTTCACACAGCTGAATAAACGTCAAACAGAAAACTGATTAAACAGAAGTGTGAGACGGTCGAGAATTTACCCCAGTGTCCTGTTATATTTTAGATAGCAAAGAGCAGACGGCTGAGTTTATTAAACTCCACCGAGACAGCGGTGACGCAAATCTGAAGGCTAGACTGTCGCATTTCACAACCTCGCACTTCCGGCTTTTTCGGTCTTCGAAGGACCTGGCCCACGTAGACCGCGCATGCCGGGTCCTCCGAAGGATTCGGCCTACGTTTTGGGACACAGCTAGTGTCGGTTTTTTTTCCGATAGCTCATGCTGAGGACTGTATAGACAGCATCAGCTCAGCAACAGATGTCAGTAAGTTAGACCTCCTTACAGGTTACTGGCAAATCCTACTTGCTGAAAGAGCTTCTGAAGTCTCAGCATTTGTTATGCCTGATCACTTTTTGCAGTGTACTGTGATGGCCTTTTGAGATGAAAAATGCACCTGTGACCTTTCAAAGGCTAATGACCACTGTCCTGGGTAATGTTTCAAACTGCAATATTTATCTGGTTGATGTGGTTATTTATTCTCCCCGCTGGGCATAGCACATTGCAACAATGAATCATTTTTTTTGATTGATTAGCAGAAGCTTCTCTGACACTAAACTTGGCAACATGTGAGTTTGGCAAGGCCACTGTCACCTAACTTTTGAAGGAACCTTTATGACCAGATTCATCCTGTTGAGGCTAAGGTTACTGCCATTGTTGACCTTTCCTGTACCTACCTCCAGAAGGGAGATAGGGACATTCCTTGGGATGGCTAGATACTACAGTTCTTTCTATAGAAATTCTCCCAAGTAAAGGCACCTCTAACTAGGCTGTGCAGCCCAATGTAGCTATTTGTCTGGAGCAGTGAATGGCAATGTGCTGTCGTTGCTATTCCAGATTTTTCAAAGCCTTTCCATACTCTTGTCATTTTTTTATACAGTTTTGCTTCAGCTTTTTTGTATGTTATAACCCGCTCTTCTCTGTGGCTGGCAAGGACCAATAACAGCACAAACAAGAGTAGCACACAGACCGATTGTTTGTGACACTGCCTCTTGGTGACAATAACCAACAACAACTTATAGACAACATCTGCAAAGTTGCCTGTAGTCTGTGTGCAAGGCCACTGTAAAACCATGTTTTCTCCTTTAGCCATAAGATGGAATGACGAACTGTCCAGCCCTGTGTCAACAAGGATAAGCTGCACTTCCGCCTTCATGAAATTTTGCACATGTGTCAGGTCTGGTGAAAATTTATGTATTTATGGGTCTTAAACATGGGCGGTTCAACATGATTCTACAGTGCCACGTACAATCTCTTTATTGAAGTACTAGTAGCAACATGAAGTAAGCATTAGGTGATAATCATCATCACTTCATCTACATGAAACTTTCATTAGTGGTTCATCAAATTACGTGCAGCAGCATGACTTTTAATTGGTGGACGCTCTTTATCGCCACCTAGTGTTCACACGTGATCAGCGGTAAATTTATACAACACCCAATTAGCATCCCAGTCATGTTACCGCGTAAAACGTCTCACCTTCAGCACACCTGGATGTTCACTGAGGTGCAAGGGCCATACTGTTGCTGCTTTAATTTAACTTGAGACTATTCAGTTGATTAATGAGTAATATAGGACAGAGCATTTCTGATGCATGGCATATCAAGGGACTAGAAGCATCTGCTGCATTAATTGTCATCACTCTTCCTTTAAAAAAAATCCATTTACAATTCCCACCCCAATATTTAGAATAATTTGATATACATGGGATATATTGTTTAAAAGAGTAACAATGGCATCTCATCCACTGGTTTAGGGTGTGCATGTGATCTACTATATGTGTCAGCCCTGTGCTGTGTGCCAGATAAGTGTCTGTCCTCAGCGGGAGCCTCTGGTTTATAGTACAAAGCAGCATGCAAGGATCAGCATTAAGACATCATCTGCTAGAAAGAGGATGTGCAACCTGCAATACCTTTGCTTTGCCAAAAGCGTTAAAAAGCAGAATAATAGGAAGATAAAAGATAGAGGCATATAAAGAAACTGCCATAATTGTGTAATGAATCAGTGGTTTACAGCAGGGAGATGAACTCGCAGGGAATAGCGAATGAATACTAAGTCTTTTTTAATGAAACTTTGCAATACTTTTGACCCTCAAGTCCTGATCGACACAGCAAGAGACTGATTCCACTTTCATTTTAGCATGTCTATATATAGTGTGTGTGTGTGTGTGTGTGTTCCTGTCTAGCTATCTTTGTGAGGACCAAAATCTGCATTCTACCATACTTGTGAGAACCAACAGTCACTTGTGAGGACACACAACCCGGTCCTCACAAATTTGAAGGCATTTAAAGGCATTTTTGAGGCTCAAAATGTGGTTTTAGTGTCAGGGTTATAATTAGGTTATGGTTAGGTTTAGGGTAAGGGTTAGGGTTAGGCATTCACTTTTAATGGTTAGGGTTAGGTTAGGGTAAGGGGCTAGGGAAAGCATTATGTCAATGAAGGTCCTTACTAAGATAGCTGAACGGGGTTGTGTGTGTGTGTGTGTGTGTGTGTTTGTGTTGTCAGGAGGGAGCCGTTAAATATTTAACATTATCTTCAAAACTATGTCCACCTTTACACAGCAGAATGCCCAAAGAAACCCACATCACATCGAGGTCGTGAAGCATGCCTCTCATTAAACTAGCACTTAGTCCTTTTCCGCTGAAGACACCCCATGAGTCGTTATAATAACGCACTCCAATGTAATATAAACTGAACAGCTACCAGGAGACAGCGCGATACAGGGAAGTCAAAAAGGTCTGCGTTTATTCAGGCAATTCACCGAGCGCTATGGCGCTTTATAGCATGCAGCACTTTGAGCTCCATCTGAACTTAGAAAACATGGGTCGGCTGGGAGAAGAGGAGTTGCTTAAAGCCTTAAACAAATTTATTTTCTTGGAAAATACTTACTACAAGCAGAAAAATTCAAACCCTTGCACTAGAAAAAACTTCATTTACTTTATTTATTTTAAATGTTTTGGGGGGGTTTTTCATTTGGGAAAGTTTAGATGATGAAAATAAAAAAGATGATGTGATGCATTCTTTCATCCCTTAAAACTGCTTACAAGACAATCTAACTTTTGAAGATTTAGAACATGCTCAGTGGTCCGAAGCAGAAGCTTAGCGGTCTTGAATACTTGCCAGAGAAAAGAAAACAGCTTTTTATATACTTACATTTAATAGTGGTGACAGCTCCACCACCACCATGGGCTCACTGGGTTGTGGTTCCGGTCGTATTGTCACGGTCAGGATTTTGGAGTTGATCACTGCAGGCGGACTGTAAAGACATTCGTTTTTTTATTGTTATCTTTTTTGTTTTTTAGACAAGTGTTGGTGTACATTTAAGATGGAGCTGAATGGGCTCTATGACTTTGGAGAAAGACCAAAAATAATACATACAAATACCAACAAATAACAAAAACAAACTAGTAGGAGGTGAGGAAATCGAAAGAGAGCGCCTGACTAAAAACAGAATACTGCATCCATTAACATTCAACATGGCTACAGAGTGAAAAGGGTTTTAACAGATCCAGCTAATCCACAACCAAGAGCAGTGACCTGAATAAAAGGGCCCGGGGCCAGCACAAACACCATATCACAATGGCCTTTTTCACAACCTCCTGATTTCTTCTAACTTTTATTACTGCATGTTCTATGCAAGTTTTGGGACCCATTAGGCCCACACCCAATCCAAGCTCAGTGTACACTTCCAAAAATATACTGACAACTCAAAGGGGGGAAAACATCTAGGGAAGTGTGCTTTTTGATAAGTGTGATAAGTAAGCAGGCGCAAGGACACAAGAGAAGCAGCAGAGTTGTAAAAGGGAAGAAAAGACATATGGAGAACTGGAAGTTTGAAAGGAGGGAAGGAAAAAATAGAAGAAAATGCACAGAAATAAAGAGAGACTGTTGTAAGAATGAAGAGACCACAAGAGAGATTAAAAAGTCAGACAAAGCGCAAGAAAAAATGAGTTACAGAAAGGTAAAAGAAAGGACAGCGAAAAGATAAGAATGAAATGTGGTTTTAAATCCTCAATAACAATAAAGAATAATTAAGTACTCACATCGCTGGAGGTAAAATGATGCCAAGTGTCCTGTACAAGATGGCTCCAATGACATAGTACATTGTAGATTCTGTTTCAGCTTCTTGCTCTGAAAGAAAAGAAAATCAGTACGGTTTAATACCTTCAAAATAAACTCCAAATCTTTCAGCCCATCGGCCGTTTTATTCCATATTCCCCTTGTTATCTTGTTCAAAGGCCCTTGTTGCCAAAAACTAAAATACAATGAATTTTTCACAACAACAAAAACAGCTTGAGGCAAATAGAAAATATTTCATATCTAACATTTTATTTCAACCAAAAAAAAAAAAAGTCAAACAACTCTAGACTAGAATCTGCTAAAACTCATCAACGGCTATACACTGATGCTAGGAGCACAATGAAAATGACATGACACTTGTGACATGTGGTGTGTGTGGTGTGTAAATGCTCTCTATGATTTATTGCTGCCCTTGCTAATCAGTGTCAGAAATACAAGTAACAGTATGTACTGGCTCAAAGTTGTTAGGACACCACTGGCCACTCTCTCGTGATTTCTGAGAATAGAAGTTGTAGACTAGTGACAGGGAAAGTAAAGAGAGCAGTTCTAACCTGTAGAGCTAACCAGCATTTCTGCAGTACTTTGATGTAATAAAAATAATTTTAAAAATGGCCGTATGTTGGCTTTGTTGGGATAAACTGAAATATAAATAAGTAACTGAAGCCATGTGTAACCATATTCTGCACTGGGGTATTGAGCCTACCAAGGAAGAAACCAATGCTACTGCTACTAGCACTGCTAAGGTTAGATAACTCTGCAAACTATAATAAAAAAAAACTATGAATTTGCAATGTCATACAAAGCACAGTGTTGCAAGTGTTGCAAATTTCAGCAACATTTAAAACACACTTGAATTAATCAAGAACGTAATTAACAGTTTCATGTATCTCCTAAAATACAGATATAATATATGCTTGGCTAATATTTAACATTGCACATTTAAAGTGTGCGCAGTTTTAAATGTTTTCTTTTAAACTAGGCTGCTGCAGTGTTCTCTTGTTTAAACGCCCAGAAAATTAGTCGCTAGGAACGCTCCTAATGTTTAACACTGTTTAAATATGCATGACCTATATGCATGCAGCTGTAAGAAACAAACATAACTTGATCTCCTGACATTTCATCAAAACCTGGATTGCATTCATTATTCATCTGTTTCATTCATAAACTCCTTCAGACAGGTCTGTGTTTGCCCTTCCACGTAACCGGTGAGTAGTAGTATGTGCAGCACCTCTGGTGCATTGATAATAGACAATAGAGGATAGTGGAGAAATGAAGGATGTTGACAGGATAGCTTAAACCTAATAGCCCTCTTTCCTTTAAGGATAAGCCTGTTGATTTGCCATAAAGTCTGTAGTTTTACTATTTAACATAAATTAAGTTTGAGCTAAGTTGCACTGGTCAACTAAATGATTAGATTTACCTGTCTCATCAACCTGAAATTTCAGCCTCATTTAAATGTACTCCTAAAGTGACACTAACACGCTCTGGTGGCTACATCAAAATAAGAAACGTGAGAATATTGCAGCGTCTTCCCAAAGTTTCTGGCAGCTACATATTCCATATCCAGAGTAATTATGCTTCTCAGCTGAAAACGTAAGTCAGGTGCAAGACGCTGGTTTCACACTTTGTGTGGGTGGAGACACTGTGTCAATTTGTTTCCTTTGAGCAGTTATAGTAGCTCAGCAATACTGTGTATCTAGAACTGCTGAAGTACCAAAGCCTCATTCCTAAAAGCAAGCCTTTTACCAACATGCACTAAACATGAGTAAAGAAAAGTCAGTGTGTCAGACAACTTCAGACACTGTCCTTGTCCCTCTCGCTTCATGTTAGTTCCAAAACCCCTTTCTTCCTCTTCTCCTCCACCTCAGCACACACCCCTCTTATCCATCTCTGTTGTTGTTGCTATTCTCCCACCCACTTTTCAACTTTTTCACTCTTTTCAATAGTCCTCTTTTACACCCCCTTGCCTTCCATCGCTCTATTGAGTGTTCTTTTGCCAAAAAGAGCAGGAGCTCCCAAGGAGATGTAGTGTCCCTCTGTAAATGTCACTTTGTCTCAAGTGAGAGGAGGCAGAAGGAAGCAGAAGGGGGAAAGTATGAGGGAAAGAGTTCATGCTGAGAGATGCCACTCCCTCCTTTGCCCTTTTAGGCTGAGAGAAGCAATGGAGAGGCATCAGCAGAGAGAGTGGGGGGGAAAAGAGGAGACAGAGAGGGCTGATGGTATCAGACACACTGGGTGACTCATCCAAAATCTGTCTGCCTGCTGCCTAAGAGGTAATACTTGGGAAGAGAGATAGCTATGCAAAGACAGACGAGGAGAGAAAGAGGAAGAGACAAAAAGATCTCAACTGTGGAAAAAACGCAATTGTGAGACTTGCGAGGAGGCAAAAAAAAAACAGATCAAAGTCAGCATGAGAAAGCCTGCAAGTTTGATGGATCCTAATTGGACAGTGTCTGCCAAGGCATGCAGATGAGAAAGTCAATGTATTATGGGTAAATGGTAAATCTATGTGAGGGGGTGGCACTCCTACGCTTGAGGATGATTAATACCACAAAAGCACTCAATCACAAAACTCTAATTTCCCATGAACAGACTTTTTGTCACTCTGCCCTTGCTAAACATCTAAATGATTGGTGGTCAGCTGTAATCCAGGAAAATGGCAAACCACCAGTCACCAGCTGTGAACTTTAATATGTCATTTATCAGGAAAAGATATGCCTGCAGTTGATTCTAAGCCATAACTTAGCAGTTTAATCGAAGACAGAAAGCTCCTTGTCAGTTGTTTTTTTCTTTCTTCCTTAATTTTCTGTACTTTTCTGTTTTGCACACCACAACAAGTGTGGTCTCCTGCTTAAATAAACATATTGATCAGGCTCAGGCTACTTTGGTTCAGTGATGCCAATATTACCACTAACTGCCTTCTATTTAACTTCTAAGTTGCTCAATTGCTTTAAATTTTGGAAACTTCTAAACTGACCCAACTTTTCAAGACACACGTATATGAGATTGTGAATATCCAATGCAGCTGATGGTCATTGCCCCAGCAGCTCACTACTAATAAGTCTGCATGAATTCCCATGGCACTGATTTGTACTGATCTGGTGTATTTCCAGCTTGTAATTATAGGTGCCATGTTTTCTGCCTACTGGAAACTGTGTATGGTTTAGGTAACAAGGACACTGCCTGGATAAAGTATTTCCAGAAAGAACCACACTGAACCTTTGTGGAAAAAGGCGTTTCTGGCAATTGTGCAATGCAGTGATGAGCTACCTTGGTTCAAAGTCCCAAAAATGCCCACAGGAAGCAGCTGCCTAGAACGGTTACCACTCTAATTCTGGCAAACAGTTGGCCAAGGAAAATGAGCAGAGCTAGTGTTTATTATTGGTTGGCATCACAAATTATAACACCTTTCATACCTTTTTACATCTTTTAACTACTTTTTCTTGCCAAGCCACCGTAGGCCTATTCCTGTCAATTTTCAGCTGGAAAAATGACATGTTCTCTGGATGAAAATTTTTACAAGTCTGCAAAATAATTTCCTGCAGATTGAACACTGGAATCATCTATTCAACTGTGTTCCCAAGTGTATAATTACTAATTCCCACTCCAAGTTTCTGTCAACTAAGGAAAAAGACCGCAAAAAGACCACCAGTTTCCTAAGATGCGCCGTCTCTATGAATAGTCCTGACCTCTCTGTCTCTATCTCTATCCGTCGTGTGTTTGTGATTTAGCTCCTCGTCTGTTTACTCTAATCTAGATATTTAAAGTATGACTTGTGTTCATAATAATCCATGGGAAAACTCGCTACAGCAATGAGTTCATTGAGCATGCCTGTAAATCCCTAATCCAGTTAGCGCAATGGCAGTTACAGGCAAGTATTTGCTTTAATTCAAACCACATACACCGATATACTTCGTGTGTGTGACCACTTGTTATTATATCTACAAAAGAGGTGGTGCGAGTACAGTTGGCAGCAAAGAGTAAAGCATTTATGCATTTATGAGAAATACAGGTATATTTTTTAAATAAACTAAACATTTCCTAACATATCACAGTCTTTAAGAGAGTGTGGAAGTATGTTTCTGAAGATGTCAACTGAGGTTAACAACTCAGGCGTCAGCCCCAATTGATGCTCAATGAATCACCGAATTTCCAGCTCCATCTCACACACTGAAAGGGAGAATCATGAGAAGCAAAACAGCAAAGGAGGTGGCTGTTGAGTTAAAAGTTAACAACGCATAACCATGAGCATGAACCACCAATGGTGTATTTGAAATATGAAACCATTGCTGACTTGTATGTTTGGATCGATGTGTGTACATGGCTACGAGACAGAGTGCGCTGCCTGTATGTGCGATGGCAAGAGATAAAGAGACAGTGAAGAGAGAGAGAGGGAGAGTGGAAGTTTGTCACCTCGAAAATCAGTGAAGAACAGTCCCAGCCTCTGCCCACTGAAGCGATTCATGAACCTATCTATTGGCTGTGCGTGCGTGCGCTGGCGTGCGCACGTACAGACACAACGGTGCCAATAGGGCTTTATGAGCATGTTTAAGCTGTCCATCTGAGATAGGCTCTCATTACAGGGTAAATGAACCAAACAAACCGATAGCAATCAACTGAGGACCTCAACTCATGAACTGCCAATGGGAAGTGGCAGAGTTCCCACAGGGCAAAGAGTACTAATAATGTCCTAACTCATAAAGCTATATGCGGTTTGGATGAAACAATTTACCAAATAGTGTATGCTAAAATGGCAATTGCATGTACTGAATATCGCAGTGTAACTGTAATACAGCTGGTCACTTTTATGGCACAATAAGCCCTGCAAGAGACAAAACATTCAACATGACAAACAATAGGGATAATGGACAAGAAAAAAGAACAGGATTGGAGGAAAAAGGGCATAAACTAAGGAAAGTAAGTTCGAAAAACACAACATGGAGTGCAAGCAAGGCAAAAACTTTGAAATGCAATGGCGTTACACCGATCCAGCTTAAAACCTCTGAGATATCTGAATTCACTGTTCCATTAAAACGCGCTAAATAGGCTTGTAGAAGGCTAGATGCTAGGTGGTTTAGAATAAGCATAATACATGGTGCACAATAAAGCATCAGAGGTGACGTGCCCTGAGGTTAGTATACAGGATGTCTTGAGCGCCAATCAAAGGGAGTTTGTGCCATCAGTGCAAGTCAGAGGTCAGAGGAAGCTCTGCTCTCTTGGCCTGCAGTCTCTCTGAACTTTAATTTAGGTAGGGGACGGGGATGCCTGACTGAAAGTCTGCCAGTGTAATTTCCTGTGGGAAGCGACCTTTGCCTTTGTTCGTAGAGGATAGCATCTGCCTCTGTATTTCTCATTTCTACTTCAAACCATTACTATTTAACATCATTTTTCTTTCTCCTTTACAAATTCAGCTTCCATCTATTCTGGAATCATCTATGTAGTTTCTCCTTCTTTTTTAACTCTCGCCATTTGTGTTTGCTTGAAACTGCACGAAAAAATATGTAGCTACGACTAAACGCAGTCAACATTCTTGCGCTGCTCAAAGTGAATGGATTTTGAAAATTGTATGAGACTCAATGCTCTCAAGAGGAAGCAACACACTTCTTCACAGATGAAAGACTGGCATCTTCTTGAGAAGCCCTCTAGGGCCTCTTTACAGTCCAAATCCTTCTCAGCACTACCCTTTAACGCCCCTGAGAAACCTTCTATCTGCTTCAGTGAGAAACATCTCTGAGTATGAGAATTCACACGGGGGAACCTCTACTTGCCAAGCTGATCTGACCTTAGATTAGGAAACCATGAGTTGGTTCTTTTCATATATCAAAGATTTAAGAGTGTGAGCAAGAATTACAACTACAACGTATGTACTTTATGGTTAAGAATAGACTATGAAAGCCTTCCTAACCTTGTGTTTCCCATCTTTTGCAATTCTGAGTGCTGGCATCAGCTTGTATGTCTACATAATAACCTTTTATAGAAAAAAGCCAAACAAAGAAATACATATGATCTTGTGCTTATGAGCTGAAACTGACAACTTAAAAGTTTAGATCAACCCTGGTCAGTAGACAAACCACATTTCCTTTTTTTCTTACCTTCAGGTGGGATGGTGAAAACCTCTTTCGGGATGTAGAGCTTATCTTCCGCTGTTCGGGCCCAGTCCTTCATGCCCCTCCGGCCCTTCATGGGGAAGTTGATATCGCTGGAAACTGCTGACACTGGTTCTCTCTGAATGGTTACCACTGGACAAACGACATATGAAAACAAAACCCACATGAAAACTCACTTAGGCATGACACTGGGAAAATAAACAAAGAGTACTGGTTGAAAGACAAAAATCAGACAAAAACAATAAAGAAAACTTCACAAAAAAATACATTGTTAAAAGTCGACGTGCTGGTCATGTGTTTAAATTCTGAATTATTAGAAACAGATTGAAATCAATACTTGGATACGAAAAAAATCAAAATCATCGATCATGCATAGTAAAAATAAAACCCTCCCAACTGAATTCTAACTAAGATGAAATACATTACTGTGCAAATGTCTTGAACCATTTTGCTTCTATGGAGCAAGAATTTCTTGAAATACTCATTTTCAGCTCGGTCCTTTTACCTGAGCATATATTGAGGAACACTTATTTTTTGTCTGTTAAACCACTTAACACTGACCATCATTCAAAAATAAAAAGAGTAACTAACTCAAGAAATGAACCAGAGTTGTGTCGACACATAAAAGAGAACCCATTTTAAATTCTTTAGGCACTTTGTTACCAGCAGCCCATCATTTGTTCCAATTTCTGTAGCCGAATCTATGAAAAATGGCAGCAATAATACAGTTCGACTTTAATAAAATAGTACTTTTGCAACCAACAAGGTGATTCCCAAAGACCTATCAACCAAATGCTTGCCATTTCTCAGGATGAAGTGCCAAGTGTCCTAACTGGTTAAGTGGACTACAAAAGAAGAAGTGACTGGCCTAAAAATACTGGCAGCCACCAATGCTGCCCCTCAGCTTCCCAATAGATGCTCCTCTAGTATAAATCTAAAAAAAACTATAAAAACAATTTCACAAAATATATATAAATATCTTTGAAAGTTGATGTGCTGATCATATGTAGTTAAACTCTGAATTATTGGAATTTTTAGAAACTTTTGGAAACTTTTCTGACAATCATAGGTGATTGTCAGAAAAATTCACGTCTGACATTCACCTTGAGGTCACTGGGATTCAAACTCATCTGAGAGTTTTAGTAGATGCACCTATGGTATGAATTTCAAAACCCTACGTCACCTCGGTCGAGTCATTTGCATTCACAAACTTGGGTTTCCATGCAGCCTGCCCCCCTGTCAGGGTCATGATACTATCCCATCAGTCTTTTACAGCTGAGGGGTAAAAACTATCTACAGAAAAAATTACCAGTATCTGAAAGTCATGTCCTTCAAAAATAGGGAAAAAAAAATCCTGCAAAGACCCGACACAGGACCTGAGAGATACATCTGGACCTTTGGTTGATTCATCAACTATATATGTTAAGCCGCTCAAGACTTTTGCACAGTACTGTAAGTCGTCCAGATGTTTGTGTACAACGAATCTTTTATCTGCTCCTGTGAAGCCGTGTGATCTGACAGCAATGAGTGGCCCTTACTGAGGTTGTTGGTAACCACTAGAAAACTCTGAAAAGGCTTCTGGGCCTCTCCAATGAGGTGAATGAAATCTTCCAATATCCTCATCAGCAAAGCAGCACCGGGAGCGATCTGTGGACAGCACGATGATAGAAAGATGAACGGAAGGATGTCATAAGTGCAATTATAACCCACAGCCAACCATCTTCTATGAGACACGTCTCAACCACTGATACCTTTTTACTCACTGCATTACCTCAACTACCGAATGTGTTCCTGGGCTGTAAATCATAATCACATGGTTTATAATATTATATTTGGCTTGTTTTTCGTAAAATTATTATATCCAGATGGCAAGCAAACACAATTCGCTGCAGGGGTACCACACTGGGTCACATACAAAGCTTGCACAAAGACACACAGGCTATTGTGCATTTTTAAAACTCAAAGAAACTTTAATATTAGGTAGAATCAAACCCATTTTCCATCACCACACATAAACATTTACAAAAAGATCTATTTATGACACTTGGTGAAGCAGACAGTCAGTTGCGATGATAAGATGCACAGAAGCACACACCAGGACAAAGTACCAGACATTCACATAAATGCAGAGCCTTACCTGGTGAGCGTCCTCCCATTTTTCTAAATTTTCAATGTCCAACATGTGGCTGACAATCTGGAAGAATTTCTAGATAAAAAGAAATAAAAAAGGATGTGCTCAGTTGTTGAAGCCAGACCATCAGGCAGTTATTTCCTGGATATCAAATAACTACTGATAACCTCGCTGTGGTTAGCACTGCAGCAATACTGCCTCTTATTCTCAATCATGTCTGGTTCATTCATTTGCTGTACACAGGCATATTGTAAGTCATAAATAATAACGTCTGTGAAATGATCGACTGAGACGGGAACATTTTGCTCGCTTACAGGCACTGGAAAAAGAAAAATGCTGCTAAAAAAAAAATCCACCCTGTGAGGCCATAGCAACTGTGCAGCTGTAGTTAATTGTTATGCACACCCTGTGCAGTAGAAAGTGAAGCTGCGGATGGAATAAATTTTGTTGTAAGTGACTGTGTGTGTGTGTGTTTGTGTGAGATTTATTTATTTATTTATGTATTTATGTCATGGTTGGTGACTTTAGAAGGCTCCGGGCGAATGCCGAGAGGCTTTGCCTACCTGCACGTCGTCGGGAGCTGGGATGTAGGTTGCTCTTTTGAAGGTGTCCGTCACATTTCGCAGGATCTCCGTGGAAAAGAGAAGGTCGCCACTGTAGTAGCTCCTTCTCTGCAAGAGCTCCAGGAGACTCCGTACGATCTGAGACATGCCCTCCCCAGCCAGGGTCCTCTGACCCTTCGCGAGATGCTCTCGTAACTAAAATGCATTAAAAAAAAGGAGATTTTTGGTTTTTTTTCCTGTCTCATGATTACAGGTAAACCCTTTGCTGTTGCACACGGTGTTACTCAAACTACGTAACAGGAAAACAGAAATAGCACACCCGAGATTGTGTTTTTGACAAAGAAATCACAGGAATGTTTTGGATATGAGCCGACGGGGATATTTCAAGACGGGAGTATATATGTACATGGTTGGATTTTTTCTTTTTTTGTGTATGTGTGTGTGTGTGTTTGCTTGTGCTTAAAATAGGCAAGCAAATCGAAGCCTAGCAGCACTTTCAGACAGAAACTGGATCTCATCACTTCAGAGAAAGAGATACAAAAAGATAGTCTGTGCGTGTGAGGCAAAGAGAAAGAGAGTGAGGGAGGGAGAGAAAGAAGCTGGGGGAACAGAACATCACAGCAATCACAGAAAATTAATTACTGACTCCTGGTATTAATGAAAGGTTGGAACAGAAGCTAACAGTGCAATCAGCTCTGTCATGCACGATCCCTGACCCCCATCTCCTTCCGCCATCATCGAGGAGATGGAAAAGGTTGAAGTTCACGGAGCAGGAAAACAGTTTCGCTGATGAACACATTCATTAGCTCTGTTCATTAATTGATAAGTGTGAGCACAAAGCTCTGGAAAAGCTAATTAGAGATAGCAGCAAGTCTTGGGTAAAAACACTCTGCAATTTTGAGAAAACTTTTTTTTAGGGTAGTTAAAGAGAGGTACATTATAGATAAAAACAAAAACAAAAGAGAAGAACAGATAGCGAAGAACTTGAAAAACATGAAAACATGAAGCAACTCGAGTGCATCTGGAAAGTATTCACAGCGCTTCACTTGTTCCACATTTTGTCATATTACAGCATTATTCCATTAAATTCATTTTGTCCCTTAAAATTCTACACACAATACCCCAAAATGCCAAAGTGAAAAAAAGTTTGCTTGAAATTCTTGCAAATTTATTAGAAATAACAAACTAAAATATAACATAAGTATTCGTACCCTTTTCCCAATACTTAATAATTACAGCTTTAAGTCTTTTAGAGTATGGTGCTACAAGCCTGGCACACCTGTTTTTGGGCACTTTTTTCCATTCTTCATTGCAGAGCCTCTCAAGTTCCATCAGGTTGGATGGGGAGCATCAGCACACATCTTCAGAGATGTTCAGCTGGGTTCAAGTCCAGGCTTTGGTTGTTATCTTAGTTGTGTGCTGTCCTGTTGGAAGATGAACCTTCACTCAAGTCCGAGGTCCAGAGTGCTCTTGAACGTCTCTGTAGATTGCTTCATTCACCTTTCCCTCTACCCTGACTAGTCTTTCTGTTCCTGCTGCTGAAAAACATCCCCACAGCATGCTACCACCACCATGCTTCACTGTAGGGATGTTATTGACCTGGTGATGAGCAGTGCCTGGTTTTCTCCAGATATGACGCTTTCAATCTTTGTTTATCAGACCAGAGTATGCACTGTCAACTATGGGACGTTATACAGACACGTGTGGGCCTTTTCAAATCATGTCCAATCAGCTGAATTTACCACAGATGGACTCCAATCAAGTTGCAGAAACATCTGACAGACGATCAGTGGAAACAGGATACTCAGTTTTGAGTTTAAGGCAAAGTCTGTGAATACTTCTGAACTTTTGCTATTTTTGTTTTTATTTTTAGTGAATTTCCAAAAAAATTCAAGCAGAATTTTTTCACTTTGTCATTATGGGGAATTGTGCAGAATTTTGAAGTGAAAAAATGAATGTAATCCAGTCTGGAATAAGGCTGTAACATGAGAAAATGCAAAACAAATGAAGTGCTTTGAATACTTTCCGGATGCACTGTAACTGGCTTAAATGGTGCAGATTGGATGAATGCATACATCTTTTTAGCTTTTTTTTCTCTTGTTTATCAATTGTTCGTTTTATGGTACTCATTTGACATTACTTACAGATAAATGTAAATATCTATATTCAAGTGAGATGCATCTGGCGAAGCTCGGAGGACCCCAGAAAGCAACTCCATTATTGTCCAGCATACAACGACGACTAGCAGATCCTAGAAAGAGATGAGAGAGACGCACGTAGTTAATACAGAATGCAACAAACACCAAACATTATCTACACCATACTCTGAATGTGGTATGCTTTTTCAAACTTCCAAAAACCAATATGGCCACAAAACACATAAATATGTTATTTGTATTCTGAAGCTGAGAAGTAGGCCCATTCATCACACGGACAGGAGTAATACAGAGGGCGTCTGCTCAATGTATTTTAATAGCTATACGGAAATATCAGAATGCATAATATTGCTACTAATGAAAAAGCTAAAACCCAAGGTCACGTCTATTCATGTGCTGGAGTGAAATATTATGCAGGATTGTAAAAACTACAAAATATTTTGTTTGTAGCAGTATTTGGCAATTTACACCTTCTGGTGATTTTAGGCTGGCAGGCACAAGGCAAACTAGTGAAAGCTGCCAAAGTACCTTTTGAAAAATAAATATAAACAAGTCCTTTACGCCCCCTTTTTTTGTCATTGCCATGGTAACCGAGATACGTTAAAGAATGTTAATTTGATCTTAAATAAGACTATTATATTTAATTAAGGCTCAGTGTTAGCGGACTAACTCGTTCAGACGTGTTTTGCCGACCCTAAAAAGATGTGGAAAAACGTCTTTATGCAGCAGACCTCTCGAACCACACCTGCACTCGACTTGCACGTGTCAAAGTTTGTACTCCTCTTTGGCAACAATCGGGCAACTCTCAGTTTCGACTGAAATAACAGTGATATGGTTTGACTGCATTCAAGTGAGACATGAGTGCTGTATAAATTAAAGGCACATGCTGGATAACGTATGTGTTAAAAATGTTACGACTGCATCTTTCTATCAAAATTCAAAACAGCAATGCCATTTATTATTGCTGAGGCATAAGTACACCCACTAGAGCAAATTTATTTCAAACATAGGGATCCAAGCAGAGCAATTTATTCTGATTAGCCTATAATCTTGTGTATTTTACCTTCTTTTTCATATGATTGTCATTCTGTTGCAGTGAATTTGCCAGACACTTGACAGTCAACTGTTCCTTTAAAAAGAGTTGCCTGCACTAAAGGCCTGTTGAAGTTAAAAGCCCACTGGTTTGCAACTGAATAACTGACCAAACAAGAGCAACTTGTTCCTCCCTTGTGCTTTTGTTGGACATATTCAGCTACATACACATTGTTATGTTCATGTCATCTAATGTTAATAATCTTCCCAACTACTATGCTGTCTATCAGCTGGAGTTTATGGGATCGGCGTCAACTGCAGTGGATTTTTAGGAATATAGCCAACTTTAATCATTTATGTGAACTAGTCCTTTAAATAGTCCAGCTGCCCCACTTAGTATTTAATAATGAAAAAAGATCCAACTTTTTAGTTATATTATAGTACACATTACTCCCTTCAAACGTCCTCTTTTCTCTTATATTGAATAAGGAAAACTTATAAAATCACTCTGCTTTAAGTCTGCCTTAACCATGTTAAAGTCTGTATTTACATAATTTCCTCAGGGATTAATATAATATTCTGATTCTCATTATTCACAGACACCTGTATGCATGAAGTGATTTATGATGTTTCATAAGTGTACATATATACAGCTTGTACTTTATGTATTTATTGCTCTGTTGATGGATAAGATTGGTACACTGTTTCAAGTGCTTTGACATGTCAGCGTGGCTAGAAAAACATCGTATGAACATGCGTACAAAACATCACATCACACTATAGAAACTTCTGAGATGGTACAATCTTCGGTCCAGCTGGTTCATACCTCTGTTTAGAATCACTCCAAGTACAAACCACTTTAGGTCTGCCTCATTTCATTAGGTTTTGCATTGTTTAATGCTGCTTTAAGCCTACACTGACCTCAATTTAACTGAAGAGCACCTCCTTCAAAGAACTGCAAAGTTTGCAGATTATTTCTTCTAGAACATGAATTCTGGCAAATCGTTTAACCTGGAGAGAGCTGAACCCTAGACTTTCATCAGCAGCGAGCCAGTACAAAGATCCTTTCTTTCTGCTCATCTAGCTGTGGCTCAACCAACTGGGCAACACATCACAGCTTGACCAGCAACAACCGCTAAATCTGTGTGTGCTCATTTGTGCAGTAACTCTGAAGACCCAGAAGAAAGCTCGCTTCTCTTCCCTGTAACACCTGCAAAGCTGTGACACATCTCCAGAGCAGCTTGATGAAAAATCTGGAACATCAATATACGCTAAGAAGCAGCTGATCAGAAAAGAAAAATGAGGAACACAGGAGCTTCTTCACTCATCATCGACATTCTCCTTATCAAAAACATGACAGACAACGCAGGACAATTCACTCCCTCCCAGTGTTGATGGAGGATTGGTTTCCCCCTGAGCACGTCAAGGAGCAGATGTTTGAGCTGTATGAATCCTGGACTAGAAAGACATCAGATGTCTTCCAGAAAGCTTTACCAATAACCAGAGGAGCAGATCCAGGATTATCAGCGGTGTATCTCAGAGCCTCATCCATCCATTTGGGATGTTGAGTGTTCTTTATTTCTGACTTCTAGGAGAAAAACGTAAATGCTGCTCTGACCCCTGAAAAGAGTCTGGATATCTGGTATGACATTGGAGATCAGAGACTTGTCTCCAATAAAGAAGACCTCAAAGCTGAAATTCAAAGCCTTAAACTGACTCAGTATTAGCCTCTCCATCCTGTGAAGCCAGATCTGATCGCAGGCAGAACTCAGGCTGACATCTGGTTGAGGAGAACTGTCCTGATAACGTTCAAGGCGCTTTGGTTGAATGTAGCCACAATTATTTTGTAAATGAGCCCTTTTTTATTAGTCTAATAATGGTTTTGTGACAGCTCATCTGTATTTATTTGTAAAAAGATCAAATATGACTTACCAGTCCCCTTACTTTGCACCATTATGCACACAACTGCCTTACAAACAGGTCTGTGTAAACCTGGTCAATCAAGAGAATGAGCTATTTTGACTTATACACCTGTGCTGATGGTGAATTTGGAACAAGCCAGATGTTAAGACTAAAAATACAGGTTAACCTTTTTTTTTTTTTTTTAAATCACAAAAAGCTGACTTTGAAGTTTCTCCTTATTTTTCCATGACATTTCTCCAGGCAGTGAGCAACCTTGAGAAAGAAGGTAAAAGTATGTGTCTCATACCACATGCATAGAGAGTTGCCAGCCCTGTGTTACAGTATGAGCTTTAGCAGATATTGCTTTGACTGTAGCTCTGCCTTTCCTAATCAGGAAGTGCTACTGTATGTACATGAGGCTCACAAACTTCCAAAGTTAATCATCCCAGAGATTTTTTTCCATTAAGTAGCCAGTGTCTGTTCTTCTGCTGCAACTCTACCATTGCTAAAAACAACATGCCCACATGTTCGTGATGCTAACAAACTTCTGTTGCTCCTACTGGAGATTTCTTTAAGCTTCTCGCTTAGACATTTTTGTAACAGTTCTGGTACTTGAGTTGTGTAAAGAAAGTTGTGATTGCAATATGCTTTTTTTTTTCCCTTGTCACGATGCTGCTTGGCAGCCTGTTGCACAGCTCCCAAATCTTAACCAGCTCGTATTACTGCCTGGACTGAGCCATGTAATCCCGGTGAAGCTACAGAGGAAATGACAGTGGTTTCACTGGTGATTGGGCAATAATGAGGACAAGCTAGGTGATCTGATTTGAGCCCTTGACGTGCCACACTCAAACTTCCCAGACCACAGCGTGACCGTACCTCACTTCAGGACTTTTTAGGTGGACAGGAATGTTATTCTGAGCTGAGATGAAACGTGGGGGCATTGCACCAGTTGTGATTGAAATGTGGTGTAATCCCACACATGTTGGTGCAAGGAGGTGTTTCTGAATTGCTTTTTCTTGGATTATATCCACATTGTCACTGTTCTGCTTTAATCCGGTTTAAATCAACACATTGTCTGGAATCCTCCATCACCTGATGAAGAGGTCATCCAAATGACTGTGGATGGTTTTGACTGATAATTAATGGATCCTGACCATCCACTACACCACATACTAGACATGCAGCTGAACACGTACTCATCTGTTTCAACTCTGCTGCCACAAGGACAGACACGTGAGATCTTTACCACCTCATCTCTATACAACATTTATCTTAACCTGTTTGTTTTATAATATTTGGATTTTATTTTACTGAATCACTTTTTTCACTGTTTTGGTTGCTGTGACATAATTTCACAAAATTTCTTCTTCTTTGAGCTGAGTGCTTTGTTAGCTAAAAGCATGCAATGTGACTGACCAGTAGCATTCGTTGGACATTTGTTGTAGACAGTTTCTCCAGCTGAGGCTCTCTTCCATGACATGGAGAGGAGATGCTCGTCTTTGCATATCTCATGAGGCGCTATAGAAGAAGGTGAGAAACACATAGAAAAAAAGGGAAATGAAGTCAAGCCTAGTAGGAGAACAGAAAAAAAAATCACCACGTGCACAAACACGCACTTGCACGCACACACACACTGAACCAGAAGAAATAAAAAAAAAAGGAGACAGACAGAAGCAAAGCACAAAAAAAACCACGATTCAAATCAATGTTCTCCTGCAGCAGCTCCCAATCTTATTCCCTTGTACATTCTCAGAGCTCTCTGTCAGTGTCATTGCCTCAGTACAGTATCTCATTCCCTCTTCATCTTACCCCCTCTTTTTATTCATCTGTTTTCCACCCCTCCCTCTCTTTCATAACCATGATGAAAAAACAGGCGGGGGGAGGGTGAGCTGGGTGCTCTGAAGATATTCCGAGGGGGCACACTAGGGTTGGCAGAGGCAGATGCAGAGAGATGAAGAGGGACGGAGAGCGCAGAGCGGAGAAGGAGAAAATATGTGATGTTCCCCCTGCAATGCCAACAGACAAGATCCTCGTCTAGTGTAAAAAAAGCTTTAGAGCTACTAAAAACAAAGAGGTCATGATGGAGGCTCCACTCAAAAGTTTATCATTTGCAACCCGTCAAGTCTCAGTGCTAACACAAGTGACACGCACTGAAAATATACTTGCATACATATATATATATATATATATATATATATATATATATATATATATATATATATATATATACACACCAACACACGCACAGCTTCAGTCAGGAGTCGTACTTATTAAAAACCACAGTGTTTCCTGCAATGGCTGACACTGACAAATAGCACCAAGCAGACCATTGAACATCCTGCCCTCCACCAGGGAGAGAAACATAGAAGGAAATAAAGCGAGTGAGAGACAAAGAGTAAGGAAGATTAGTGCTTTGAAAAAAAATGTTAAACAGGAGAGATATAAGGAGAAAGCAAATAACTCACAGATAAACAGAGAGGATAAAAAGAAGGCAATACAAGGGAAAAATGCAAAATCAATGAAGGGGTGAAGACGGACGGGTATGTGAACTGACATCAAGACAGGCAAAGGACAGAAAAGGATGTGAAGAGCTCTAAAAGTGCAAAGGTAGCCTTTGGGTATGCTGTTAATCTCTTGGAATTGCTTCCATTCTGCTAGATAGGTAGTGCGCAAGTGCAATTTTGGCACACACACGCACATTCTTTTAAACTTCAAAAATACCACGAAATCATCGTAAAAACAAAGGAAAAATGTGAAAGACAAAAACTAGGGCATGAAAAGGTTATACAGATTATACTGAAGCCCTCTGTCTGTAACGCACACTCAAGCTACTGACCAGGGCACTTTTTCTCATTACACGACCGGACCTCCTCTCCTAAGCCATCACAGGGGTAGCCTTGCAATCCAGTGCCCTCGCACATCCTGATGCGTCGCTGCCATCCAGAGTCACACGTCTTGCTGCAGAGACTCCAGTGGTTCCAGCTGCCCCAGTTACCTCCACCTAGCGCAAGAGGAAGAGCACCACCAGTGAAGATGGAAGTACCGGAATGCATGGCAAAAGAAAAAAAAAAAGAAAAAGAAATGACAGTTATGGATGAAGTAGTAAATTTAACTTACAAGTCTAAAGCTTTTTTATTAGTGTGAAAAATTAAGTCAATACGAGCCCATTCTCGGGCCCAGGCTCATTAAACACCCTAGTATTTTTGTTCTCCGGGGCCCCTGTCGAAACAGACTCATAAGCCAAATTAGGTCCCAACCCAATAATTACTCATGTGTGGAATATGAATCAGAAAAACAACCATGTGGATGCCTTTAGATAATGCATGTTCTGTGTTTGCATAATGCCATCTGAGAGCATGTGACTGTGAATACTAATTTGTGTTACCGGAGCACGAAGGGTTGGTGCATTCTCTGCTCTCCTGATGGGGGCCTTTGCATTCAGCCCAGCCGTGCACCGATGGGCTACAGCGCCTCTGCCTCTGCTCGGTCCCTGCGTCACAAGTCACGCTGCATTTCGACCAAGGCCCCCAGTCTGACCACTGGCCCTCCACTGGAGCGGGAGACAGATCCGAGAAGATAAAGAGACACGGGAGCATGCACAAGGGTGAAGGGATGAAGATTTTTAAAGAGGAATCAGAAATGAAAAAAAAAAAAAAAAAAGTGATGGAAAAAAAAGACAATGATTGTCAGCGGAAAGGAAGGTACAGAGGAAGAGAGGAAGGAAAAAGACAAGGCAGATAAAGTGAGCACGCTGAATAGAATATACAATGAGTTAGGATGAACAGCAAATAAATTACAGAAGCTATTTGGCTTCCCATAAATAGCAACAAACAAACACAGTGCACCTCCCATTTTAATGGACATTTTAAATATTTCAATCTGTTACAAAAAAACAAAAAAAAAGCTGATTGCAATTTCTTCCACGCTTTGTTTTAAAAGAGTTCACACAAAGTGCATTCGGTTGGATTTTCACCCACAGTATTATTAAAAAGAGAATGCATTCCTACTATTGACTGGTGTTTGTGCGGAAACAGATAGAAATAATAATAATTCAAATACAATCAAGTACCGCCTGTCGGACAGCTTAACCGAAGCCTGACGACATGCATCGATGTTATCAAAGCCCCTGCTGTCCATTCTAATGGGTGCTAGAAAAGGAAGTGTTGCTTGGGAGTAATTGAGTTGTCAGATGAAATATTCAAATACAATAAAATGACATTAACCAAACCCCAAACAAGCAGATAAGATTTTTTTGGCAAGTTATCGTCTTCAAAGAGAGCTATAGATTCAACTTTGAAGATCTGTGTCGCAGAAAAAATAAATAAATAAAACACTTTTTTGATTAGAAATCTTTGTAATAAAGCGAAAAAGAACTGACAGAGGACCCAATTACTAGCCTGTAGCCATGTTCCTTTATGTTTCTGAATGCAGAGACACTTGTCAAAGCGCTACAATTTCAGAAACTTCAATCACAAAAGCAAGTGCCAAAATCTTCTCTGACAATATGCTAGTTTTTAGCTGTTTAACAAAAGGTTGTGTCTAACTGTATTATTACTGCAGTTAAATTGTCCTAAACAGATAATATCTGGGCATTTGTTTTACCTGCAGCAGCAGCATGAAAGAGCCAATTTAACTAGGTTTTTATTGTTACACTGTCACATTAATTCTGTTTGGTTTACACCGCATTTAATTGCACGGAATAGTCAATTGCTATTTTCTAAACAAATGCTTTACCACTTCTTTCACACAAGCACACACAATCCTGAAAAATAATAATTGAAATGGAGTAATAAATCAATGCCTCCTTTTGTTGGCGACAGTGTCACTTATGTAAAACAATAATGTGTTGCCTCCAGCTGGAATTATTGAAGGACCTGAGCTGTGCTTTTGCACAAATTTGAATTCTTAATGATGTGTAATGATTTAACTGCTGCCTGCTAAAACTGTCACATTAATTGGTTTTTGAGACAATTTTGGACACTAAAATAAACCGTTAAGGCTAAACTGACATTATCAGCTAAGAAATTAGATAAGGAGTGCGCGCTATCAAACAAGGCGGTATTTACACATCCAGGAGACAGACAGTTGCATTAGCATTCATACTGAGGTGGCGTTTCTGGCCACATAACTAAATCTAATATTTTCTTTTAGCTCTGTTTCACTCCCTACAGATTACATAAGGATACAGAATAAAACACGGTCCCAAGCGACCACATTTAGCCCTGGGAAAGTACACTGCATAGCTTTTTCAGAGCTCTTCTGACTAAACTGCACTCTAGTACCAATGCTTATTAGTATGTAGAAAATGATCTAAACAGAAAATGAAAAAGTAGCTTTAAAATATATCATATTTAATGACAGATTTAGTCAGCTCTAGTAAAACATTATACGTTATAGTTCAAGAGTTTGTTTGGTGAGCATTAGTTAACAGCGGCCGATAAATGATTCAAGAATAAGAAGGCCCCTAACTCAAGACGGTTAAACCAGTATTTTGTCTAAGAGAAAAGTTAACAAAGACCTTTTTTAAATTCTATCTTTAGTCACTTTTTTACTAGTAGTGTGTCACAGTAACATAAAATCTATAAAAAATGCCAAAGATAACATTTTTGCACCAGCAGGGCGATTCAGTCATTATATGAAAACATACATATCTCGGTATGGTCTAAGGAGCTCGGAAAGAAATGGAACACTTGGAACACCTTACGCTCTGCTTTGGCGTAAAGTCCAGTTCACCATTAACTTTTTATAATTATTTGAACATTACAAGCTCCTTAGTCTACGACGACCTGGATGATTGAGAACCTTAACAGACATATCTCGGTATGGTGCGCAGCGTGTCCTTAAAAAAATTTGAGGAAACTAAACAAGTGGAGGATGAAATAAGAAGTGTCAAGAAGCTTTCAATGAAATACACTGAATTTCAGCAGAACTGGACTAAAAATCAATGGTCTTATAGAGTGACGAATCAAAATTAGATTTCTTTTTAAATTTAGTTCATTGTCAATACACTTAGGACGAGGGGAGAAATGGGAGCACTGATTATCTATAACCATGTTTAAAACACAGTGGCAACTCTGTCTTGGTTTGTGGCTGCATTACAGTCAGTAATGTTGGGGATCTTGTAAAAAAAAGATGATGGAATTAGGAAAGCAGAAAAGTATGGTCAGATTTTGAACCACCATCAACTATTCCTGGATGCTACCTAAAAGAAATTACACGAACGCTTGGCTAACAGAGTTCAGGCTGTACTGAATAATAAAGGTGGCCATGCAAAATACTGACTTTCAAGCTCATTATAATTGTACAAACTCTGTTTGTTCCATGTATTTTTGTACACGCTTCAATAAATTGCTCCACATATTTCTCATTCTCCTAACAAAATATAAAGAAATGGCTCACTGTATAAAGCTTCTATAATATTTGATAGGCAGAAAACGTATTTTTAACTACTGCAGCGGACAAGTGGATATATCTATCTGTTGTGTATGGACTTCTTCTGTCTCTGTATTAACACGAATTACAATTCGAAGTGAGAACTCTTTGCTCGAAATGATATATTGAGTCACACATTCTACACTCCGGGGCATTAAGCAGCAGAGAAAGTGAAGTACAGTGCTGTAAATGTATTTGTCTGGCTATCCCAAGTGAGAAGGCATTGCCAGCTCTCCTTGGTAAAGTGGTCAATCACGCCAGGCGACACTTGTACTGTGTTCCAACGGGCGTGGGTCAGCATTGTGTTGCGGAGATGACATAAAGGAAATAAAGTGTGACCTAGAAAAGCATTGCAAATGTGATGTTGTTAGAATGTGCTCTGATTAATGGAAGTGTTACATTTCTAAAATAACATTTAAAAAAAGAAAATGACACAAACACCAACACATTTTCAGATCGTCCATGTCTTTCTGTCGAACTGTTACTTCTTTGTAAGGATTGCTATCGTATATATCTCAGCATTGTGTTAACACACAAAGCACAATCAGCTTATCGGCACTGATACTAAAAAAGCTGGATGGCAGCTCTCTGTTAAGAGGGAGCTCTTGCCAAAGAGAGAAACTATCAATTTGCCTGTAATTAAGACATAGCAATTAATCCCAGCATATGTTTGGCTATGAACTGAACTGTTAACGTTGTGAAAAAGAAAAGGAGGTGTCAAAGAACTTAAAGGCAATTTCCAGCCAGCTCTCTGCCTACACAGGGTTTTTTTTAGTACTTGATGTTAGCTCAAAAAGGTCTGATATGACCAAATGAATTACTTCCATGAAAATGTCTGCTGACTTTAATAATACCCCGTTGATTGTCTTCATATGATGCAACAGCTGCCATATTTAAATTTGCAGTTCTGCCCACATATGTATGCAGTTGTTTGATATGTAAGCTTAGCTTAGCATGTGACTGCCTAAGTGACAACCCACTGTGAAGAGGTAAGAAATTGGTTTAATATACTGTAGCATAAACACAACAGGACATGCAACAGCACATAGCGTGAGGATTAAGTATATGGTTTGCAGTGAGATCAAATTATCGAGAGAAACACACAACTATGCACCCACATGTGCACAGACATGCATGCATGCACGCGCACGCGCGCGCACACACACACACACACACACACACACACACACACACACACACACACACAATCCATCAAAGCTCTATTCTGTATGCATGGTTGTTTGTGCCAAAAGGCCTATGCTGGTATTCATGATTTCAAAGGACCATTGACTTTGAACTCCCAAAAGCAGGCTGAATCTGTTGTGATAGATTCTCACACACACATACACAAAGATTTCCTTAAGGCCTCGCAGGAAGACACCCTTTCTCCCAAACCCTCTCTTTCCATCACTGTTCCCAAAACAGCTTGGCAAAACATCCTGGAGGCCATACTTTAGATTACGATGTCTCCCTGTTCCTTCTTTTTAACTTTGCAGCCTCTTTGTCTGGCAAGGGGGACAGTTTGTTTTATTTAAATATTAACCTTGCAAAACCTCTGCTTTTGAAAATAAAGAGGAAAAAAACAAGTAAATATCCAAAAATATTGTTTAGGATGCAGGAATGAAAAGGTTCTAGCTCCAGCATCACTCACATAAATGTAAAGGCATATGGATTCAAAGTCCAGGGGAGAGTGATACAGAATTCTTTGCCTTAGCAGTCTTAAATGAAAAGCACTTACACTGTGATAATTGCTCAGGCTGTGAGTGATTACACACTAAGCAAACACACTCTCACTTGGACTGAAATTAATTCAGGAAGAAAAAGGTTATTATTCAGAAAGCTGACAGCATTTTTGTTATAAACTGTCTTATGTTTTAATGTCTGTGTATCCATTAATTCCTTTACTCCAACACAGAATCCATTTAAAGTCTGAAACAAAAAGCCAGAGCAAATTTAATCGCTGAAATTAATATTCCTTTTTAATGTCGGTGTTTCCAAAGTGTTTTTTCCCCTAAAGGGGACACTTGGAATAGAAAATTAAAACTGCACAGAGACAAAATGCATAACCAAAGTATACCTACAGACTATTTTTACGTATTTACGTCTCAGTTGACAAAGGTACTGGCAAAGGTACAGCCTGTAGTGTGACAGGCTACAGAAATTATTGCTCCTATCTTGTCCCACTGTTTTTTTCAGAGTGTGCTGCAATAGGGCTTCAGTTTCAGTTGCTGGAGAATCCGACTTCACTCCACTGGCAACCCGATAAAGATGTTTCTACTGGACAGTCTGTGCTAGATTACCCTTAACAGCCCTATTAGCTGGGGCCGAAATGCTGTCTTAACTGTTTTTGACAAAGTGTAGTTTTAATAGATAATTTTAGAGACAATTATAGAAGAGTTACACGGTCGGGTTGTTCAGCGATCTAAACTTAGTCAGCCGTGGAAGAAGCACACCGGTCCAACACAGACTTCTAGTCTACGGTTCTATAAGTGAAAGTTTGAAAGGAAATGTGGACTTAATTCCCATGGATAACCACAGACATAGACAGAACTGAAATCTCTACTGAGGGGAAACTGTGAAAATGTATTTTAGCAATGTGCAAATCATTCAGTATGTTAATTGACAATCACATTAGTCCACCAAAATATCAATCCAACCGCCTCCAGTCAACTTAAATACAGTGCATAAATTTCCATGCTGTACATTCAAAACAAAACTGCCTCTGAATACAATTCACTTTGTGACAGCATTGCACGTAAATTCAATTAGAAGTGTTGGTTAAAGCAAGACTAATACTCACAGTCACTGTGATGCTCAGAGGAGCAAAACGTGATGGTCATCACGCTAGCATGCAAACAAAGACATTTTGAGCATGCTACTCCTCAGCAGACCTTTTAAATTGTTTACCATGTTAGGCCTCATTTGCACAAGCCTAGAGACCCACTGGCACTGCCCTCCTAGTAATGTCTAGTTCTAGGAAAAATCCCCAACTAGCTGACAAGTGATTGCTGGTGGCTGCTAGCTGTTGGCACGTGACAGCTTGTTACAAGTAGAGTACTGCATCATAAACCTCTTTGTGATGCTTTGTTAGCTTGCAGATTGCAGCAGTCACCCATAGTTTTCAGACAAGTTGGCATGTTTGATAGAAACTACTAGCAATTGCATCAACCTGTTGGCAACCAAAGCAACCACCAAGGAAGCATTTGGTGCAGCAATCAACTACAATCAATTTCTAATGACTGCTTGCAACCTAAAGCAACCACTTGACAACTGGTCATGAAATATGCACTGATGGTTGCCAAATGGTTAAATACTAATCTCTAGACCTGTGGGACAGGGGCGTTAGTTTAGCAACTGATGCTGAGAGAAGCGTATTAACTTTAAGAACTTCATCACAAAGTCGCTCTGCCTTCTGAAAAACTGTGAGTTGTGTAAATGCAGGTGACATAAATGTCTGCACCAAATTTCAGGATATTCCATTTAAGATTTGTAAGGATGTTTTATTCAAGACCACAACTGTCACTCGAAGCTTGGTGCCATTCCAGAGGAAAAAAACAATCACCAAAGTCAAGGACACAAAATGCCAGAAAGAACCATTCAGTATTTTGAGTAGCTGAGATATGTTACTTTGAATCAAAGTGGTTAACTAATACAAACACATTTCCTCCACAAATCCACAGTGCTATCACAGTTGAACAGTTTGTTCCCATTTAGATGCTTTGATGATATCAAAGTAGAGTTTGGCTTGATTTAATTGAAGAGAGACATTTGGTCAGTTAGAAGAACATGAACTATACAGGCAAGTGGATGGAAATTCAAGAGCTATGACAGTGATGTGATAATGTTCTACTTTTGCAACTTTGAAGAGGCAAAAAAAATGTCAAGTTTAAGAGAGCAAGGGAGCAAGAGAAGCTTGGTGTATCATGTTAATGGGGATGGTACTAACCAGGACACACTGCTATGTTGCAGAGTTTGGTCTGAACCTCAGGCCGTCCACAAGCTACAGCCCCGCTGCCGTCCATACACTTCCTGGTTCGTGTCCTGGAGCCCCGCCCACAGGTCACAGAGCACAGACTCCATGACGACCATTCCTCCCACAGCCCATGCACTGCGAACACCCACAAACATGACGCACAAAAAGACACGACATGGGGATGAGGGTTGAGAGAGGAAAGGAAGGAGAGGGAGTGGAGCATCCCATTGCAGGCAGGAGGGTTTGAGAATGAGAAAAACGAGAGATTAAATGATGAGCACATTCCTTTAAAAAAAGAAGAAGAAAAAACACAAAGGAGGTGACCTTATGACCTCCTGGAAACCCACCCAATTACAAAGGAAAAGACAGACTGAGTATGAAACTGCACTTACATGTTACTAATATGAACAAATGAAAGTTAGGAATGGACACTGGTATTTGAAGTCATGCAGCTCGAATCAAGACAAGGAAATAAATGGTGTATGCTTTTCCCTAAAAGTTTACAGTCACCCAAGCATTAAAAAGCTTTTCTTTTTTCCCCATTTTTCCTTCCTCATGCTTTCTCTTTATTGCACTCCATCACGCATTTTAACAAAATAATACAAAATAAATAAAGACAGAATAAAGAAACAGTGGAGTTGGACCAAAGTCCTAGAACCTGCCATGTCAGAGAAAAGACACACACTTTCGCACATACACATTCACAAAATTTAATTACTAAAACCATTTGGAGATGTCTCACCTAAGACTAGAGGGAATAATAATGGAATGATGGATATTATAGGGAAAAAAAAGAATACACAGAAAACGAAAGCTCCAAAGAAGGAAAAGATGAATGTCAGGCCTGATTAAAAGGAAGAGAATAAGAACAGGTGAACATGAAAAAACATGTGGGAGATGATAAGAAAAATTGAAAGAACACGCAAAGAAGATTGGAGACTCACAAAGTTTGGGTGAATACGAAGTAGGAAATGAGTCCAAGAAAATGAGGTTATTTTGAAATGTTCAGTGAGAGGAGATTAAACTGTGTTGAAAGAGCCAGAAGAAAGAGAGAGGAACCGATGCTGGAGAGAGATGGAAAGCAGGAGATGAGGAGGGGGAGGGACAGAGAAGGGAGGACGAGAAAGTTGGAGACAGCAGGATGAAGATTGCTGGTCCTGTGTTGAGCAAAGCTAAATAAATCATGCCGATAAATAATTAAGCCTCGTCTGTGAACGATGGCTTAGAGGAAGAGTAGAAGGCTGAGAGAGAGGGAGGGAGAAGATGGTGGTATTAAAAAGTATGAGAGATATGGAAAGCTGTTAATAGTTCTTAAATTTAGAAGAAAAAAAAAACATGGTGTTACTATGTCTTTAAGCTGCCTTACAAAATACATATACGATACATGAGTGGGAAAGAGCATTGGTAAGCATTTGTGCTTCTCTTACTGCAAATTTAATGACATTTTTTTTAAAGTAAGCTCATTAGTGGTCCTTGTTGAAAAGTTGCATGACTGGGTTCTGGTAAATATTACTTCTCTTGGATGTTGGAGCTTCGATGTAATGAATGATGTATGCGCAGAGCTGACATTGAAAGTCTGCTTTGCAATTTATCTTTGAAAGTTTATTTATGCTCACCAAATATCAGAGTTTGAAGGGAGTACCCATGAGCAGGATTTGTGACATTACAAGTAGTTACAAGCACTACAAGCCAATCCTGGTCCAAGAGGCAACTTACACAAGTGTGATGAAGAAACTTGATGCCTGAAAATTACAAAACAGTCATTCCGGTATTTTAGCGATGTATGAAACTCTTATCTAATGGTAAAACTTGGTAAATGAGAAAGGTCTGTATGTCCATGAATTTATTTATGATGGGAGAGGTATGGGTTGGTATACAAATAAAAAACAAAACAAAAAAGCACAAAGGTATTCGAACTGAGTACTTCTGTACAGCTTTAAAAACACCTGAGAATGATCTTCACACTCATCAAAGGCATTTAGTAAGTTGTGAAGCTAAATACATCAAATAGTCTAATGTAAACATTAACCTAATGTTAATGTATTAAATTGTTAGCAGTAGGGATGTCCATGACTAGTCCACTAGACTAATCGTTGCTATTGTCACTAGTCGGTTCCTAACGTAGCAGTCATTTAATTTAAATGTTTTAAATTTAAATTGATGCCCAATGTAGGTAAATTATTGTGTCCTAAATGTTATGTAGCCATCTGGCACCAGATGAAGCATCATTGCTGAGGAACCCCATAAATCTGCTAATCTCAGCCTGATCTTTGTTGTTGACACTATCATTTTTCTTTAAAGACGAAAGAACAAGACTGCAGATACAAGCGATGGAAATTAGCTTTCTCCGAGGGGTGGATGGGCTTTCCCTTAGCAATGAGGTGAGAAGTTCACTCATTCAAGAGGGGCTCAGAGTTGAGTTGCTGCTTTTCCACATTGAAGGGAGCCAGCTCAGATGGGTGCCTCTTGGGTAAGGTTTTCAAAACAGGTATGTCCTACCGGGAGGAGGACACGGGGTAGACCTGCTGGAGAGACTACATCTAATTCCTCTGTGTTTCCCCCAAGTAGCCTGAGGAGGTGGCAAAAGGGATGTCTGGGCTTCCTTGCCTAGGCTGCTACTCCCGCGGCCCAAATTCAGATAAGCAGAATAAAATGGATAATTTATGGTTTTGTTATTTTAGATTTTAAGTCTCACGAAAGTGGTTGTGGTAAATTTTGGAACAGCAGTCATTCATTCATAATGCACAGCACAATGCGCCGCACTTTCCAGTCACAGTTTATTAGTACATGAACTAATACATGAACATCTTTTGTAGTAACATGTTTTCATTTCTGATGAGGCTTTGGTGAACCAAAGATGGATCAACTGAAGGACCAGATGTATCTTTCAAGTCCTGTGTCAAGCCTTTCCTTGATTTTTTTACTGTTCATCTGACGCAAATACTATTTCTGTTTGATTGTTTTGTTTTTTGTTTGTTTGGGGGTTTTTTTAACCTCCACTTGTCCAAATTTACTCTGTTTTTTTACAAATACACTGCACACCATGGCAACCTATGCCAGATTTACAGGTATACAAATTATGCCTGTCACACTTTGTTACCCGCTGCCCATTGCAAAGATTTATTCCAATTTCTATGTAAAAAGCCAAAGACAACAAATTGCCTAAAGGTACGATTGTCATGTGCAATTGGTTCTTTGTAAGCCGGCTGTTGATGTGTAGACACAACACTGATTCATCCTTCGAGTTAGTAGATGTCTTTTTTATGTTTAAGTGATTCATGGGTCAGTGTTAAGTTGCATAACAAACAACATTCATCTGAAAATGCTCAGGTACAAGTAATTCACCAAAAATGAGTAAAAAACCAAGTAATGGCCAAAGAAAAACTTTGAAAGACCTTCAGACAGCCTACTGCTCAAGACCCCTTTGAAAACATTATTAGAAATTCTGGCTCCTTAGAATCGAAATATAAAGAAATGATGAGTGGGTTTTGCACAGTATTGCAAGAACTGGATGTGTTTGGACTGAATATTATTGGGACTTCTGAGCCATTCCCAGTATTTTTTCTTTTCCTCTGAAACACATTTTCGATTTTTTGGAGTCGAAAGTGAATTTTGTGATTAATTTGAAATTGCAATTTGTAGTCACTGATTTGAAAGGTAAAGTATGGCATGGGAACTATTTCTGTATCAATAATCAAGCAACCCCTTACTATCGAAACATTAAATGAAATATATTTTGGTAATATGAGTAACATCTAACCAGCATTTAATATATTTTTTACGCAGTTATCTCATTTTTAATCTTCTCAGAGGACTGCAGCAAACAGACTGCAGAACGTAATACAATGCTCTGTGCTGTTGCCTGCCATCTTCATCTACAACAACATGGGATTGCTTGTTAAACATGATTTATTCATTAGAATTGAATCTCCAGCTCTCAAATTCAGTACAAGTGTATCTGAAGTCTGACCATGCAACACCAATCAACTGGCCCCTAAAAACAAGCTTCAATCAGCTTTGGGACAAAAATGCAATAAAAGAAAAAAAAGTAATTTGGAAATGAGGACAACAACAACAAAAAACCATGATGAAATATCCTCACAAACTGGCTGATGAAAGTATTAAACACCTGACCAGTTAAATTTTGAGGTATTTTGAATCATAAGCAAAGCAACACAGGCCAAATTACTGAAATACGTCACATCTTTTAGTTTAACTAAGGGCTTTAAAGGGGACCTTTTTGCCATGTTGCAGTCACAGAGGGAGGTGCAAAGGAACATATTTGCAGCAGCAAGCTAAGATAAAAGGTATGAAATAATAAACTGGTCTGAGATCAAACAACAGCGTGTCATGTCTGTGTGCCTCATAACATCTGGCAAAAAAAAAAATCAAGTTCATGAACTGCGTGAGCTCCATTTTGGAAGCTAAAAAAAAAGACTGAAAATAAAGCAACAGACTTGCTCACGCTGCCCCACATTTCTGATGCAAATGCAAGCAAGCTTGGACATGCATGATTATGCACAAGTATACATTCCCACAAGAAACCATAATGAGCTTACGGGTAATAAAGATGCATGTTTTCTAAAGCTGTCCTTAAAATCTTTGCAGTTATTAAACATACAGTGCTGTGTGCTGTATTGAGATATCAACTTTTAATTTTCCCATTTCTACCTTTGCAATGCATATGGTGTAATTAGACACATGCATCACATAATGTCGTTATGGATTACCATAATTACCAGCAATCTCATCTATTGTCAGAGGACCGCATGGATGCATTATTTAAAGATATGTATGAATGTGTGCACATGTGTGAAGTTTGTGCTGTAAGCCTGATATGAGACCATGACTACACCCCGTTAAGGCTCTTGCTTGAATGATTACTGGAAGCGGTGTTGCTGCATTTGACAGCGCACTGACCCGGACATACTTTATTCACAATGCGCCGTTGTTCCACTTCATGTTTTAAATGTCAGTGAATCTATGGTAAATGAGCAATAGCTAAACAGAACACGAGTAGGGAGTACTACTTCACTTTGCATGCTTTGGGGCACGAAAGCCTTATACTTCATTGCATATTCCACAAAAAAACCAAAAAAGAAAATGTAATTTGTGATGCCAATTACCGACTAGTTTGCTTTGTCATGAGCAAGACCATTACTTAAAATTGATTATCTGTATCACCTTAATTTAGGGGTTTTACCCAAAATTAAACCAAAATAAATATATTAAAAAAAAGTCTATTTTCACTCCATTTGCTTTCTGTCCAAGCTATTTTTCTTTGATGTTCCCTAACTTTTGCAGTCACACACAGACACACACATACTGCACAGCCTTCCATAGTTGCAGATAGATATATGCCCAGAGACATATCCACCCACACTGATACAACACCCACACCCAAACACAAATTAATGGTAAAAGAAAGAAAGAAAGAATTCGAGCAAACTCATCTACCAACTGAAGTCTACACGTTGCACTCCATTTCAAGTCACTCTGGGAAAAGCCAAGTGTGCATGTTTTCACTTATACTTGTGTGTTTAGTATATTTGCAGACGCAAGTCAATGTATATGGAACGGAAAAGATGACACTGGTTAAAAATATTTCTCTTGCCGTTTTTACATAAATATTTTGGTATAACTGGCTGTTGTTTTCTGTGCAGTAGGTCTTGAGGGGAAAACTCATGCTGGTATGTACTTTTTTTAAAAAAGGAAACCAACTTAAAAAAAAGCAAATCAAACTAACTTGTTTAGAAGAAAAGTAGGACTTTAATTCCAGTTGACTATAGCCTTGATTTGTGTGTCTGCATGTGTGTGCCTGCCATAAGCCATAGCTTGAATTCAGAAGTAAATAGATTACCAAATCAAGCAAGAATGTAGATTTTACCCCCCAAAAGAAGAGGAGGAAAGTAAAAAAAAAAAAAAAATTACACACAGACACATACACACACACACACATATATATAATTTTTTTTAAGTCAATCACACAAAGTTTATTAAAGACTTTTATGTCTTTTTGCTACCACCCCCGCATTCCCCATCTATTTTAAATTGGTGTGATCCCATTCAGGCGATCCCTGGAGTGCCCCTAAACCCCTCCAGAACCACGTCAGAAAACATCAGAGGAGCGTCGGAAAATGAAATAATAAACGGAACATAACACAGCAACCAATATCCCATCAAAGGAGCTGCTGAGGATATTAATATCGACGCTGAATGGAAAATGAGGCACTTAGACATACAAATCGGGCTGGCAAATTTGCATAAAAACAAGATTAGCATATGCACTGACAGGGAGGAAAAATGTTCCTCTGGCTTTTTTCTTTTTGGAACTAGTGGGGGTCTGAGATGCATCAGTAAACACCGAGTCTTTACTCACATGTAGTATATTCTGTGCACATACTTTACAGAAAAGTCACTGATAAAGCTCTCACGAACATGCATACAAAAAGCTCAAAGAACTGAACTTAAAACAAAAAACATACTTAAATAAGGCCAAAATGCACTTCACTTTATGTTGTCAACTTTGGGTAAAAGGCTAGAATCTGTTATTGTCAGCTACTGCTCGGTTCATTTAGCTACCTTCACTGTATTCGTAAAAGCGATGCTAATATGGGCTAGCAGTAAACTGAAGTGTACTTACCAGAAAACATGAATAGTAAAGTTTCAAACTGCGGACAATGAGCCATTAGTGTCCCTTACTGTTACTGTATGTAGGTGGTAAGTCAAAAAAAATTGGTAACTTCAAATATTATAGTTTTTTTTATTAAATAAAAAAAAGTCAGACAGTATCAAATCCCGCTTGCACCTGGGATAGTACACTTATGTACGGGCCAAAACAACAGAACGCCCCCTCCAGCTCTCGACCAATTACAGTTGTGCGATCCCACAAAACTCTCTGTTATAGGTTAACTGAAAAGGCTGACAAGCCTCACAGCTCCTACTTTAACCTCCTAAGACCCAAACTCTTCCACGACATGCATTTTTAATTTCTCTTGGATATTTGGGCATATTGGGGCCCAATGAATGTAAAAACAAAGAATTTCCAGAATTTTTTTTTTTTTACCTTATTTTTGTTTTTAAGAAAAATGAGAGCCACAAATGAGGATATTCATTTAAAAATTTGATAGAACAGTAGCAGTATAATGTCCTCGTAAGTGGATATCAGGCCCATGTAGAGCAAAATTGAGTATTTTGGTCTAAATAACGCAAAATGTGATGTCCACATATGTGGACGGCAGGTCCTAGGAGGTTAAAGCACGTTCAAAGACCATCAGTAAAACTCTGCACTACAATGTAGGAGCGTTTCTAACTTAATTTCCCACCGCACTAACATTGTAGTAACACAACAGGTGGGTATAATATATCACTTAGTCTGTTTCAGTATTAATAAATCGAACCCATGGGATTTTAATTACGTTAGGTACCAAAAGGAGAACTGATAACCGAGAAGCAATCTCAACAACAGGCAAGAAAAATGGTAAGAAGTATTGAGTAGTTATGATTGAAATTTTGGGTGGGCCATAGATGGGAATGACTGCTCTAAAGTGTCTATGTAAAACTGAATGCAGAACAAGACTACAGAACAGCAACCCCCTAGCTTACAAGATAGGAATGCACAAAATTCACAAAACATGTTGTTTTTCCTTCTTATTGCAAACTGTTAAAAGGCTAGTGTAGGATATTTGCTAGGTTTACTGTTTGTTGATTTTTGTGCCATGGGTTTAACCAAAATTCCAAATTTCAGAACACCATCCCAGACGCCCTAAGCATGGAACTAAATCTACATAAAAAATAAAGAAAGAAACTGGCTACACTGAAGAAAGGATGCTCGACACAGTAAAGGAGGGTGTGCTGACTGTACTTCTGTTAGAGTCATCAGTTCGATCCCAGTATCGATAGTATCAATATAAACACTGGTATTGGTATAGGATTAATACTAGAATGACAGTATCGATACTTCGCAAGCGCAGTATGAAGTCTAGTGAATTGTGTTAAATAAAAAAAATAGTTTTCTGTTTTGCAAATTACAGTGATTTATCAGTCATGAAAATGTATTCAGAATTTGCAAATTGATGATGATTCTTATAAATTTCATAAATCATGACACACTGCATGTCCATAAACTGCATTTAGAGGTTAAAAGTATCAGTATTGGTACTGGCATTACTGGCCCTATATTTTCTTGGTATGGGATCAAGACCAAAATTTGCAGTATGGCACGACACTTTTCAGTCAGCATTAGCAGTGGATTAGGGGAGGGGCCATCGAGAGAGATGTCATACAGGGTTTCACCTCTCTTCTAATCAGGCAAATCAAACCAATGCAGGACAGGCAGAAATTCATAATTTCATCTAGTCAACATTAAAGCCTGGCAATCAAAGCAAAACAGAATTGGCATTGTTCAGTAGCAGCTGTGTACACTTATTCTTTCAGTGACTTCATCCAGCTTGATTGAGTGGTTTTGTGTTGCTAAAAAAAAGGGGGAAAAAAATAAGAAAAAAAACTCTCACAGTCTTCATTTCATTGCTGCAGTTTTGCAGAAAGCAGATAGAGCCGACTGCACCCACCCACTCTTGTAGTACGCATATGAAAATGTAATTTCAGTGGTATTTTGGAGGTGTCACTGCAAATTATGAGACCAATTTCAATGAAAGTGAAGAAAAAACAAACAAACAAGAGAAAAAAATCCTTGCTTGTACTTAGAGTTTTGAACATTTTCCTTGCTTGTCACTGAAATGTGAACACAGACTATTTTGCATGGAATAAGTTCAACATTTGCTTCGACAGGCTTAGTTTCCTCTGCAAAATTAAAACATTTTCAAAAGTTCGCCTGCTCATTATGCTCTGAAAGATCAACTTGGTGATACATATAGACAAGAAAAAGGGAAAGGAAAGAAATGAAGAGTGAAAGAGCAGAGGAGAGCTAAAGATAGAGAGCCCAGGAAGTATTAACTTCAGAGATGTGGCAGGTCTAATAGATTGGGTGACATCAAGCTCAAGGCTGTCAGTCTGTCTCGCTCTCTCAAACACACACACACACACACACACACACACACACACACACACACACACACACACACACACAACCACATACACCCCTTTTCTCTTTCTCCCTCTTCCAGCTTTGCCTGCATTGTGAACTGAAATGACACAGTGGCGTTTTCCTTCTGTTCAGCTAAACCGTGGTTAGATATGTTTTGGTCGTGCGTGTGTCCGTGTTGTGAGTATACTGCCTACCTTCCTCACACTGTCATTATTTTCTTCTGTTTTCTTAAGGCTTTTGTGAAAGGAAAAGAAGGAAGAAAAATAAAAACAAACCGCTGCATGGTTGAGTGAGGTTGGGTTAAAGCTACATTTTTTTGCTGTACCAAACAAAGGCGGTGGGTGTATGCAGCACTGAAGAGAGAGGACACCAGTTTTTTTTACTAGCATTTGTACAAAAAAAGACTCAAAATAGAGAAAAAGTCATAGTGTGAAGTCCATGTCGTGTTTATCTACTGTGTAAAGTTGAGCATCACACAAATGGCACTCAGAAAAAGAATTAACCCACCGCATTCTCGCTGTGAGCAAAAATAAAACAGTCAGGAGAAGTGAATCAGGCGCTGGTCAAAGGCAGCCGGTTAACGCACCTGAGCCTGTGATTCCGGGTTCACCTGGGCAAGAGGCTGTGTTGTTGCACATGCGTGTTTCCCGCAGGGCACCGCTGCACAGTGTCCCATAGGGAGAAGAAACGCACGATCGGGTCCTCACTTGCCAGCCCTGCCCACATGTCAGAGAACACACACTCCACTGCGACCATTCCTCCGCTGCTGGGTCACCTAAGGAGCAAGATGGAGATGGACATGGAGAGGATAGTTATATACGCACAGTGTTTTTAATGATCCTGAGAGTCAGATGCACGGCTAAGGTTAAATAACAAGAGAAATCGTTCTTTCCTTTTATCACTCGTTCAAATAAAACGTATTTACGATTGTAACAAGACTGCATTTTATTATCTCACAGCTTAATTTGGTGCCTTCACATGGATGTATTGCTAAAGTCTCCAAATGCATTTTTATAGAGGCAGTGTGAAATTTTCAGCCAATTTCCAAGTGGTTTTAATGTGGCTCTTGGTAACCCCACGCCACCCCACTTCCTCCAAAACACCCCTGCCTGCTCTGTAGGAGTGTCATGATTCTGGTGTCTCCTCAGGTCAGACAGAAAAGAGACGAGGAAGAGCTAGAAGATGATCTCAGCTCTACAGCTCAAAGTTTATACCGCTATGTAAAAGTGGCTCGTAATGCAAAGATCCAACAAAAAAGATTTCCATAAAGGGTAATTGCAATAAATTCCTCGCTTTATCACAGAGTGCTAAAATGTCCCAACAAATGGAGCAGACAGAAACTATTACTGGAGATGTGTGACAATTTTCAGGTACATTTTCTCTTCCAGTTTTCACAGAAGCACCGCCAGCATTAAAAGATGTTTGCTTTATTGATTGCTGTTTAGCGGCTCTCGGATTCCTCTGCTGTTCTGTTTACCGTAAAAAATGAAAAAAACAAACAAAAAAACCCACCAAAATCTGCTTTTGGAAAGCAGTGACACCAGTGCAACATCACAACAAAAAAAGACAAGGAAAATTGTAACCTATGCAATTAACAAGAAGTAAAAAAAAAAAAGAAACCTTCGGGAATATGTGACAGGTGATGAAAGTGACACGATGTAGCTTTTTTCTTGACTTATTCACACTAAGAGTGTTATTGTAAATAAATCTTGACGGGATATTAATGAAGATGATGATCGTGCTCCAGGAATGTTTTTTTTAAAGGTGATTCAATTTATTAATGGAATTATGGTAACACGTATGATCTCACTGCTAAAGGCCTTTAAGCCTCAAAGCAATTGTGTGTGTGTGTTTGTGTGTGTACATATTCGACTCTGTGTTCTAAGCACCCATATGAGATTAGGTGTTTAGACTTGATGGAGTCTAATTTGGAGTTCTCCAGGCAGCTGTGGAGAGGGTCCCATTGTTCCACTGAGCTACGCCCTTGAAAGCGAAAACGAGGAGCCAAGTCCCTCCACTTCTCTCTTTGTAAATTGTTTATGAGCGCCGTGTCCTTTGATGGAGGCGTCATCACATGGCAAAGAAGGAAATCAAATTAATTGCATGTCCGTTAATCGCATTACATCTTCATTAACATGCTGTGAGTCAGGGCTTAAGCTCATCACATATGCCTAGAGGACTAGAAGAATGGGGGAAGAAGCAAGGAAGGGGAGGGGTAGACAGGGTAGGATGAGGACAAGATAGACCCAGGGGTTTCCCCTCCTATTAAGGGACTTCCTCCTCTACGCCATAGATATGAATATGGAAATGCATGTGCATGCGTACTTACAAAAGGTTTTCAAATTAGGAAATGACCTATCCTAGTCTGGGTGAAATAGGCAACATGGAATATCTTGTATGTTTAAGGCCGATTCGTCTACATATATATACATACATACATGTGATATTCTCATGGTTAATAAATCAGTCTTTGAATAATTTACTCATTCTTTTTCCAGTCTTTTCCATTTTTTCCAAGTTTCACACGCTGACTCAAAAATTTCACACATTTCGGTTTGCTCACCGAAAAGAAAAAGGTACACCTTACATAATTATTTATAGAAAACTGACAATTTTCAGTGGGACATACAGCCTGTAAAGGTCAGGTTGTCTTCTTTCGTTCCAGGCTCTGGACACCATTGCACACTCATAATACTCACCTGTTTGTGCCTGAAACACACCTGGCTGGTCAGCTGATCGTGGTCTTTGGGTCTTCACCTTCAGGTCGTCATCATACGGGTCTGAAAAAAATAACAGACATTTTTTTTTTCATTTTAATCTTACTTCCTTTTGATTACATGGTACAGCTCAAAATATATGAGGGCTCCATGGGTTGCATGGGCAAATCAAACCTGAATTTAAAAGCTGTCGTAAATAAGCGCTCATCACCATCCACATTTCACTTTTATGTTCAGGAAAAGTAAAAAAAAAAAATACAGGAAAGCTTAAGTACATCCAAAGCACGACTCTGGCAAAATAAAAGTACAAACGCCTACATTTCCTTGGCTTAGTCCTTGTAGCAGGAAATTTAAAGAACATGACGAGACGTTTTAGCACACGCCGCGCGGTAACAGATAACAGACTGTCAAATCTAGTGTATAATCTCAGAAAATCAGGAGGAAGCAAATTTGGACTGGCTCATTAGAGGGGAACATTAGGAGGGGAAAACATGAAATTAAAAAAAAAAAGTATATCTTCTTTTGAATGCATGCTGATAATGCTCATGCTTCAGCGCAGCAAACCAAGTAAATAAAAGTTCTGGCTTGGAGATGAGACTCCACACACGCATATAAAATGCACCAGAGGGACTTGATCTAACAAATATGTGAACATCTCACATAAGCGGTGAGCATTTCTAGAAATGGCATTAAGTCGGTCTCTCAGAGTTAGTGAAATCACACAACATATCTAAGTCAGTTTCATCTCAGCTGGTAGAAACATGGAGGCATGCATACAGGCCGTTCTGTCTGGTTCAAATGGATTTGTAGGCTTAGTTTCACCAGTGCAAGTCTTAATCAACTCCCTCGGCGGGGGGAAACAATCTTTTCTTTCACAGATCTTTTTTTTTCTCCATCTGGATACTTCTTACCCAATGGGATCTTTTTTGCAACAGCTGCATTTATGGAAAAGGAGCTGACACACGTGGCGTATCTAAGGTACATTATCTGCACGGAATGTGATTGTGTGTCTGCGTATTCGATTACAGAGAGCAAAAGTGAAATTTCCTCGCGTTAGCCTCCATCAAGCAGTTGACCCAAGGAAGAACAGAGACGTAGCATATCCTCCCTATCCGGCACACACGCACACACTCACACATGCAAGTGTGAATGCCTGGGAAGTGTGTTGAGGCTCTGCCATGATTGCTCAAACGCCCATTGCTACCAGCCCTTTAATTTGGCCTTTTAGAGAATCAACTCTTTGGCGGGGGAAAAAAAACTCTTTCCCTGTTTGCTCGTTTTCTGCTTTGTTCTCAGCGTGATCATTTAACAAAAGACCCTTTTTTTTTAACCAATGGAAAAAAAGTAATAATCCTGTTTACGTGCTGTCTGCGCTGTTGCAGGTTACAGCCGTGGGTAAAATAAATAACTGCTGTGCACATGTGTGGTCTGTTTGTTTGCTTTTAAAAGAAACTAAAATGAGCAAATGGTGCACCGGGAAAGTATTTAATAAGACAATTAACAGATTTCATTTTCATCTAATTGAATCATTTCTTTAAAAACAAATCACACGTCAGCATTGCATCAGATTAGACAATCAAGCACAGAACGGAGATGCACATCCCAGCATGCCCAGGGATTTGAAGGAGTTTTCATTACGCAATCTTTCTCGGGTCAGCTCGTGGTACAGACGCCCACTTACTTAGCTGCAGGTTTTACAGTCATATTTTACACGGAAAATGTGAGACCTTGAGCGAGCGTATCGTGCTCCCAGAAATTTATGGCTTGCTTTGCCACAGTCCTGGGCTTTATTGACTGTACTCATCATCGCCGCTACACTAAGATTAGTCATCCTCCTAAACAAGCAGCATTCATTAGCTGAAATATGGCGTCAAACAGTAGCTTTTTCACTGCTCTTTTAGTTTTACTCTCAAGCTCAAGCTTGACTCATTGTTAGATTCCTTGAAACTGCAGCCTGGGAGACAAAAGATTCAGCAAGGGTTGAAGAAAATGTCTACACTACCTGACACTGTTGTTGGTAAGAAAGCATTCGTGGTTTCCGCCTTTTTTGCATCCAATTCAATTCAGTTTTATTTACATAGTGACAAATGACAAAAACAGTCACCTCATGGTGCTTTATATTGTAAGGTAAAGACTCTACCACATTAATTGGCCAAGTTAAACAAAGTGTGTTAAGAAGGTGTGTTTGTTAAGGCCACCCATCCCTATATGTTCTCATCCCACATTCATCAGTGTGACTTTAGAAAATCTGAGTGAAACTGAATGATCTATGATAATCTATAATAGGAAACAATCAAATCATCTGCCTCGATGCATACCACTTTAACTGGACAGTCTAGATTTTTTTGAATTGAACTTTAAGTATTTCAGAAAGTATGTTGAGTTAGTTTGAGCCCAATCCTGGTCCAGAGCAAATTAAGCCCACATTAGTGCTCGAGGTCAGTGAAGCAGGACAGAAGAGTAAGGTCTCAAAATCTTTATCACCTTACGTGAGTGTATAGTTCTTTACAGAGACTGTACACTCAAGTTTGCTTCCCTCAATGCACAGATTTTTGTTCCTTTAGTTTGTCCACTTGTCTCTTTGGACATAAGTAGGAAAGTAAAATCTATTTATATAGCACTTTTTATAGATAAAAATCACAAAGTGCTTCACAATGAAAAAATTTATGTGACGGTTGGTTCCCTCACGTAAGACACTGTTATGAAGATGTTGCAAGATGAGCTTGTGGAATAAAAAGTGACAATGTGTAGACAGTGTTGGGGAGTAACAGAATATATGTACCGGTGCTACGTATTTAAAATATGAGTAACTTTATTCCGTTACAGTTAACGCTGGAATAGGTGATAATTAGAATACAGTTAATTTATTGAAATAAATGGATTACACTGCGGTCTTTTCCTGTTTCATATGTTAGGCTATCCCCTTTCAGATTTTGGTAATTCCACACATTGCCGGAAACCCAAGGAAACACACAATAAGAGGCTCTAATGTAAGCATCCTGTTAATGTTGGTGGCATCAGTTACACAATGGACATGGAGCCAGCACAACAGAGCCAGCAGTGCACGGGCAGGAATACATTTCTTACTTGGAAATTTCGACACCACTTCACATTTGAAGAAGAAAGGGATAGTTGAAATCTGACCGTGCAATGCAAACTCTGTTTGCCAGCAAACAAGCTGCTCTCAGCGTCAAAAGACTCCACCTTCAACCTAAAGAAACATCTGGAAGTAAGTTCTTTTTTAAAAACTAATGTTAGCCTACTGCAACTCCCTTGTTTCAGTTGTGGTAGCTACTTGGGTTATGTGCCACCTCAATATCTTTGATGTACTATTGTTGTGTGATTTATTACTATTACTGCATTACAACCTGCTGGCTGCAAATAATCACGTGCAGTTCTGAAAGCAGACAAAAAGAAAACATATTACTGATACAGAAATATGAGATCACTGCAAAAGGTGCAGCCTTACCTAATGTCAGCCCTGCTGTTACTCATTTTATATTAAGATTTAAAAATCTAATTGGTATTGCTTTCAGAACTCGAAGTTAATGCAGCCTTCATTAACAGTAATAAATCACACAGCAATAGTAACATTCATGTAGTTGTAAAAAGCATGACAATATATAAAGTAGTCCAAAGTATTCATAATACGTTACTCACATTGAGTAACTTAACGGAATACATTACAAACTACATTTTGGGGCATGTATTCTGTAATCTGTAATGGAATACATTTTAAAAATAACCTTCCCAACACTGTGTGTAGAACAGTGAGCAGATATGGTGGAGACTAACTGCGACTGAAAATAAATATGGCAACAACGAACTATGGAATTTTAATGAGACATGGCAAAGTTGAAGGAGTCACCGAGTTTGTGAACCAGTGAGTGAACAAGACAGTCGTGGTGCGCTTCCACTGGGGTGCTGAAGTGTTGCTGTGCTTCCTAGCACTGGACACATGATGGACAAGCCATTAGAAAGTGATGATAGATGGTTGACAGTTGCTGTCCCTCTCCTTCTTCTTATGATTGGGTGCATGCCTCTCGCGGGCTGTCTGCTCCTGGACTTCGAAACTAAATGAATATAGCGACTCGCTTACAAACTTTCTTCATCCATCTTCTTCTGCTTATCCAATTCTTATCCTGAGGTGGGTGGCTGTCCCAGCTGTCATGGGCCAAGAGGCAGAGTACACCCTGAAGAAATCTGTCGCAGGGCTAACACATCAAGACAAACAACCATTCACGCTCACTTAGACTCACCAATTAAGCGAATCCCATGCATCTCTTTGGACTGTGGGAGGAAGCCTGAGAGCCCCACATGCAAACTCCACATAGAAAGGCCCCCAGGCTGGAATTGATGCCACGACCTTCTTGCTTTAAGGCGACATTGATAACCACCACACCAATGTGCTGCTCCAACCTTCCTTCAACATTATGAGAACTCTTAACACATTTGATGCAAGAAATAAGTTATGATTTTGCTGCACCTCTCTTTTGAAATTGACAACAGATAGTTTCAGAGTTTTTCACGAGTTAACGGAGGTGTAGCGTAGTAGACTCAACACCCCTATTTCGCTTGAAGCAGCCTACACTTCAGCTTCATGTAAATGATGAACTGGCAAAATGCAATGCCGTGCAACCAGAATGCATTAGCATGTGCTACGTCCCTGGCCAAGAGGTAACCTACGCACAAAATTACTCGGGACTCCCCACTCTTCACCACACCAAAGGAAGGGCCAGCCAGGTCCAAGATACTGAACAGCAGTTTATCTGCACATAAACTCACACACACACAAATCAACACGAGGCCCGATTTACGTCCAAACTGCCAAACTGGTGTTGTTTCATTGCACATACATTTCAAATGATCATGTTTTTTTTCATCCTCCATGTTCTTCTCTAATTTTCAAATCTTCCAACTCCCACACCAGAGGTTCACGGTCTGTCTTTTTGCCCTCCAGCCCCTCTCCCTCTGTCTGTGGCCTTTTTCTCTCTCGGTTCTATAACAAGATGAGAATTTAGAAGCGTGTTAAAAGGATCGATGTGAGATGAGCTTTAGCCCCCCGCGAGTTTGTCGGAGATGAGCGGTGACCAAAACAATAAACAAAAACTTTCAAAGACCCTCCTACTCTTCCGTAACCAAAACGAAAAGGAAAGCAAACGAGTCCTCTAACCTGAGCGCCTAAGCACAAAAACATGAAAAAAAATTCTCAATAAAAAGGGCCACTCACACCTACTAATCTGCAATGATGTGCTCAATGTTTACAGTGTATAATCAGCATGCTTTTTTTTTTTTTTTTTTTTTTACTAGTTACAAAGACTATTTTGTGCCAGCAGCTCACAGCTAACAGCACAAATATCGGATTTCACTCTCTCAACTCTCGGATTGAAGTTTGAATTCCCAATTATGCTACCTACACAAAACTCCCCGTTCAAATACCAAACTATCTGCTGGCTCACTGATGGATAGGGAAAAGGCGAGGAGAGAAGGGTGAAGTGGAGTTCAAGAGGCTGTAAACAAATATCACACATGATCATGGATCATGACACATGGATGCCTACACACAGACGACAAACTAGAAGACAGACAGATCTGGTGGAGTGGCACCATTAAGCGGGGGCATCTCTTGCTCGTGACCACTGAGCCATTAGCGCTATATCGTTCTCATGACTGATTGGTGATATTGAACTTACTGCTTAACACTGTAAAAAGGAGGGAATGAGCGGGTGAAAGAATCAGAAAGATTATAAACAGAGTCAGGTGAACTGTGTCCAAAAAAAGACTTTTTTCCCCAACTGCTGATGACCAGGGAGGACTATTTTTCTCTTTCTTGTTATTGCACTCTCTCTCGCTCTCACTCTCTATCTCGCTCCCTCTTTTCTTTCTCTCTCTCTCTCTCTCTCTCTCTCTCTACGTCAGGTCTGCAGCACACAAGAGGATTTAGATGGACACCAGTGCGGAGTCCACTGCAATAGAAAGCAGAAATCAATATAGATAAACCCCTGAGTACTGACCTTTACAAACCACACAATATTGTTTAATGTTCTGAACTGCACTTTAATGGACACGTCATTGCACACTTCATGAAATAGTCTTATCGTCTTTTATCCTTACATTTCCCCTAAACAATTTTAGCTGTCTCTTCATCGTCAGGGGAACCTGTTTCCCACGTATAGCCGGCAGTACCACTTGTAGTCATTAGTAGGGTCGATAATCCTCTGATTGGTTAGGAGCACAGGTTAAGACGTGATATTTTATTTGTAGCGTGGCTGTGCATTAATGTCATCTGTGGAGCAAAAACACGGCAATGAACAGATCACTAGTCGTATAGTTAAAATTTGAAACAAATAGATAGATCAAATAATCACAGGTCATTAGCTCCTGCAGTTCCGGCCTGCTTTTAAAGCAAGCTGTTAGTCATTTCAGATTTTATTCACATTGGGATGAGCTTTCTGATTTCTGTTGGGAGCAGGGATTATATATGCATTTATGTGTGGAAAAACTAAGCATGATACATGCTTAGCAGAGCTAACGGCACAGCTAGCACTGAAGCTTTTTGGCATTGGCTTTGGACTGTGCGCTAACAAACTGCCAATAAATTAATACAATTTCAATAAATTTCAATAAATATCTGTTATCATGTTTCTTTTTGCCAAACTTATGTCAATCAAACGCAAAATGCAGGTATGTGCAGAAGCAGAAAGTTTCTTAGAAGTCTATGGTTTGCTGGTCATTTGAGGATAACCACTTGACTTGCTTGCCTAGTTGGAACCCAACTGCTAAGAAGAAGAGAAAAAAAGTGGCTCTTGACCATTCTCATCTGCCTCTTTGCCCAAGGCCGTTATCTCATCTCAGCCTCAAAGTGCTAATAAAGTAGCGTGTAGAACTTGAAATCCCATTCACATCCCTCGGTGGGCACCCACTAGCATAGAGACATTCTGGCTGCATCTAAAGGGAGACACGAGCGATATGACAGCAAAGACCATGCAGGCCAGGATGTGGCACGTACACACCCGGAGACACACGCGCACACACATCAGCACAACAGAAGTAAATATAGCTGATAAATAAGCGTCATGCAGTAAAGCAGTTTTGAGCCATACAAAGCAGCAGGCAGTGGTAGGGGATTGGGCCAGAGTCAGTTAGAGCCACAGGCTCCTTTGTCAGACTGAGCTGGGATTTAAGCCTGCTGGGAGGGCTGTGTGCATGTGCATGTTTGTGTGTGTGTGTGTGTGTGTGTGGCTGGGAGACTTATTGTAATATGGTAAAACAGCTGTGTTAACTAAGTGAAATGCACAACTAGTAGTGGCACAGAAATGTTTGCTGGTCGCTATCGTTGGCTCTTTTGTTGGGCCGTCTGACCAAACACACACTCTCCTGAACACGTACAATCACACAATCACACGCACGCACACACACACACACACACACACACACACACGCACACACGCACACACACACACACACACACACACACGTGCACACGCACACACAGAGCTATTTCTCAGCCGTACATCAAATCTGAGCTTATAGCTCTCTGGTGCTGTCCATTTACTCCAGGGTCCATCTGGGAGAGCCCAAACTGATAGAAGCGCACCATAATGGACTTTTTATAAGCTACTGGACAGACAGACCCACTCCATCTCTCCCTCTCTCTCTCTGTTACTTCTCCTCTCTCACCTCTTACACTCTCTCAGCTAGCAGATATGAAGAGGGAAGCTGAATCTGGTTGGTGCAGGACACTGGCTGGCTGACTACGGGGGCACTCAAGGTCATTTCAAAATGGATTCAGCCCCACAGGCTGACTGGTTTTTTGGTTTCACACCTCCAAATGTATACCCACGTACACAAAAATCAACACGAGCCCCTGTGTAAGTCCAAACTGCCAAATTGGCGGTTTCACTGCACTTACATTCTCAATCTCAAATTGCCCTTTTTGTTTTTCTTTCTCCATATCCTTCTCTTATTAGATAATTTTCAAATCTTCCAACTCCCACACCAGAGTGGCTTGGCCTGTCTTTTTGCCCTCCACCCCCTCTCCCTCTGTCTTCTACCGTGGCCTTTTTCTCTCTCGGTTCCATAACGAGATGAGAATTTAGATGGATTTATAGTTGAGTAGACTCTGAGTGAAGCTGCAGAGCTGCAATCAAACCGCAATCGATGAAGGGATGTCTCACACTGGACTGATGAATTACAGATAGTGGTTTAGCATGTTTACGCAGCTGCATCCGCACAGTGCATTTACAATAAGCCAGTGTGGCTGTGTTTGCCATCATGGCTGGAAGCATGTTAACAGGATCAATGTGCGATAAGCTTCAGCCCCTTGTGAGTTTGTTGCAAAGCCAGTGTTTCTGCACTTTGTCCTCTGCCTCTGCCTGACACATGTTATGTAAAGTTACCACAGCCGCAAGGTGAAAACCTTGGGTCCACATTTAAACACATAGTGTCTGCTATCCCAGCAGTAAGAGGCAAGCATGAAGGTTTTATTTTACTTACTTAGATACAAGTGACATTGTTGTTGTCAAACTTGGTGCACTTTTTTTTGACTGTAGCTGTAGAGGACAGGATCACTCAGTTTTATCAGAAAATACACTTCCCTGAATTACTTAGCTTAGTTATTTAATCCCCCTCTTTTCTCAGGAAGCAGAAGGATCCTCTGGAGACAAAACAAACTCCGGACTTGCAAAAATGTAATTAAATTTAAACATCTAGATTAAACAGAAATGCTGCAAGTACGTATAAATTATCCGTATAAACGTATATACGTATAAATTATTTTTCTGCTTAAGAATTGAAAGTCTGCTGCAATAAAACCCATCCGAGTTTAACCCACCAGCCAATTTGCTACTGATGACTTTTATGGCTGAACAGAATGGACATTTACTTTGGTGGAAATGGATAAGCACATCACACAATGCAGTTACTAAAGCTAAATGCAAACAGGAAGAAAAATCAAAAATCCACAAAAAAATTCCATCCAGAGATGGAGTTGACCACTGATGCGTACGCTGACAAACGGCCCGCCATGTTCCTGCCAGCTTCCTCAGACTTCTGTGCTTTTGCGATCACAGACTATGCATCTCTCCCAAGTCGATGCAGCTGAAAGAAGGTGTGTACACGACTTCTGCCAGTCCACTTTTGACTGGATCACTGCACGCATGAAAAGAATAAAGCAAAATAAAATTTGGCCAGCGTGCGTGACGGGCTGCCAAGCTTATTCCACACTTCAGCATCAACACTGGTCCATAAACACTGACAAATGCAAAGCACAGCTCTCATGCTTGATTTGCAGAGACTCACTTGTTATTGGAGCCTAACACTGGGGAATTAACTAGGGTTTATGTTGCATATATGGTTCGCACACCTAAATGTACTGCATATTTACAAAAGAAATTGGGGTAATATCTAAATGTAATTATATCATAATTTTAATAAGTTTAATTCTAGTGGAATTATGCCCTTTGTTTGTTCCAGCTGTTTAGGTCAATAAATAACTGCAGGTTTATAGGATCGACAGGTGAACTGCCACACAAAGACCTACAGTTTATATTTGTATTTATTTGTTACACAGATTTGCTATCCTCAGGCTGAATAGTCCTGAGTTCCCTACAGCTGTCCAAGACTTTCATGTTACTGTTAGCCCTGTATGATATGAATTTGAATGTTTTTTGAGAAAAAAATATAATCCACCAAACTTATTGAGAGCTTGGGGGGGCTTGTTGATATATTAATCAAAAATATATCATTTGGTTTGTTGCCTGAGGGAAACACTATGCTCGAGAGGGTTAGTAGAAGCCAGATTCAGCCACTGAAATCAAATATAGTTTTGCTGTCCACTTTTTTTTCTCCCTGTTCTTTCATCTTAACTTCAAAGTCATCATTTGAAGTGGTGGTTACTGCATCAGCATTGTGTGCATGGGTGTGACATCTCTCATTAATATTTAAATTCAATGGTCCTTTATGGCAGTAAGGTTTAAATAAGAAATAATTATTGATACCAGTTGTTTCATATTAATCATAAAGTGCATTTGCAGAATTTTATGTGTGTTTAGGAAATTATTTATGCATTAATAAATAAGATTTGTGAGCAACAAGGACAGCAGATTTGGGCTGATAATTATAAATAAAATATGATTATGTTGTGGTAGTTTAGATTTAAATGCACAGCAGAACCTCTGGACAATTTAAAGTTTCAGATTATCCAAATAACACATACTGACAAGTTGGTGGCCTCTAAATGATTAAACTACAGTAAAGAAAGTGGCACTTGTAGCAGATACCACAGAACATGTCCACATCCATGCTAGAAGCTTTGTGAGGCTGAATTTAGGCAAATCATTGCCTAGAGCTAAAGTAACATGGTAACAGTGACGATGCTTACAATCCTGTGACGTATTAAACATTTTTACCTGGTTTAATATCAGTGTTTGCTGTTTGATGAAGTTTCAACAAATGAAAGTTTAAAATAGTATGCCGAATGGTTCCAACGGTCAAAAAGGTTGGAGTGGTTTCTATCGCTACTGTGTCCCAAAAAAATAAAAGCTTTTAAACACATAAATCCAGGGGTGTAGTGAATAGTTGATAAAGTCTTCTGTCTCTCCAGCCTCATCTTCGTTTATTTGCATGTTATGCAATATATTAGATGACATAGGACTCAATCAACACTCCTTAAATATCAGTATTTAAAGTCTTTTTACATGTAAGTTTGTTTTACTCTTGCATGACATATACATGATACATATGATAACCCCCCTCTCTGCCTTCATCGTCTTTATTCCTTCTCTTTCTCTACAGTTGCCACTTATAGAATATCACCCATAACACGCCCCCAAACCGAACTTGGCTTTTCACCGTGACGCGTTTCACAACAGCGTTATGTATGTACATGATGCAGCCACACGAAAAGATCGATTACTGCTCACATTTGCCTCTGCAGTGGGATGCTGTTACCATAGCAACCTCGTCATGCTGATGCTGTAAAGGAGGGGGGCCGTGCAGAACGGTGGAGGGAAGGAGGGAGGGGATGGAGGTGGATTATGAATTAGTGTCCACACTCTGTCGCCGGCCCTGTCTGAGAGAGAGAGAGAGCGAGCGGAGCCGGCGGACCGCTGTTCTCGGCTGCCGTGAAGGGCAGCTGCTGTGCTCTTTGTGCTAGAACTTTTGTGTTTCTTTCATTTTGATTCTTCTTTGCTGTTTCCTTCTGCTTTCTTGGTTCGTTTTTATGTCTTCTTCTTCTACATTTACTTTGATTTATGTATTCATTTATTTTTAGCTTTGTATTCAACTTTTCCCCACTACAGCATGTAAAGGTTTCACACATGAATGTTTACAGATTAAACTGCAATATATAGACACAACAACCAAAATCATAGCAGCTCTTTTGCCATGTGTTAACTAATCACAACTGCTGATGTTGGTCATACACCCCTACACCTGTTCAACTGCTAATTAGCACAAATATCTAATCAACCAATGATATGGCAGCAAATCAGTGCATTTAGACATGGTCATGATGACCTGCTGACATTTTAACTGACCATCAGAATGGGAGAGAAACGTGAAATAAGTCACTCTGAATGTGGCTGTTCTGAGTCTTTCAGAAACTGCTGATTTGCTGAGATTTCCTTGCAGAACCATGTCTAAGATTTATAGAGAATGGTCTGAAAAAGAGAAAATATCCAGTGAGCAGCAGTTCTCTGAGCGAAGATGTCTTCTTAATGCCAGAGATCAGAGGAGAATGGCCAGACTAATTGGAACAGATAGAAAGACAACAGCAACTCACATAAACACTCTTTGCAAACAAGGTACGTAAAGAGCATCTCAAAACACATACCATATACAGTAGCACACCAGGTGTCACTCTTGTCAGCTAAAAACAGGAAACTAAAGTTGCAATTCATATGGGCTTAACAAAATTGGATAACAGAAGATTGGACAAATGTTGCCTGGTCCAACGAGTTTCAATTTCTACTGCCACATTTGGATAATAGGGTCAGAACTTGGTGTAAACAACATTAAAGCATGAAAAGTCCTGTTGGTGTGAGCGATATTTTCATGACACACTTTGGGCCACTTAGTATTAACTGAGCATTGTTTAGATGCCACATTCTACCTGAGTGCTGCTTCTGTTCATGTCCATCCTCTTATGACCACAGTGTAGCCATCCTCTGATAACTGCTTTCAGCATGGTAACACAACATGTCACACACCTCAGATCACTCGAAATTGGTTTCTTAACCATGACAATTAGCTCACTTTACTCAAATGACATCTTTGGGATAAGGTGGAACAGGAGATTCACACATGGATGTGGAACTGAAAAAGCTGCAGCAACTGTGTGATGGTGCCATGTTAACATGAACGAAAATCTTTCTAGAACTATGTTATTATTTGCCATGAAGGCAGCTCTGAAGGCAAACGAACTCCCTAGAGCCAGTAAGGTAGCCACTGGCCAAAATAAACATAATGAACATAAGAGTGTATGTTCATTAATGCAAGGCATCGTTTCCTCTTCGCAGTAATTAACAATGAAAAGGCTGGCTTTGTTCTCTGAAAAAAGGAAAAACAGTTACTTAGGGGGAAAAAAAGCCAGATCTTTACTTTAGATACCAAATCTACATATCCAGGCACAAAACGTGGAAGCCAAATCAACCCAGGGCAAACCCTTGCAGGTGGATTTCATGACTCATAAGAGAGCACAATGAGAACAGTCTCAAATAGCCAGACTTTAGTTCTCCACTTCTTAGAAGAGGCAGAAAAAATGATACACCTGCCCTCAGTCTCCTCTCCAGAGTATACAAACACTCACACACCACTCACTTCTGCTCTGTCAACTACCTTTCATCAGTGGGAAGGGTCAGCACAGCAGGACAGAGGGGAAATCTTTTGAGCCTCTCATGCTCAATGCATGTGGACATGCAACACAAGCATGACTACACACAAGCACGCGCACATTCAGACATGCTTAGTTTGGCTCAGCTGTTCCCCCAATCTACAAGACATTTTTTGTCATTCCACTTTTTTCTTTTCAGAGACAACATCATGGCAGCACGGGAGGTCAATAAATAACTAAATAAATAACTAAAACCACTTTGCTCTTTGCAAACTCAACTCCTTTATTCTGTTGGATTTGTGTGGGTGCATCTTAGATTATACACACTTACAGTTTGCTCCAGCTGATTTTGGACTTTCATTTAGACATAACAGCTCTTTGCTTGCCCGCTATCGGGCTCATTAGAATAAGTGCTAGTGTGTGTTATTTCTCTCAATATATGTGATTTTCTAGGAAAGCTATGTATTTAGAACAATATGCTAGACAAATGAATAAGATTCCCCGAACCCATTCAAACTAACAGGCACAAAAATGACTCCACATTCATACAATGATTATTTGTGCATAATGAAAAGTTACTTTTATAGTTTCAGATCATAAAATCAGATAGTTGGAACATGGAGACTTAAGTGATGTGCAGTTCAGCTCTTCAGATCAGCATTAGGAATTTGCAATGGTGAGGTAAATCTCCATCAAGTGACCGCTGGAAGCTCTCACAAGGTGCCTCTGTGATAAAAATGTGTGTTTTGTGTTTTTTAGCAGATGATGAGCTTTACTGAGGCACGACACTGGGGTTATGCTTACATTAGGTGATGAGCGTTAACTGCTTTATTTGTGCATTAGCATCACTGTAAGGCTTTTGTAACTTGTAAATGGTTTCCTGAATGTTATAGCTGTAAAAAAAATTTTTTTACATTGTCACAAATGTGAAATCAGCACCATATGAATATTCTTTAAAGGGTCAAGCCTTACTGTATGGCACGTTAATTGACACTAATATCACTTGCTTCAAACAAGTGACAGTTACATTGCTTGATGAGTCTCTCATCTCATCTCATCTAATGTTTTTTAGCTATAGACAGCTGTCTCTTATCAGATGTATAAGCCTTATCTGCGGAGTTTAAATGGATCACATTAGATCCCTTTAAAATTTAGTTGTGATTTGCATTGTGATTGCCTGTGCATTTCAGTGGGATTAAATCTGCTTTATGACCATGTTTGTTAAATCTAGGCTTAAAGATTGATTTATAGTCAAGAATTGAAAGCCTGTTGTTTGATTTATACTTGTGCCCTGATGTGTCTCAATCTCTCTGTCACCACAAGTCAAACTGAACAGATCATGCTGGACTTTGAGCTAAAAAGGACTAACTTACTACAGTACTGTGCAAAAATCTTGAACCAGCCCTCATGTAATAATAATAAATAATAATACATTTTATTTGAAAGCGCCTTTCAGAACACTTAAGGACACTGTACACAGTAGAATAATAAAAGCAACATAAAAGCAAGCAGTTTACACAATCATAAAACCATAAGACATAAAACAAATTTAAAATAGCAGAGTGGAGAGGTTATGTGGGATAAGCTATTTTGAACAAGTGAGTTTTGAGTTGGGACTTAAAGAGAGAGAAGGAAGAGATATTTCTTAAATCAGGAGGTAGGGAATGTAATTGTATTTTGCTAGGAAAATATTAAATAGGTCCAGCTATTTATTTAAACATGTACAAACATACATGGAAATATAGAATATATCTGCCGAAAGTAGAGTTTTTATAATTTAATAATTAAAAAGAGCCTGACGTCTCTAAGGGAAGATTTCTTATAAGTTTTCTTTCTTGTAAGCCTAGATTTAACAGTTTCTTTAAGTAGTCAGGAATAGTTATCCAGGGTTCCTGAAGGACATTCAAAGCTTTTCATTGGATGTTGGCTGCCTTTTGTTCTTCTTTCTGTTAAGATGATCCCACACTGCTTCAGTAATGTTGAGGTCCGGGCTCTGGAGAGGCCATTCCATGACCGATAGTGCTCCATTGTCTGTTTTACTGCACTAGCAGTGTGTTTTTGGTCTTTGTTATGCTTAAAATGAAGCCAATGACAATCAAACACTTTCCAGATCGTATTGCATGGTGAATCAAAGTCTGATCACTTTTGACAGGACACCAATGTCTGAAATGCAGTCCCAAACCATGAAAGAGCCTCCATCGTGTTTTATAGATGATTATAGACGCTCACTGCTGTACCTCTCTCCTGACCGCCTTTGTACACATGATAACTATTTGAACCAAATATTTCGAGACTGGATTCATCCCTCGATAACACCACTCCAACTCTTCTTGACAGCCACCCTTCCACTTGAGACTGAAAAGCAACATGTGTGTTGGGGTCTACATGACCTTAGTGCATACTTACCGTCCTTACAAGGTATGCGTTAGACTATTGCATAGATTATACATTTCTACAAGACAAGCTTATCAACACTACCTAAGACTTTACTTTGCTGTAATTCCATTCTCTGAAAGACACTTTTCTTACTTATGGTGCACTTTGGTCTACTTTGCATTATCATCTCTGAAATATCTGCCGGGTAAGGTCGAAGATGTACAGTAATGTGAAACATAAATCACAGAGGTCCTCATTCACAATTATTCTTATTTCTTTGGCAGAGGGTATTATTATCTTGCATTAACATATTTGACTCCGACTCTGTTGGCTGCCAACTTTTCCCCGCGGTGTAGTACTTTGAATAATTCCTGTAACTGCAGAGGATAGCTTTCTAAAAAAACGCAATTGTAACTTTGAACCGGTAGAAACATTATAGATGGTGAAAAGAAAAGGAAGGTTTGCGATGGCAGATAACCCTGACACAAACAAGAAGGAGAAATACAGGTGATAGGCAAGAAGAGCTACAGTAGCTACTATATACTACCTGAAAACCTGGTTGTATGCATTTACTTCCTTTGTTTGCTTCCTTCCATCTTTTGTTATTTTATGATTTCCTTAGAGTAAAGCACAAAAATTCCTGCCACAACTGAAAAGCCATACTACTTCCATCATCCCCATAATCCCTCTTTCCACCTTTCTGTGTCCTGTTCTGCTATTATCAGCCTCTCTCTCACTCCCCCTTCTGGAATGTGACTCTTGGGAAAGGAAAAAAAAAAGGAAAGACTAGTCAACGGCCTTGACCTAAAGCAAAATGGTTCTTCATATCCTTTGTGTGCAGTAGTCCACATGCAGCATACACATACACACACACATAAACAGACATATATGTCCTGCAGTGAGAACAATGTTCCTCTTAACAGGGCTCAAGGACGGCCAAGGCCTCATAAGATCACGAGATGAGGTGTCTCGGCCCGTTCTTTCCTTCTCTCGCTGCGCAACAAAGTGTTCCAGGCAATTTATTCCAAGGAGAGAAAAAGGTGTTGTGCAGTATGAGCGCCCGGATAAATAGCTGAGAGCACTCAGGCCACAAGGCTAATCGAGAGAGCGGTGCAGTCACGCAGCATGAAGGGGGCCCTGTGCTAAAGAGTTAATTTCAGCTGTGGAAGTCGACAGGGCTAATCTGAGTTGTGTGTTGCTTTTTTTCTTTTCCCCAAGGAGAAATGCTGCATAATGCATACTAGACACTGGGTTGGAATTTTAACTCTCCTAATTTTGAAATCTCAGTGCTAAGCTAAATGATTATGCCATGAATCATCAAAATAAGGCTCTGTCCTAGATTCCTTCATGAGCATGTGTGGGTGTGCGTGTCTCAAGTGGCGTGAAGCATTTATTCTTTGCAAAACAATAATTAGATTTTAATTTTTCTTTCATTTTCTTTCATTTCATTTTCACGTTTAATGTTTTTATTTTTGGTCGCAAAGTCATTTTTTTATTACGAATTGTATCAATGCATCCCCCTCAAAAAAATAAAAATTTGTGTGTGAGAAAGTATCTGCACTCTAAATCCCACAGAGAATCAAGGATCTAGTGTGCAGAAGTGGTTGGCTCTTCTGCCATTTTGAAGCTATTATTTAGGTTAACTGGTTTATATAGGGTCAAGTACCAAAAGATCTCCTTCTTATAAAGCTGCAGTAAACTGGTTAGAATGTGAAATAACACAGAGCATCTTCTAAGACTTACCCATAGAGATGTGGTGGATCAAAAGCTGCTGAAGTGAAGATCGAGCTACAAAGACACCCTGGAGTTTGGAGAACAAGGGTAAGGCAAGAAAATAAAATTGAACTTGACTTCTTCTTGCCAGTGCTACCCCTCAGTCTCCTAGTAGATACACCTGTAGTATAAATCTGAAAAGTTGAGGTAGAGGTCACTGAGACTTGAACTTTTTCAAGACTTTTAGTAGATGAACCTGTGATATCAATTAAAACATCCTAGGTGACATTTTTTATTATGTTCGCAATTTTTTTTTTTTTTTTTTTTTTTTTAGAAAACTTGACTTCTGAGCTTGACCTTGAGTTCCAGGTCACTGGTATTCTAACTCACGCAATATTTTAGTAGATGCACCTATGTCATGAATTTCAAAATCCTAGGCAACATCCTTGAGTTAGTTAATTCTTGATCCACTTCTTCAAACAAGTGGATGGTCTCAGACACACTGAAAGGACATAAGTACTGGGTCACCTGTATGTCATACCTACAGGTGCTGGCAGTGGAAACCTGTGCTGTGAAGCCCTGGGTGCATACACTGTAAAAAAATTGTAATATAAAAGTAGTTTACTGTGTATTTTACAGTTTTGTACTGTTCTTCTAGAATATCATTAAATTTACATAAATAGACTGTGATTTTACATTTCAAATGTAAATTAACGTAAAATCACTGTAATGTAATAAAACATAATTTTCTTGTTTTTTTAAATGTATTTGTCTGTACATATGCATATTTAGATTGTTAAAATACATTCACAAATGCATCATAATTTCACAAATATTTGTTTGAAAGATTGAACTGTTAAATTCAAATGTAATGCTATGGAAAAATATATAAAATGATTCGTATAAACTTTTTTTTACATCAAATAATTATTATTATTATTATATTATTTAGGGTGATCATGGCTCAAGAGTTGGCAGTTCGCCTTGTAATCAGAAGGTTGCCGGTTCAAGCCCCGGCTCGAACACTCTCGGTCGTTGTGTCCTTGGGTAAGACACTTCACCTACCACCTACTGGTGATGGCCAGAGGGGAATTATAAAGTGGAATTGTAAAGCGCTTTGAGGGTCTCATAAAGCTCTATATGAATGCAATCCATTATTATTTAAACCAACTGTTGACTGTATATTTCTGTACATTTAAGTATTATTATTCATATTGCCACATTCATTGACCTTGTTTATAGGTAATTTCATTGTTTAATCACATTAAATTGTTCCTAATTTAATGTTTAAAAGCACTTGAAAAAGGCAAAATCCCATGTAAAATTAGGGCAACAAACTGTATTGTCATTACTGAAAATAACCGTATTTTCATGAGAAAGTTATTTTCTGTTATTTTCTGGTATTATTTTGGCGCCCCAGCTGCTGGAATATTACTTTTTTTTAGGATTTTTTTTTTTTTATGGTGTAGTTTTTGAGCTGATGCTGATGCCAGAGGAGATTTGAAACAGTTAATGATTGGTGTGGTTCTTAAATGGTTCCACTTTGCAATAACACCACTTAAAGCTGACTGGAGGGAAGGACTTTCACAAACTGATTTGATGCAATGGTGGCAGCAACTTCAAGAATTTGAGGGTAGTCCTGCTTCTTCATTATTCCATCCACTTTGTGCAATGTACCAGCAAAACAGCCACATAGCATGATGCTACCACCACCATGCTTTAATTGGTACAGTGTTCTTACATTTGAAAGCTTCTTCGTCTCATCATCATGTTCATGAATATAAAACTGTTCTCCAGAAGGCATTTGGCTTGTGCATATGGGCAGCAGCAAATTTCAGTTGAGTTTGAAGGTGTTGAATTTCGAGCTTCTTGGTGAGGACCCTCTCTATGTATCCAAATTGGGCAACGTACTAACCCCAAGTTACCCTCTGATGCATGTAGAAAAGGCATAGAAAAAAGTGCTTGTCTCAATGGATGTGAATGAGGCATGTTGTATAAAGCGCTTTGGGTGCTCGGGTAGAGTAGAAAAGAACTATATTAAAATGAGTCAATTTACCATAAATGCCGGTACTGTCATACTTGTATATTTAATATTTATTATAACATTAAGGATGTTTAAGACAATGAAAATACTTCATGTATTTTTAATGCTTTAGTAGGGGAAGACATTTGTAGCATATTGAGGCCCACAGGTTTAAATAGTTGGTGATCCTTTTATGGTAAGATCCTCCTTATAGCCGCATCATTACTTCGGAATAAATGGAATCCACTGCTGCCATTGCAGAGGATCAACCTTTCCCCTTCTCTCATTTTTAAAATAGAAAAAAACTGTCAGCTGTCACTCCTGTCCCTTCAAGGCATAAATGTACCAGTGATTTTAGTCACTATCAGTCATTCTTGCACCTTCTTGCTATATGCAGTACTCCTTGCCGTCATAGGTTTTTCACTTTCATGAGTCTCTGGCTCTTTGCCCCTGCCAGTTCCTCTGACCTACTCCTTGCCATCCATTCCCCATCACCTCTCAATTACACTCTTCTTCTCCTGCCACCCTTCCAGCAGAATGAAGGTGGAAATGTTAGGTGCAACTGAATAAAGTCATTACTTCCTCTGCTCAGTCCTTGTCTCATGCACCTATGCCTCCCCTTGACTTGCTGTGTCCTACTTATATAGCCTTAAACAATAATGGTTAGTAAAGACTGACACAAGTCTGTGGATTAGACTTTAAGTTTGGTGCGTGGCAAAATTAAAGGCTTGATTTCACTGGGCTACATCAAAGTGCAGAGTGCATCAAATAATATCACAGGGAATTGCAAAACTGTCCAATTTAGCAGGCGTTTTCAGACAAATCAAAGCATATCCATGAGGTCCGATGCCCTTTTAAGTCTAAACAAAAATACTTTCATAGAATCAGTGCAAGAAAGTCTTGACTTTCAAAAAACAAGAAATATAATACCTGAAGAATAACAGAAAAAAAACAGGTGGAAACTTTGAAAAAATATTTAGCCTCAAAGTATTTCTACACATTTTACTTTGCTTTAAAAGCCACATATAGGCAAATCTTTAGTATAAATACAATGAGTTAAAAAACAATGACCAACATTTTATCAGCAAAATGCTAAATGTTGTTTATTTTTATGCCACAGTAACACTCTAATATCTAACATCTAATATCTGATATCATTTCAGTGTGTGTTTGTCGGTGCCATATAATCCTAAGTGAACAACCTGTCAAATATATCTTTTAATGATGTTTGAAAGGTAGGTGGAAACTTGCTGAATTTGCCATCATCACATTGCATCATTTCATGCAAATTTACTCTGCTACCACAAGTAAATATTGCTCTGCCCACCTCATTACATTGCATCCTCCTACATTCTTTTTCTTTTAACTCACGATTGACATGTGCATGCATGTGTGGCTGTGTCTGTTTGTGCGTGTGTGTGTACTTCATGTGCTTGTTTCAATAGACTGGCAAAAGATGGATGAAGAATAAATGTAAAAGCAAAATGCATCAACTGCACAAAAAGACCTGCTTTGGTGTTTTAAAATGCTGACATTGATTAACTTTCAGGTATAGTTCTTCTTTGAAAGCTAACAAATCTCTCCCATTCACAATTATTACCTGTAATGTTTACAGCGTTTCTGATGTGGCTCTGTTACAGCGTTCCTCTCTATTAACTGTTGTTTGGTATCCATAAATCTTTCCCCAGAATTTCCTCTGTCAGCTAAATGCTGTGCTGATTAATCACTTGATTACTTCTAGCCAATATTCATTGGATTAACCTTGCCATTTGATGGCTTTCTGGTCGGCTTCCCGGAGAACAATAATCTTGGGGGAAGAGAGTCATGACCAAGAGACTGGTTCTGTGTGAGGCTCTGCCATGGAAGGTCAGGCATCTTTGCGTCATCTTGGAGAAATCACAGACACACACAGCTGAGGGACAAAGAACACTGAGCTCCTTCTTTCACAACAGAAAAAGACACAGTAGTACAATCCTTTGAGAGCATGTTGAAGCTGGGAAGAAAGCACACCTTAAAAACTGAAGAAAAAACAAAAAGAATCCCGACACTGGCCAGGATTTTTTTTCACTTTTCTTTTTTTAGTTTTATGACCCTCTTTAAACCTGAAGTGTTTCAGTAAAAAGAGAAAATGATGCAACAGATATATCAGCAAGCCTGTGTTTTGGTACATCAAGACACACTTTTCAGTCACTCGTTTCTTCTGAAGATCCACTTGGCCTGGTTGAGTGCCGCTACACCTAGAGACTTTTGACGATGACTGCTGTCATACGTCTCACTGAACTGACCACCACAGCTTCACAAACAGTACTGGGTATCACAAACGCACAATGAAAACCACACTCACACATGAGTAAAAGTATGTAATGAAAGTCTCAGCTCTATCTGTGACCCCTCGGGAGAAGAATGTCAAACATAAGGCCCGGGGGTGAGAATCGGCCCGTCAAAGATTCCCCACTGAACAATGTGAAGGAGGACATAAATTTGAGATGTTTAACTGTATTTTCCTAAGTCTTATGGCATTTCCTACTGATAAGAACCTCCCCCAAGATCATTCATACAAAACCAAAGTAAATCAGTAATACATAAAGAAATAAATAACAGAAAATTCCTGTTTTTTCACTATCTACTGTAGAAATGTATGATTTTTACAGTGGGCTCACAGGCTCAAGAGACAAGCTTTTTTGGAATATTACACTTTTTTTTTTTTTCAATTCAAGCCCAAAGCAGCATTTATTTGTATCATGTGGAAAAACTGAGATGTAATATTTAAATTGCACTTTTTTTTTTGTTGTTGAAGGTAACTAAAATAACTAAAACTTATAGCAAACTTGTGTGGCTATGTGTGCATAGATGACTTAGGTGAAGATGAGAGGATTCCACAAAGTACAAGATAGAAAACATGAAAAGCAAAAAGGCAATTGAAGAACAGGTGGGGAAAAAAGAAATTGGGTGGATGGGAGTGTGTACTTAACTGATATTACCTAGTGATTAAACACTTTGGAGGTGGAGAATGTAGAGAGCTCAAATAGCTGCACTTAAGTACTTGAAATGGTGAATGTACTTAAATGACGCTTGAAAAGGCAAAAAATATGTGCAGCGAGGTGCAATTAACATAGTTGACTAAGTGCAACTGAGAGTTTTTTCTTTTAAAGTTTTAGCAATTGAAATGCAGTGTTGTAGGATCAACATCAACTTAAAAAAAAAAACAACCTTAGAGTAGAGTTGGTCTAAGGATCATTAGAACCGTCACTGCTGTAACAACCCTTTAAGCCACGAGGTTCAAAGGGATCAGGGCAGCTGTCCGAGCAAGCTATTACAAAGCAGCATCCACCTCCATTACATCAAAGCCAACAGCTGTCTGCGTGCAAGTGCCTCTTTTTTTTTTTCTTCATCTGCACTTGCTGCTGTGCGCTCACAATTGTGTGAGCCTGCATCAGTGTGCGTGAATGTACCCGGGGAGAGGGTAATGAGGACCAGTGGGGCTAGTTTAAACAACCAGGGTTCACTAGCGGAGAAGTGAGCTGGAGCTCCAGTGCTCCCTGGAGCACAGAAAAAACCAGAGCAGCTTCCCATTCTTATAATCTCCAGCGCACGTTACATCAGGACTCAGCCAGATGGGTAAAACCGCTCACCCTCGACCCCGAACTCTTGCAGGACTGGCACTTCCAGAAATTCAAGGAAAGGAGTTTAGCCATGTGGTTTTGACTAGTGGAAGCTCCACTAACTTTCCAGTGCCACACTGTGTCCTGTGGAGCTACATAAGGCTTCTCTGCTTTAGCATGTTGCAGGGTACACAAGCCATTTGCAAAGAATAAAGTAAAAGCTTTGTTCAGTCAGCACAAAAGTTTAAAGTATACTTTTTTAAAAAAAGATCTCTTCTTTAATAACAGCTAATATTTTGGAATTTAATCAATTCATAACTGTCATGGCATTTTTCCTGGTAAAAAAGAATTATTTTTTATGGGGCAATGGTTTCCCCAGGGGATGTTTAGATATGTCCAGCATCCTAAAAACTCCCAGTGACATTTCAAATTGTCTCCATGCCACCTTTATGAATAATGAGAGGTGTATCTGTAAAACCATTATCGTGTTTACTGGTTGGTTGTTTGATCCCTGGACCCTCTGGTCTGCATGGCAAAGTATCCTAGGGTCAGGTACTGAACCCTAAGTTGTTCCTGATGCATTCATCTTAGTGTGAATGTGTGTGAGAGTTAGATAGACATAAAAAAAAAGAGCTTGTGGCTCTGAATGGGTGATTGAGGCACGTTGTATAAAGTGCTTTGAGTGCTCAACCAGAGTAGAAAAGATCTATGAACGAACCAATCTATTTACTGTGTGAGTTGGTTTTACCAGCTGAGAGAGTTTTTTTATAGCAGCCCAGGATTATTTTGTTCTGCATCCTGTCCAAACAGCATCCTCTCTGTGTGACGTGTTGGTCTCGCAAACATAATCTGACATCTGAGCAAAGCCAAAACAATTTTAGATTCCAGCTGAGACCATGGCATTTTTACCTCTGCAACTTTTCTTTGCAACATAAAAAAAATGGTTTTATGTAGCCGTGAACATTAAAAGTCTTTATTCAACATCTACCGCAACAGCTAGCACTTTTTGGCCTCAGGCGCAGTACAGCTATAACAAACAAGAGGCACGAGGCTCACGTTAACTTTAAACCTTCAGTTTAGCTTATTTGGGTCCAAATTTAAGAGAAGTTCTGCATATGAGAGCCTCATACTTTTTCTAAAATTGGCTGCCTTTTTCCCCCTCGTTTTCCATTTCTGATTGGTCACTGTTTGCAATCAATTTTAAACTGTTGTGTTTGTTTTACGCACACAAGTGTAAATTCTATTCATGTAGCCTTTTTGCTACTTTGGAAAATAAAACTATAGCTATTAGACCTGGCTACTTAAACAGAAGCAATGTAATTTATTACAAGTGCAATTAATGAGCTAAATGACAATGACAGTGACATCATTAGTGAAATCATTACAACTGGAATTATTATAACCGAATAATATGCTAATCAGCATCAATATTGAGGAAAGATTCGATTTGCCTTCATTTGATAAGAGGAGTGAAGGACCTGGTTAATAATAGACGTGTGTGTGTGTGTGCACGCTAAGGTTATATAACCTTAGTAGTTAACACCAGTAGTTTAACCTTCATTTAAACTACCGCTGCTTTAAATGAAGGCTGTGCTCCAATATACACATGTGCACAGATACACATAAAACACAGTGACAAACAGGCTTACACAACTAAACTCTCTCTCTCTCTCTCTCTCTCGCTCTCTCTCTCTCTCTCTCTCACACACACACACACACACACACACACACACACACACACACACACACACACACACACACACACACACACACACACACAGTAGCCTCATCACCTTACATTGATTTCCCGCTGGCCAACCAACTGCTTAGCCATCTTTGTGGTGACAGGTTGACCCATGAGGCCTGTTAGGTGCTTGCACGGACGCACACACACGTGCACACACACGGACACACAGGGAGCTATCCTGCAGCCTTTAGGGAACTCCCCGAAGCATTTATTGACCAGAGACAGAAAGTGGCTATTAATCTGACAAAGGCTTAAAAGCCTGCCACCGCCTGTTTGTTTGTGCATGCTTGTATGACATGTCGGTACATGCAAATCAGGGTGTTTGTGGCCTGCTATTTATGGATTTAACAGATGCATGCTTTACACTGTGCGTATTTGTCTTTGCTTGCATTCCTAAAGGAGTGTAATGGTCCTATGTAAAGATCCACTTAACAGATAAATCCAGTTGGAATTCAACAAAAAAAGAAGGGAAATTACTCTACATGTGTTACATAATTAGCTGTGGTGTCAAAGGTCTATAGTTTGGCCCCCATGACACCATTTAAAACATAAGGTGAGCTTTTCTAACCTCCATTCCAGCAAATTACCGTCATCCTGTTACTTCTGCCAGTTCAACACCCTAGAGGCAAACCTCCAAGCCTGACAGAGCAACAAGATAATGAGAGAACCGAGAAAGAAACAGGGAGGCGCAGGAAGAGCAAGAGAGAATGAAGGACACACAATATATTGAAAATGCCCGTCTCTGTGCGTGCATCTGTGCGTGCACTTGCGCCTTCATCCATCAATTAAAGTCTCAACTCTAAGATCCCTCGCTTTTCATCTTGGCAACAAAGAAAAGCAAAACTTATCTGTTGAGCATTAAAAATCCATGCCGCGGGAACACCGGTTGCCATGAGGTCAGAGATGGCGAGGGAGACAAAAGATCTGTCTTATGTTGTTGTGTTTCTCTGCCAAGAACATCAACTTAGAGGAATTTGTCTCCGGAGCCTTGTTATTGTCAACTCACTGTTCGGGGCCCACTGTGCTCTGAAGTGTCACAACAATACAAAAGCACACACAAGTGCACAAACATGCGTAATTTTCTGTTGGCTCAAAAAAAACATCATCACTGTCTTTTTTTGTTGTTTTTTTTTTTTTTAGCTTCTTCTTTATTTCCATGGTAGCAAAAAAAGGTTTGACATGTTGTAAAACTGCTGTTCAAGTGCCAGAGTTATCGTACGCTCTTTGTGTCAGTGTGTGTGTGTGTGAGTGTGTGCGTGCCTTTGGCGTGTCCTTTGTGAATGATGGCTTTGCTAAAGTGCTGCGAAAAGAAACATTGGTTTTCTACGCCTTTGATTCATTGCTGGTGTGAGAGAAATTTGCATAGCAGGCAGACTCGGGGCAGATCTGGGCTCTCGTTAGCCGGGTGGCTGGATACTTCATCATTATCATCAGGCTTGTGCTTTGGTTCCAGCCACTCTGCCCTTGCTCATAATCTTCAAGAAGGCGTTGCAGAAGGCAAAACAAAAAAACAATAAAGGTCTCAAACAAATTAGGCAATGCAGTGTGTGAAAGCCACTAACTTATTTGGTTGCTCGGTAGTAACTCGTGCGGAGTAGGTTTCACCTATCAGCCTGTTTTTTCTCTCTATCGTCTATAGTTTTGGCAGTGGCATCACGGATACAACTTAATATTTATTCGTTTGCCAATAAAAAAAAAAAAAAAAATTCTTTATGTCATCTTAGAAATGTACAGTGCTCCTGAGAGGTCAAAAACTGTCACACAAGCAAATAGAAAAGTGCTGTGAAAACTCACAACAGAAGTGTTTTTGGGGAGAGAATAACATGATGGTAAAGCTGCGTAAGTCACAAGCTAACAGCTAGTTAGCTAAAACATGCATCTACAGTATTATATGAGTCATGATATTAAAACACACATTACTTTGCATTTTTTTCTCCGTCACGACACAAATGAATCCTCCGCTTCTTTTAAGCATCTCGTGGTGCAGTCCTACACATCTTTCTCTTTCTGTCACTTCAGCTGCTGTTCCGTCATGTTATTGTCTCCACCAAAAAGGCTTTTATTGACCTTCTCTTGTATTTTCTGTGCCTTTGCAGCTTTTTTGGAGTGCATTTGACCTCTCGGGGCTGCCGTAGCAACATGTAAAACAACTGAAGTTTGAAACGGAAGAAGCAAATTGGATGAACAGACAGGTATGCCCAGTGTTTTTTTTCCCTCCGGCTCTCCCTGACAGGTTTGCTGCAGTCCTTTTGGGGACAGGGCTTGTTATAGAGGACATGCTGACGAGTGTCGATCGATACTAACTCCCAAACCGCAGCATCAGTCTGTGAGCTGTGCTTGTGTGAGTGTGTGTGAGCGTGTGTATGTATGTGTGCGGCATCTACATGTCTGTTGTTGTATAAGAAAGGTATCTGGCTCTCAGGACAAACACAGGCAGGTGCTGCTGTCATTCATTTCATTTTGCCCTTGAGGGTGTCAGTTCTCCTTGCATTGGTGTCTGGGCGCCTGTGTGTCTATGTGTGGTGGATTTACATATCACTTTATTGGAGATTATATGGACAGCTTCCATGGCTATTTTTCCTCTATGAATATTTTACCATCATATAAACAAAACACAATTTCAAGGCAGCTGTGCACATGGTCGGACTGGGGGAGGCTGAGGGGAAAAGTGGCCACGTCCCACTTATAGGTTAGGATTAGAGGGGAGGTTAGCACAAACACATAGATTTTCACATTGGAAACTTTAACAAAATTTGCGTTCCAAAACATCTATCGGGCTCCACCTGGCCACATTTGAGTAACAATTGGCTGCAGTAGCATGAAAGTACCTGCAGCAGGGTACAAAGGAAAGGAAAACGAGACTGAGATGGAGACTAAGAGTGTTTCTTCTTTCCTGAGTCTTAAATCCGCCATGGGTAACTACTGGAGTGTGACAGTAGGCTTATAACAGCCAGTGTGTCGATAAATCCCAAGTGCATTTATTTCCTGCAAGACCAGGAAAGCATACCTCACTTTACAACAACCCCCCCCCCACCCAAAAAAACAAAAAAGGACAGAAATGCCCCCCCCCCACACACACCCCTTTTCACTCATTTGGCCTGTTATTTATATATTAATAAGGTCACATGTGTCGTAAACTTTCATCCCAAGGCAGGATTACAACAATATAAATTTGAATTAATATGAATTGTTTCTAGTCTCCTGGCATCTTTTTTTCCTTTCATTTTGCAACTCTCTTTCAACTCTGTTGTGTATTTATTTGATGAAAATTGTCTTCATTTGCATGATGGCATGCACACTGGCTCGCTGAAACATTAGACAGAATTGCTAGTGATTAAGTTCACCCCTGCAAACATCCCATCAGATATGCAGATTACTGTATAGTCAAAAAAAGAAGAAGAAAAAAGGCCAATAAAACGGTAATGGTTGATGCAGAATTATTCAAAAAAGAAAAAGAAAAAAAAAAGCCTAATGGGATCATTATTCAAAGTCACTCAGACAATTAAGCATAACATATTTACATGTATTTGAAGTATGAAAAGAGTCGGAGCAGCCTCTGAATCAATGCAACCTCTGTAATGGAAAGTCTGTAATTGGACGCAAGCCTGTGACTGTTCTTCTGTTCTGTTTTTTGTTTCATTTTTGATGATCGCATTAAAGCAAACTATTTCAATCAAATATTATAAACAGCAAGGTTCCTTTTATGTAAGATTCCGATTACACGAAGAAACGAGGAGATCAAAAAAGGAGCAGAAACAGGAGGAAATTGTTCTGGGAGTCGGCTGCTCTGTAAAAACACACAAAAAACCTCCCAAAAGCAGAAATATTCTTTCCTGTCAAGAATGCTGTTAAAAAAAAAGGAATATTAAAGTACTACTGACCACTACCTAAAATGCCCTGACATCCAGTTTTCCAGCATGTGCACTTATGTAGTTGACCATAGCTCCCCACTGCTCTGTTTCTATTACATGCAGATGATAACATCTATAACTGACATATAGGGAAGGAGGCCAGGGTAAAAGGAGGAAGGAGAGGATTTACTGCTCTCCTGGAAACTGTCTGAGGGGGAGAGTTATCTTGGAAGCAAAGAGCCATGGATGAGTGGAACAGAATGACGGATAGCGAAAGTAAGGGATGCACAGGAAACCCACCAGCACACACACACACACACACACACACACACACACACACACGCACAGACAAGCAGATGGGCACATACACTTTCCCGTGTGTTTTTGCTAAACACGAGGGGCACGATTTCCTTGTCTTGTAATGATTTCTAAATAGGGCGTCATTGCCCAGGGATATATTTAATTGCCACACACCGGCTGGTGACGATGATGTGCACTGACAAAAAGAGCGCACGAGGCAGAGGGAGAGCAAGAGAGGCACTAGTCACGCTTGTTTTTGAAGTCTGACTTTGACTTCGCAAGGGCAGGAGTGGCTGTCACTCGGTGGTCACCATTCGCAGCTCGCTGTTTTGATGTTTTGGGGGGAATTGTACTCCAGCTACAGGAGGCGGCTGCTGTCAGATATCGACTCGCTTGCCCACAGTGCCCTTTCTTGCTTCCTTCGCACACTCACAAGCACACACGTGATCACCTTCATGCCAAGCTATTGTGTTCATCTTGGGCAGCGTTGCCAGATTCCCATTGCAGGAACTGTTATATCTCCCTCTCCGCTGCAAGCCGATGGGCGTTTGTGTTGTGCTGTGTGTATGCTTTTCTTTTTTTAAGTGCACATTCATCTTTGTGAGCATTCCAATGTGTGTTTGTGTATTTCTGATCCAGTATTCAGGGCCAGTCTCTCTCACAGTTACCACTCTGTCCACCACCAGAGTGGATCAAACAATCAAGACTTGATTGAAGTGCAGACTTTCAGCTTTAATTCAAAGGGTTTAATAAAAGTATTGCTTTAACTTTTTTAGGAATTACAGCTATTTTCACAGATAGCCTCTGAAAATGAATAGCTATGTATACGAAAAACGGAAGATTTAAAATTCCAGGGATTGTATAGCTCAGTCACAGGAGACAAACAAAGGTCATGCTTAGTGATTGGGAATGATTTTGAAATTCACATCTACAGTGTTTGAAACACACACTAGGTTTTCAGGAAGAACTACGTGTGTCTGTGTGTCTGAGTGTCTGAGAGAGAGTGAAGTTTCCCTTGCTGTATTAAGATAGATAGCTTTGTCCATGGGAGGCTATCATGTGTCTGGCAAACAGATTCCCCTCTTGTCAAGCCAAATGAACACAAATAAGTTCACCAGAGGAGACATTGGAGGGGGGAAGAGTGTCCATGTGCACATATCATAAAGGGTATATTAAGAATAAAGATGTGATGCGGGCAGGTGTCCCAGAATGATCTGGTACTTTCATGATAAGTAAATCGTAGTTTCATACATAAGAATCTGCAATGAGTTCCCTCATATAAATCTTAAAGAAATGCAATGCTTTCATGAGGCAAGTAATTACATTTATTCTAGAATTCATTAAAAAATCTGACGGCTCAAAGGACGTGAAAATACAGAATAAGTCCAACCTTTTGTAGAAAATAGCAGATGCAACTGACCTTGTCGTCAACAATCTCCTGGTTGACGACCAGGAGATCCTGCACCTTTTTAAAAAAAGATGACATAGTTTTACAGGGACAGCAATAGTGATGTGTCATTTGTGAGTGAGCCGATTCATTGTAGTAAACGACGACAGGGAGGGCTGAATCTTCAGCTGCTCCTGCTCAGCCCTGCTGGAGACTGCAAAGCTAAAATGAGGCGCTGGCTGAAATCACACCCATTTTTATTTTCAGCCATTTTTCATTTCAAACTTTTGTCCAGGCCTTAAATCCCAAGTATGATCTCCTTAGTAGTAGTAAATGAATAAAAATATTGTCTCCCAGCGCAAAAAACATTCCTAATTGTTAAATTAGGCTAAAATAGAAGAGCTGGACCTCCCATCACTAAGCAGCAGGTATAAGTAACGCCAACAAACTGGGTCCCATTTGTGCAAAGTGTTACCCACTTTGCCTTGTTTTGCTTTCACTCACTGGTTAGATTTAGGCATTTGAAACTTCTTGGTTAGGCTTAGGAAAGGATTGCGGCGCGGGTTAAAATACACACTTTCACACTAACAAGAGACAGTCATAACCTGGTGCATCACACACAGCCACTAACAGACACCTTGTAAAGAAATGCGACAGTGGCATTTACAAAAGTGGCACTACTTTATGCCACAGGAATGAGAACATGCTTTCAGTTTGCAACATTTTGGTGATTACTCTGTTCAGCAACAGGGTAATTTAGCCTTCAGGACAGCCAGTAGTATGCCAATGTCAATTTAAGATTAAGACACTGATGATCTTTAGTGTCACCAGCCAAACTTCACAAAAATATCAAGGAAGTCACTTGTGGCAAAATGATAGAGCATGAAGTGCTAGGCCATGCTAATAAGCTGTGGGATGAAATTGACCTGAACAACAAATCTCAGCGTCACAACGTCGTATTACCAGGTCCTTTCCCCCTCACACACACCTGCAAAATTCCACTTTAATTCCACAGATATAGGTTCTAATCAGAAAGTATGAATTCCACTAAAGATAAGACAAACACTGGGGAAACCTTTTCTCCATTTTTCTTTTAATATTTTTTTTATATGATTTTGCAGTGGACACACCCTGAATGTCGGACAGACGGATTGCAAATGCCAGTGAGAGGTAACACACACAGCTATAAAACCCCATCTTCCTTCAGGGCTGTGTACCAGGGTAAGTTCTCCATCATGCATCAAGAATAGAAACAGTTCAGGACGACATACACTTACAGGTCTTTGAACTTAAATGCACCCCGGCAGCAGCAGCAGCATGGGAATGTGTCTTTCCTTGATACTGGGAAGTAAAAAACAGATTTACATAATGGCAGGCAATATGTCATGTGCCTTGATGCTTGGTATCAATAACCCTCCTCTGTCTGTCTTACTATGTCTCTCCTGGTGACAATACCATCAGCTCACTTCTTGAAATGGATGTTAGTATCCATAGCACCTTCAGAAGAGCATTAGATCACCACTGGTTATCAACTGCAAAGACGTTTCCAGCCTCATTCCACCTGACAGGTGGCAGGTTCCACATGTGTTAAATCACTTACTGTACCAAGAAGTAATTATACTGCCACCATAAATCTTCCAGATGTCCCAGCAAGTAAGATTATCTCCTCACATTCCACCACGCGCACATATACGGTCACAAGAGCAAATGCGTTTTATGCTGTGAATGCTGATACAAAAGCAGATACACATGCAAAGTAACTGCTGTGGGCTCAGGTGGCCAGTTGTTTACCACATGGGTCAAAGCATTGCACTTCCCACGCATGGCTGAACTATGAGTGGAAAAGATGCACTGGGAACAATTACTTTGTAAAAGCTTACATGCTATTCACCAGGGCTACTGTGTGTTGGGGATTTTTTTGGTGAGTTGTTGGAGTGGCACAGTATACCTGTCAAGAAAAGGTACAAGCAAAAAGGTTGCTTTCAATCAACAGCAAAGTCACATTTGTTGAACAGTTCCTGTTCTTTATTTTGAAGAATTAGAGAAGAAATCAGAAGCAAGTATCCATGTCGACACAAAGCCACATCAATGGCTATCACGCCACAACAACAGCCATCTCGTCTTGTGTTGTACAGTAAGACCCCACAATTTTAGAGAAAGAAAACTCAACGATTAGATCCTGTATAAGCTCGCTCACTGCAATAGCAGTGAGAGACAACTTCCTTGTAACAGAATCGCCAGGCTTAGGGTGGAGCAGCCATCTGCTGCAACTGGCTGGAGGAAGAGGAGAAAAAGAAGACAGGATAGAGGAGCATAGAGATCTGCCGAATAACACAATAACAAAGACACAAACTGCAGAAAAGAATGGGAAAAAAACGACTGACACGCAATATATATTTATGCACAAGGAGTGAAAACATAGGCCTTTGAAATGGTTGCTTTAAAGATGAGGACGGGTCTGAAACATTTGCAGTCTGCTGCTGTCTCCAAAGGAACTTTGTTGCCTCAAGATGGTGATGAAACAGCATTAGGATGGAGCTTGCGAAGCAGTGTGGACAAGTTGGCAATTAAATGCAATCTGTTTGCGATAATATGGTGCCATCTACATATACAAAATACTAACATTAAACTTTGCTAACTCTAGAAATGGACATAAACGGCTTACAATCAGAGCTCAATCAGAACCCTAGAATCATAGATTTAAAACAGAAATTTAGAAACTCCTCCACAAATAGAGACAAAGTTACTGCAGGACAGCAGTTTCAGTGCAAAATGACACTTGGCAACCTTGCTTTTATATAGAATTAGAATCAGAATATAAAGAGCAAAAAAAATGGAATTAAGTTTTTCCAAGTCACAAGGTTGACATCATAATTTTGCTATTGTGTGACTGAGCCCGTAATAATAAGTTTCAATTTAAAAAAAAGAAAGAAAGTTTTAAGCTTTATTTTAGGGTGACTGTCTCAAAAGCCCAAACATTTAACTGATTCCACATACTCACACTGTTAGTGGGGTCCATGGATGGTAAAATTCAATGTATTGTTAAAAAATATGGGGAAAAAACTAAAGTAAAATGGGAGAATCACTGGTAAACTTGTCCTTCAAGAGTGAAGATTTCTCTGTTAGGATAATATGATACTATGAGGCCCCATATATGTGATGAATGGTAATTCCAATTGTTGAGTCTGGGAGTAATACGGGAGCTGCTCTGCTTTGCTTGGTGTTCTGAAGAGCTGGGTTGATCCAAACTAACATCTTAAAGCACTAAAGTGACATAGTGGATGCTCAGCACTTTCTGTGTTTCAGTGCTTTTTAATATTATGTTTGACATCACTTATTATTTATGGTTTGATGAGTAGTGTGTAGCGAGCAGGACTGAAGATGCGCAGGGAGTGGTGGGATAGGGTCCACAAGCTGGAGAGTTTACAGGAGAAAAGTGTTGCGTCAAATCAAACTGATATAAACTGTATCGTCTGCTCCTCTTTTCCAATTTAAAACAATATATTGGAACACTTTAAGCAGGCAACAACACCCAGCCATAACAGATGAGCACATGAACTGAGGGAATACAAACGTCCTAACATAATTCATGGCATTCCACTGATGTTAGAAGGAAAGTCAGAGGAGAAGAACACTAAAAGTCAGTGAAAAACATAGATAAATGTCACCTACAGTTGGGCTGCTGGGAGTGGAATAGTACCTATAGCCACATTAGCATCACGTGCTCCACTGCACAGCTATAAAGCTAATTGTGATGGATCAAATTGCCACTGTATGTAGGCAAAGGCTTTTGTTGTCTTCTTGTCAAAGCAAAGACAAAAGAATTTTGTCATGCAGGTGAACCGCCGTTTGCATCCCACAGATAGTTGCTTAAAATCAAATGCTTTGCTTCAAACTGCATGTCAACGTTTCGCTCACATGAAATGTCACTGTTGCCAAAACAACGCAGGGGTGTGTGCTTGAAAATCAGCAAGTGGTGCCACACCAACATATTTTTTTCTTGTTTTTTTCACTCTTTATAAAACCGCAGAGGCTGATGCTTTACGCAAAATGTCATCCCTGTCACAGAGATTTGCATGGTTGGAGTTTGACATTGGAATGCTTTTTTTTTTTTAATATCATCACGCAACTGGAAGTCCAACAAACAATTGCACACGCATCCACATGCACGCTAGCCTCCTGTGGGGATTGTATCATGTGACTGTGGGCACAGGTGCTCTGTGGAATGCCTGTCTATTTTCTGCAGTTAATCGATCACATGAAGTCATCGGAGCTTGACTTTGGGAGTCAGTGGGCCAGAGAGTGATACAGACTATGTGAGTGTGCATCTATGTGTGTGTCTGCGCTGTAATACATCATTGTATCCCATTATCAACGAATCGCTCTATGGCCACTCTAAAGCTGTGAGAGCCTTCTGAGAGACGCTGTAGCTCTGAGGTTTTTCGTCATCCACTCATTCACACACAAATATCCTAGGCGCTCGCACTAACTCACACTTGCTCTTGTTCTCACTCTCTACTCACGCACACACGCAGGCATACACACACGCTGCACAGTGCACGCAGTCTCAAATGATGGGTATGCATGGGATGGGGGCTCTCTAGAGGCTATCTAATTTGGCCCACTGGTGCCTTAACCACATCTCCCTCGCTTCACTTCATCTCCTCGCATGTCGCTCAAAACTTCCGCTGGCCTAAAATATCCCGCTCACAATCTTACTCTGACTTCCCTCGCCTCCTAACATCATACAACTTTCATTAGGTGCAGACAGAGTGATAGACCTAATTCAGCACCAACCTTTGCCCCCCATCTTATTCCCTCGACCAGTTACACCCTTGGGATCTGAAAGGCATTTTCAACACGGGGCCAGGTTACTGAAACTCTGCTGTACTATATTCTCTTGTGTGTGTGTGTGTGTGTGTGTGTGTGTGTGTGTGTGTGTGTGTGTGTATGTATGCATTTTAATGTTATATGTGTGTTCACACTTTTTATGTTGTTCTCAGTAAGCTAGTATTGGTATAGTATGTTCCTGGAGAACATATTGCCAATTCCTTTCATAAATATTCTCTGACTGATAAGGTTTTTCAGTTTAATTCAATTGAGCTCAGTTGAATTGAATTAAATGTTATTTATATAGCGTTAAATCAAAACAGTCACCTCAAGGTGCTTTATTTTATAAGGTAAAGACACCAAAATAATAGAGAGAAAACTACAACAACCTCAACAACCTCTTTTGAGCAAGCACTTAGCTACAGTGGGAAGGAAAAACTCCCTTTTAATAGGAAGAAACCTGCAGCAGAACCAGGCCCAGGGAGGGGCAGCCATATGCCATGACTGATTGGTGAGAGAAATGAGATGAAAAGGTCAAAACCCACTTAAGCCTTTGGTATACCATGCAGATTTGCCCTCATCACCACAGGGGTAAAAAAAAGAAAAGAAAAAAGAAACAGAAGCAAACAAACAAACAGGAAGTTTACTAGATCATTTAAAATTTAGTAAATCAATATATCTATTTAGAGGTGAAGGAAATTGGTCAATGCATGCATGAGGGAGTGAGAGTATATGCTTTTTGCAATACTTTTTTAATCCTTTGGTGTTAAAAAAGTCATTGTGTCTACCTGTTTATGGATCATTTATGGATCAAATTCTGTCTTTGTTGAAAACACAAATTGAGTTTAAACATCGTACATTTTCTTTTTCAACTCAAAAGGCTAACCAGTGCACCGGAAACGACAATGGATGCAATTGGAACGCAGCGAGATATCTGAAGACGCTAATTGGAGAGGAGTTACAGAACTCAAGGAGGATCGATGCAGTCTAAAATTGCCTTTTATAAGCTGTTTTTGTATTGGAGTTAACACCTGCAATATCACACATCAACACAGCTCACATTATTGAATTCTAACAGAATACAACCCGCTTAAAAAAAACCAAAGTCTGTGTCAAAAACTGAGAATAAACATCTTGAATCTATATGTGCAGATGGCAGTGGTGGGAGGCAAAATAAGACATAGTGGCAGAGTACAACATGTAGGAGTCAAGCAAGCATGCATACTATGCAAATGTATTGTGCCATCTGCAAAAAAAAGAAAAAAAAAAGAATGTAAGAAAAAGAGGACAGAGGTCATATTTATTGGAAAATACACAATATACAATATAATTTTGATTTGTGGCATATTTAATGGCATCAGCAGGAAGTTGGCTTGTGTACTATGTTCCAATCCATACTGATCCAAAGCAATCTGTTGAGAAAATGGGAAAGGATTTAAATGACAAGGTGTGTATGTCTATCAATGTGTGTGTGTGTGTGTGTGTGTGTGTGTGTGTGTGTGTGTGTGTGTGTTTATGTGAGTGTTTGGGCCTTTGCTGGAGCATAAAGGGGCTCAGTGCTGAGCCCGTTCAGTAAGAGAGTCATAGACCATGTGCGCAGAATACTAATTCTCCTGCCACAGTCTTTCACACACACACACGCACACACGCACACACACACACACACACGCACGCACGCACGCACACGCACACACACACACACACACACACACACACACACGGCCGTGCTCCATTCTTTTAGGGAAAAAATATCTCCGCAGCTACTGTATTGTATGGCATGCAATTACTCTTTGTCATAAGCCGTGGCGTGTGTTTGCAGCCTGCATTTTTCATTGTGTTTGTATGTGTTTGGGTAAAGGGTTATGCAAACACCTGTATGTAAATACAGTGTACCAGCACACTGTGAGAATAAACACATATTACCCATGTTGCTCGAGATACACAAGAAAAAGCACACACTTCTCTCCGCTCTAATTACCAAGAAGCGATAGTATTCCGTGAGGAAGGGATGAACTGACTGCTTGTGTGTGTGTCTGTGTCTAGGTGTGCGTGTGTAAGTGTGTATTTTTAAGTGACGGACCACTGGCTTCTGCTCAATGGAAGGTTGATCTGGTCCCCAGAGCTCTCGTCAAATCCCAGTTTCCTCTCTAATTTCCTCCTTTCTGTGTTTCCACCTCCTCTTTCTACACCCCTACCACATGCATATGACATAATCCGCAACCTGAATCTGTGCTAACATGAATTCCCTTGGAAGTGAAATGCTGTAACTGTGTGTGTGAGTGTGTGCAGTATGGATGTGTGAATGTGCAGGGATTAAGGCAGATGTCCAGCAAAGTGACCTTTTGACAGCTGGATAATGAAGCGTATATGGAAATTAACGACACCTTACTCACAGAAATTCAGATGTCAACATTTAAGCATGCAGACTTGCCATGAAGTATCTGTAACTAAGCATAGTAAAATACTGTAGACATGTGTGAAAGTCCTAAGCCATCCATCACTTCTTTATTCATTTTGTTCATGGAAGCCGGCACAGAAATGATCTCAGTGGAAGTTTGGCTGTCAAGAAACTATTCAAATGCCAAATTCCACAAGAAGAACTCACATTATTGAAGCAGTGTGGGATCATGTTGATTAGTAAAAGTACAAAAGGCGGGTCAAGCTTCTTCAAAGAAGAGCTTTGAATGCCTCCATTTACAAAGTAAAATTACCAGAAAGGTAATACAAAATACTGACTTTCAAGCTCTTTAGAATTGTACAAACTCAGTTTTTGCCTTACGCACTATATTTCCATTTACATTTGCACATTTCAATAAATCACTGCACAAATTTTGTTATTATCCTAATAAAAATTGGGTGACTTAAGACATTTGAACAGCATTGTGTATTACAAAAACTGTCATCCTGAAATAGATGGTTTTTTTTTCCAACAATTTATGAAACTTGAGCATATTTTATTATGTGCACAGGTCTCTGTGGTACTGGACTGTTAAAGGAATGAATCATTGTGTACCACTGTAGCTGATCAAAGTCACTCAGATTAAAGTAAGAGAAATACAAGTCAAAGACAAGTCCAGCTGTCCTTGCTCTCCTGCATCTGTAAACACTGCTGGTGGACATTACAAACATGACCTGAATGTGTCATGACAGCACAAAGCCAGATTGCGCTTGCACTGGAGGCAGTGGACACTTCTTCAGCTGCTTCATTCCTATATTTATGGGTTGAACTTTACTTCCACTCCAGTGCCAAAATAAAAGTAAGGAAGAAAGAAAGAAAGAAAAAGAACATAAGACTGTGTACGTCTACACCCAAAAAAATTATTTTGACAATAGTAATTAATAACAACAAAGTGCTGGTATTTACTGTAAAGGTTGAGCTTTTTTTTTTAATAAATAAAGGAAAAATTACAATAAAATTACTGTATTAAATTTTTCTATTTATTTTTTAAAGAATAGCAATACATATAAACCATGTTGCATTTAAGTAAAATGCAACCAGTGCAGTTTATGTAGGATTTCTTTTTTTCTTTGAAAGAATGGACTCCCGTCTTCTTGGCATGGAGAACAGAGGCTGGATTTTTTTAAGGTTAGCTTGAGGCTGCATCCTATAGTATTTCCTAAAGAGTACATTATTTAAACTGACACTTCTCTGTGCTTACAACAGCAGTCTTTTCATTCCTAATACCAACTAGTGCAAATAATACGATGAATAACAAAAGAAAAACAAGCACCAAATTACAGCCTTTGCTGCAAACTTGAGAAGGAAGCTTCCACTTAGAGCCCCAATTTAATATGTGCATGCCTACTAATTAAATCAAAGGGCAACTACGGTAGATATTGTAGCGTGATGAATGAGCCAACACACACAGGATGGTGTAATTCTCTCACAAATGATTGATGAACGATTGAAAACAATGATGTTAGCTTCATACTCTCCGTTCAGCTGTCTCTCACATAAATGAGACGTTCTTATGTCCTCGGGATCCAGAACAGCTCATGATATTAAGAAATATAGTATACCACGGTAAGATAAATCTGCTGTTTATTGCCATTTTCTGATTAGGTGAGGTAGAAGCTACGGGCAAATGTGGTGGAAGCCACGAGCTGACATGACAAGGAACTCCATGTCTTGACATCAACTTAATCCTTACACTTCATACACCAGGAGAAGCCATCTGTCATCTATCACAGTGCTGTTGTTGGCACACGTGCGGACTTTATGAATACATAATTGACAAATCACAGGCATGACATGAAGGAGTAAAATTACAAGCTATCATATAAATTACACAGGATCTTAGAATAGGGTGGACATAATGGATGGTCTCTATTTTCATCAGCAATTTAATAGCAGAAATGTACTAATTGAACCCACATGCACTAAAGACATGCAATCAGGGTATCTTATTTGAGAGTTCCTTTGAAGATTTAATGTATTCTGTCATTGCTGTGTAGATATATAAGTATAGTTCACCATTAAGAATTGGCTAGATTAAGAAATGGTTTTTCTCTCTTCATCTTTAAAAAGGCCAAATAATTCACTCAAGCAAGGCTGCCCTTCATTCCAAATAGAAATCTAAAGGATCCTGTGTATTTGCAGGAGCAAAGCCTTCAAGCTCACTTTTTACCGCAATAGAAATAAGAACACGAGAATGTGAAATTAATATTTTTATGTAATGCTGAGATCTCTGTCCATTTTAGTAAGTGCATTTGATTAGTGTGCAAAGGAGAGTTAGCTGTAATATTTTCAGTTTTAGAAAAGAAAGAAGGGGAAAAAGCACAACATGTAAAGACCATAGGAAAAAATAGCACGTGGAAATAAGCATCGTCACAAACTTTCAACTGTAAATATTAGCCACATGCTAATGTGTGCACATGTATGATAGCACTTTGTATTTCCTTTTCCTTTTTCCCTTTTTTTTTTTTTTAGCTTAATACAAAATGGTTATGTGGAAGAAATCAGGTGTGGGCGGAGACAGCTGCTCATGGATTGGAAAAGCCGGGGATCTGAGTTTTATCAAGCAGACCTGACATTCAGCCACAAAACATCTCAGGAACTGAAATGTGCCTTCACTTGCTCATGGTCGTGGTGTAACAGTTAGCTCTAAGAATCACATCATAAGCACAAGAGTTACAAAAATATAGAGAAAAGCCTTTTAAAGCATAAACATGTTGCATTATGGCTTTTTTGCTGTTTTAGGAATACGTACATTGCAGGTCATGTCCAAGTCCAGCTTTTTAGAGTAACTAAAACTGCAAACTATTTACAGCAGTTGAGGAAAAGCCCAAGGTTACATGTTTATTAAACTGGAAAAGCAATCTGTTTGCATTACTTTCCATACTCTCTGCCATTTGAGACATTCGCAGCAAATTTGAGAAAGTTAGATTTGAGAGTTGAGTCATTATTATTGTTTAGTTTACTCCTCGAAGAGTCAGTGTCAATAGAGGAGATTCAATTTCATATTCTGCAAACAAGTTTGTTGAATTTACTATGAACTGTTTCTCTACAAAGTACCATCTCTCACTGCCAGCATCCACTGAGACGCCTATAGAAAAATACACATATGCCGTATTAAAGACCTGGTTGAGCAAAGTGTCACTCTAATAAACTACATAGATAAATTCTTTCTTTGCCAACTCCGTGGATGAAGAGCAAACAGGCTTTTTTCACAAGTAAATACTCATCATTTGATGCCTCTGGCACTGATTAACAGCCTAGGTCATATTTAGTGCAGTTTGATTACTGTACTGGTTGAGGTCATCTTGTAAAAAGGAAGAAAAGTAGATTTCAGATTCAAATGGCTTAACAATGCAAACTGTGTTGATAAATTACTTTTGTTAAAACAAGAAACTCAACTGAGCCCTGCTGAGTTTAACTTGTATTCATGACGAATTAGAAAGTTCTGTTGATCATGCATTTACCTCATCTATAAATCTAAAATCTAAAGATACTGATTGTGTAACTCGGTGTAACTAGATCTGTTTGCCCATTTCAAGGAAAAGATCTATAGAATTGTTACCTTCAGAAGTTTTAGTTGTGAGTTCAGCTAATTAGATGTCCAGTGGATTGCTTATGTAAAATTTATGAAGAAAGATCTGCAGTATATTTAGTTCCCATCATGGCTTCCCATCGCGAGTTGGCAACCCTGCCTTATTTCATCTTCTTCTTTGATGTGCTTGTTTTTATATGCTTTTCCGCTAATTTCCTAACTCTTGTGCCAAAACCTCTTTTTTTTTTTTTTTTTTTTTTTTTTTTAGCACCGACACTCGCCCATCACTATCAGAAAAAATACATTTTTTATGTGTTTCAGTTCAGTCAACTGACCTTTAACTTTTAACAGTTGTTTTAATACTCACCACTGATTGTAGCCTAATTCTGGCTGGGAATGAAGTTGTATTTGTTGCTTAACTATGGAAGCAATATGGTAAATAGATGCATCTCGATGAGGGGTTAGGTCATTAATTATTATTTTTATTATCAATAATAAATGAGTCTGTCTTTCTGCAACTGAGACAGATGAGCTGTTACAGAGTAGCAGTTTTAGTTTTTCATTTCAGTTTCATTTTTCTTTTATACAGATGTCGTTCTAAGGCTCAGACACTGCCCTGTTTACTAAAGTCAAAATTCATTTCCTTTGTTCTATTTTTTACTATTTGTTTTCGTCTTAAATTTAAAGTGTCTGAGTCTCACCACAGCTGACAGTTGAAAGTTGGCAACCATGCATTAAGGCAAAAAGTGGACTGGCACGAAGGAGAAAGCTGGCATTTAAGCTTTGTTTTTGAGTGTCTCTGACTCAGCGAGGGCAAAATTGTTTATCTTTCAGTCGACAGAAAGGGGACAGGAGCAGAGTAAAGGCAAGATTATGGCTGTTACTCTGACAGCACAGTCCTGGATTTACAGTAATTTTAACATTTATGGATAATTACTGCAAAAGGGAACTGGCGAGAAAAAAATGTTTTCTACAGAAGACCAGTGGTTGAGAACATCCTGCAGGAGTGGACAGTGGCTGGTTGCTAACTAATCTTTTTTTTTCTTCTTCTCCGCTCTCTTTAGGGGTCCCCACAGCGGATTGTGTGCATCCATCTAAACCCTATTGCCAACATTTTCCTCTCTCACGCCAATCCTCTTAATACCCTCCTTTAATACATCCATAAATCTTCTCTGTGGTCTTTCTCTTGTCCTCCTGCCTGGCTTGCCATATTCAACATTCTTTGCCCAATATATCTACTATCCTTCCTGTGCATATCTCCTATCCTTGGAGATTAAAGGTTGCCTTATCTCTCTAACTTTAACTCAAAACCTGAGCTGCCCTTCTGATACAGTCATTTCTAATGCTCTCTCTTATGGTCACTGCACTGAAATTCTTAGCATCTCCAGCTTTGCCTCCTGACGTTTTGATAGCGCCACCTTCTCCAAACCATACATGTGACTGCTAATCAATATGTCAGCAAATAATTGTCTCATGGAAGTGACACAAAAATAAAGCTAAGAGGTCTTTCAGGACAGTGGCATAAGTTGGATATCACTGCAACCCTTAGAATTAATTAAAAGAGTTGCATTATCAGTTTGACTTTTGGCCAAAACAGTTACATGGCACTTTCTCAAGCAATAGTACATCAGGTCAAGACAAAATGGTAAATGACTCACTTCCTTAATCTCCCTTAAGTATACCCTTTTCTTCCTCTATGAGGTTATAAGATGATAAATGCTCCCCTGCTCATGAAATCCGGAAGACGATAACCTTCCCACTAGCAAGGTAAAAATCTCCCTAGAGCTCTTAGTGTGTGTGTTAGTGTGTTGTTAAAGGAAGGCCAAGCCTAGCAATAACCTGGTTCTAATTATTACTATTCAGACTGCAAACATGCTTATGAGGCACCCAAAGGAAAATTATTATGCAATTATGTGACCTGAAAAGCAAACTCCATCTCTGTATATCACCTCTATATTGTTCTAATTTAATTACATTAGACTAAATACTCTGGTGGCAGTGATGAAGTGAAATGATTAGAAAGCTTTAGCACAAGTGCTTGTCCATTTCTGTTTGGATTAAGCACTTATCTGTGTTGCTTGCAGGCAGAAAACAGATTTATGCGGATGCACACACGCAAACAAATTTCCATGTGTATTGTGCGTGAAAGGATTGTCTTCTTTGTGTCTAATTCATTGATGTAGAAAAGACGGTTTGCATATTGTCCATTGGTGTCAAATCTGATCTAGTCCTAACATTCTCAGTGGATGGATACACACACACACACAATACCGTTCAGCATGTAAACTGAAGTCATGGGAGCCCCACCTCTTGGCCACATGGGGGAATCTCTAAAATATAGATCAAAAGGCTGAATTTCTGTCAGGCATTACAAATCTTTTGATGGAAGGTTTAAAGGGACTCCTTTGAACTGCTTCGTTTTTTTTTAATTAAAGGCCAACATGCAAAAGACAAAATTCAAATAATAAATTATCTGTCAAGCAGCTAATGTGACCCCCCTCTCGCCACCTCCACCGCTTCTCGAGGTGCTACAAAAAGGCACAATAACAAACTTTTCTTTTCCATTTGTTACTCTGAGTAGATACATAAAATAAACAACTCAGAGTGTTTGGGTCATCTTGCGCCTTAGAGATTTGCTTTATTGCACGTTGTGTTACAAGGCCAAAGTAATTTTCACATAGGGATGTGTGCTCATGTGTGATGCACTGAAGATAGCAAGAACAGCACTGAAACACCACCTCATAAATTACAGTGAAAGGAATCCTACCTTGTCGGACATCTCGGGGCGCTATGGCGATTGCATCATTGGAGTGCAGTTCGGTGACGCAACAGTCATCAGGAGCCAGTGACCCGTTACTGAAAGTGTGCGGTGTCTCTGGGAGCAGAGGAACAGGTGGTGCCATAATGTTGTGATTTGGACAAATACAGCCTGTCTGGGTCATCCCACAACCATCCCCATCAGAAACCTCCTGGTCTCCATTGTGATCAGTGCGCAAACACTCCTCGAACCATCGGCAGAGCACACCGCAGGTAAACTGACTGGAGTTTTCGTTGTTAATGAGTAACACCTCTACCAGTCTCAGCTCCAGCAATTCCTTAGATACCTGAGGCTCATCTGCAGCTGGATGTCTCGTTAGACACAGTTGGACAAAGTTCTTATCGAACTGCAGAAAGGAGTAAGGTCCGTCTGAACTGGTGCGGCTGCCACAAAGATCGATGACTTCCTGATCTCTGGCTGTGGCCGTCTGTAAGTGCAGGGGACAGCTTTGATTGGCTAGGTGGTGGTCAAGGGAAAGGAGCATGGGGGAGTGTGTCCTACAAATGACAGGGTGGCGCGTGAAGCGGAGATAGAGGGAGTACTTGGTGGGATCCGGGTTTTCCAGAGACCAGGAACAACCCGGTGCCCTGGAGGGAAAAAGCTCCCTTAGGGAGAAAGAGCCATAGAGCACCCCAGCTACAAGGCTGGAGCATGGTGAGGACAAAGGCGAGGGGGCCCCCTCTGCCCCGGTGCTGGGGACGCTATCGGCAACCCCATAGGCAGCCTCAGCCAGGGCAGAGAGAGGAGCTAGAGCGAGGGCAGACACGGCAGCCAGGGCCCCAGCCACAGCCAGGAGAGAGGACAGCACAGACAGACACACCCCACCAGCAGTGTTCATCCTATGACATTCGTCCTGCAGGGGGAGAGAAGAGAGAATAGGATGGGTGAGGCGGGGATAGAGAGAGATCTGATTGGACATTAGACATATTAGGGAATATTTTCAAACACAAGCAAACAAAATCAACATGACACGGATAAAAGAGAAAAAGTTCAATATTGTATTTAAAAAATCACATCAAGCTGAAAATGTTTTGGACAGCTTTCTGCCACGCCTCAGAGTAGAATATAAACAACTTCATGGCAGCACTTCTCACGAAGTTCTTCAAACGTACACACACAAGCGCCGTCAAAAACACAAACACATCCCTGCTGGGCTGGATTAAAAGGGTTGATGACTTGGCTGTTGAGACATGCACTGTGGGGCCTGCTCTACCCTTTCCTGCTGATATGTGCACACAAACACACAGACAACATCACGTACACATACACACACCATCGCCTGCTGAGAAGCTCCCCCAAGGCTCTGGCAAACTATTACCATCACCGACACAGTGAGGGTCCGCCAACAGCCTGATTTTGACTCACACAACACACACACACAGCTGACAAAAAACCCCTCTATATACAGTGTTTTAGCATTTTGCTTGAAACTACAGTAGTCACTATATTTTTGTATTCTCAGTGTGTCGGCTCCATCACCTAAGACTTTCAAGTGGTTCTGCATAATCGTGGTTTGAAGAGGATGTGTGGGAGATGGGAAATGTTTGCACCACTCCACCAATAACCTTATAGCATAATACCTACTTTTTCTTACAAAAAATATTACTATGCTTTGAAATTCAACAAATTCCTCAAGGCAACACATACTTTTACCATAACTTCGTACTGTAAACACATTACAAAACTTTACAAAGCTACTACACCATACCACAAAAACTCATTGATGAATTAAAAAATGAAACTGCAGAGAAAAAAAACCATTTTCTTTGAATTAGTGAGCTGTATATAATTAATATGTTCAGATGCAAAGATGCAGGACTTGGAAAGCCATCTCATGAATGAGGAACTTTCTGGGCTGATGTGCTTTTTTTCTTAACTTAATTGATTCATGGTTCTCTTAAGTTCCTCCAGCACCATTTCAAATGTACTGAGGTCTGAACTGGACTTTTTCAGCTGTGCTTGGGGTTATTGTCCTGTTTCATGACCTATTGACAGATGGCCTCAAATTTGACTCTAGAACAATTTGGTATACAACAGTCATTGGTTGACTCAATGACGGCAAGGTGTCCGGGTCCTGTGGCTGCAAAACAAGCCAACTCATCACCCCTCCACCACAGTGCTTCACAGATGGTATGAGGTGTTTGACCATAATGCACAGCACCGCATTTGGCCGATACCAAACACAGCATATCAGCACAAATGTGTCCGCTTTGGTGTCATCTGTCTAAAGGACATTTTTCCATAAGTCTTATGGTTGGTTCAGATGCAACATGATCTTTTTAGAGGGGAGAGGCTTTCTCTTCAAAACAAGCCATACTTGTCATGTCATAAACTTTAACATCTAACATGTTAACTGAGGCCTGAACATTGCACGTTCTGACTTTGGGGTGAATATTCCTAAGATTTCCACTCTTAGGGAATTGGCAGCTGTCATATATGTGTTCTACTTGTGAATAATCTCTCTGCGGAATGGTGGACATCAAATGGTTGAAAAAGGTCTTATAGTCTTTGCAGTCTCTGTAGATTATTAGAAACAATTTCTTTCTCTAAGATTATTGCTGATGTCTTTCTTCCTTGGCACTGATTTAAAACACACCTGAATGCTCCAAATACCCCCATGCCAAACCTTCTGCTTTTACAGAGGTGCTCACATTTGCTGAAGATCAGTTAATAAGGTACATTTGATTTGCAGCACCTGGCTGCTACTTACCCTCTTCATTCACATGGAAATAATAAGGGCGCTATATTTTTTTTCACACACTTCTGCATTTGCCTTAATTTCTTATAAAATAGTAAGACACAACTTAGCAGATCTGAGGTTTTATTTACCTAATTTTAAATTTTATTTAATATTCTCATTTGATTATTTGATGTCAAGTGTATGAGCTCACAAAATGTCATCTTCTTGTGAGCCAGCTGAGTGAAAGAGTATAAAAACATCCTTCAACATGGAAATGATCATTTCTCTTTCTCTTCTCCTCAGCTTTAGTCTTGGTAACTTGCTTATAGTGGGGCCAAGCTCTTGTTATATAATCCAAATTAAACATTAATGCATAAAAGTGAGAAAAACAGTGGAATTTCTGAAATTCATGGTGTGTCGTAGATGTAAATGAAATGGCAGGTAAATCACATATGTACAACCACAAGGGCATGCCACGTGAGACTGAAATTACATCCTTTTGCACTTGCACTGGTTATTTTGGGAGTATTTTTTTCACACTGACAAGTATGGCTATCTAGAGTGCACTACATAACTATATATTGTACTTATAATGGTCAACAAGTTCTATACAGTCCATATCTCACTCTTGGACTGGGAGGGACCACGGATTTTTAACCAATAGCAAAAGAATATCTTGGTACAAATGCAAATGCTATCTATATAGTGAACATTGACAAAATTTCATCAGGAATTGACATTATAAATTCTGTTTAACTGTTTAATTATTAGTGTGAAGTGTAGCATGACAGTGCCCATCAGATCCTACAGTGTTTGTGCGTTTAGAGCAACTCCACTTCCTTTAGGCTCAGATTAGTGAAATGCAGCAGTTACCTGTACTCACAGGATTTACAGTGGCTTGCAAAAGTATTCGGCCCCCTTGAACTTTTCCACATTTTGTCACATTACAGCCACAAACATGAATCAGTTTTATTGGAATTCCACGTGAAAGACCAATACAAAGTGGTGTACACGTGAGAAGTGGAACGAAAATCATACATGATTCCAAACATTTTTTACAAATAAATAACTCCAAAGTGGGGTGTGCATAATTATTCAGCCCCCTGAGTCAATACTTTGTAGAACCACCTTTTGCTGCAATTACAGCTGCCAGTCTTTTAGGGTATGTCTCTACCAGCGTTGCACATCCAGAGACTGAAATCCTTTCCCATTCTTCTTTGCAAAACAGCTCCAGCTCAGTCAGATTAGATGGACAGCGTTTGTGAACAGCAGTTTTCAGATCTTGCCACAGATTCTCGATTGGATTTAGATCTGGACTTTGACTGGGCCATTCTAACACATGGATATGTTTTGTTTTAAACCATTCCATTGTTGCCCTGGCTTTATGTTTATGTTACGGTCCTGGGTCGGTTCGACCCAGCATTTTGAGTTTCTTATGTTTTGGTTTATTTTCTGCATTATGGATTGTTCCTTATCCTCTGGTGCTGCGATTGTGATTATGAATATGTCTTATTCTTGGTGAGGGATTAATTCTTATGTGTATGGCTATTCTCGGGATTATTAGTTATATGCTGTTTCTTTGTGATACTGTTTTGATTATAATTACGTTCTGATTCTGTAGCATGATGGTGGTTATTGTTTCTGGTTAGGCTTTTTTATCTTGCCCTCATGTTTAGTTTTGCTGGTGCTTAGTCTTCTCTGCCCGTATGTTCCTCTGTCTGTCCATGGTGTCTTGTCTGGTCCTGTGCCTGTTAGTTTCCTGTTTTATTCTGAAGGTCCTTGTCTTACGTGAGTATGTTCAGTTTACGTTTCCCCTGCCTCGTCAGTTGTGATTTTCCCCAGGTGTGTTTCCCTCCTGTCTCTCATCCCTTGATTACTGCCTCAGTGTATTTAAGCCCTGTGTTTTCCTGTGCTCACTGTCGCGTCGTTAATGTCTCTTCAACCCTCAAGCTGTGTGTTTCCTCATCCGTCAAGTGTTAGTTTATATTTTCCAGTTTAGTTAGTCTTCTGTTTGGTAAGCAGCCTGCAATAAAGCAGTTCATTCTGAGTTACTTTCGCTTCCGTGAGTCCTGCGTTTTGGGTCCTTCCTCTCTGCCTGCCTGCACACAGCCATGACAGAACGACGCGACCAGTACACGGACCCAGCGGACTCACGGTGGAAGCGCAGCTCCCGTTTTGACGGGACCCGGCTAGCGCTTGGAGGGCCTCCGTGCTGCCTTTCCTCGCTAGCAGCCTACACTTCGGCCCGCTCATCTGCTTCCTCCCCTCGGACGCCCCGGTCTCGCAGAAAACGCTCTAGCCGGTCCCGGGAGGATTACTACGAGCCCGCAAGCAACCAGCTTACGCCGGCTCAGGCATTCTATAAGATGTTAGGGATTATTATTGTGCCACCCGACTCACCCAGCGTTTCCACATCACAGCAGGAGCAGCCTCAGCCGAGTCATCCCTCGTCGCATTCTGCCAGCGCTGCTCCCTCTTCTACGAGTAAGCGGCGAACGCGCCGCCAGCACTCACCGCTCCAGCAGGAGCCTGGGACGCTTTTCGAACAACCGCCTAGGGTGAGTGACAAAGTCTCGCTACATTCGCCTTCTGTGTCAAGGGATAAACACACTGTTTCCCCCAAGGCCGCTAACGTCGGCTTCATGAACTCTGGGACTCGTGTTTCTCCTGTTGGGGAAAATGAAAGTATTCGTTTTGAGAGTGATCGTTTTCCTGTTGAGTCAAAAGACTGTGCGCCTAAAGCTCCTTCGGACCCAGGAATTAAGACTGGAGGTATTTATCCTGGGGCTATGGCTGTTCAGTTAGCCGCCCGGCCCGAAACTCGGTTAGCCGCCCGGCCCGAAACTCGGTTAGCCGCCCGGCCCGAAACTCGGTTAGCCGCCCGGCCCGAAACTCGGTTAGCCGCCCGGCCCGAAACTCGGTTAGCCGCCCGGCCCGAAACTCGGTTAGCCGCCCGGCCCGAAACTCAGTCGCCACCTCCACCACATTCAGCCTCATTACCCATAGCACAGTCACAACCACAGCTAGACTCACTACAAGCCTTATTACAATCCATAACCCAGTCAGTAGCTCGGTTAGCAGAAGAGTCACTAGCCTTATCATCCGGTCAGTCTCCAGTGTCCTCATTACCTGTTGTTCAACCATCTTCTCCACCGCTAGTTTCATCCTCTCCTCATCCGATACTTCAGCCTGTAGCAGCCCAGTCCCCTGTAGCTCAGTCATTCTCTCAATCACCAGTTCCACCTTTACCACAACCACCACTACAACCTGTTCTCCAGTCTGTTCAGTCGAGTTCAGTGCACTCTCTTGTATTGCCAGCACCTCAGCCATTAGCACTGCCCGCTCCTCAGCCACCATCTCCACCCACTCAGTTGCAGGAGGAGGATAGCCCCACACCGACTTTTGCTGCTCCTCAAGACCTGGCTAAATCAGAGACTTTTACTCTTTCCAGGGCCTCCCCAGAGGTTAAATATCAGCGTTCAGTTAACTCTGGCCCCCTGGACATAAAGAAGCCAGCTGAGGACTGCAAGCGGCAGTCACTGCCTGAGCGGAATCAATGCTCCGTGCAGCTGCAGTCTGCTGTGTGTTTGCCAGAGGCCCGTGTGCCTGCTGGTTCTGTTCCGTCCCTGCCAGAGGCCCGTGTGCCTGCTGGTTCTGTTCCGTCCCTGCCAGAGGCCCGTGTGCCTGCTGGTTCTGTTCTGTCCCTGCCAGAGGCCCGTGTGCCTGCTGGTTCTGTTCTGTCCCTGCCAGAGGCCCGTGTGCCTGCTGGTTCTGTTCTGTCCCTGCCAGAGGCCCGTGTGCCTGCTGGTTCTGTTCTGTCCCTGCCAGAGGCCCGTGTGCCTGCTGGTTCCGTTCTGTCCCTGCCAGAGGCCCGTGTGCCTGCTGGTTCTGTTTTGTTCCTGCCAGGGGCCCCTGTGCCCGCTGGTTTTGTGACTGTCTCCGCTGGAGGGCCCGAGGAGCCCGTCCAGCCTCCTGTCTCCGCTGGAGGGCCCGAGGAGCCCGTCCAGCCTCCTGTCTCCGCTGGAGGGCCCGAGGAGCCCGTCCAGCCTCCTGTCTCCGCTGGAGGGCCCGAGGAGCCCGTCCAGCCTCCTGTCTCCGCTGGGGGGCCCGAGGAGCCCGTCCAGCCACCTGCCTCGTCAGCTGGGGGGCCCGAGGAGCCCGTCCAGCCACCTGCCTCGTCAGCTGGGGGGCCCGAGGAGCCCGTCCAGCCACCTGCCTCGTCAGCTGGGGGGCCCGAGGAGCCCGTCCAGCCACCTGCCTCGTCAGCTGGGGGGCCCGAGGAGCCCGTCCAGCCACCTGCCTCGTCAGCTGGGGGGCCCGAGGAGCCCGTCCAGCCACCTGCCTCATTCACGCCGCCTGCAGCGGCCTCCTCATCAGCATCATCGGCGTCGTCTGGCCCAGCCTCTGCTTCTGCTTCATCGGCTTCGTCTGGCCCAGCCCCTGCATCAGCGTCATCCACGCCTGGTCCAGCCCCAGCCTCATCCACGCCACCTGCAGCAGCCTCCTCATCTGCTTCAGCGCCGCCGGCGGCAGCAGCCACATCGGCGTCACCTGCTGCAGCGCCTCCGTCTCCGGCTTCCACGCCGCCACCAGCTGCAGCCTCAGAGTCTCCACCCTCGCCAGCTGCAGCCTCCTCATCACCTGCATCACCCACGCCGTCGTCTGGTCCAGCTCCAGCTTCACCCACGCCGTCGCCTGGTCCAGCCTCCGAGTCTGCGTCGCCGTCGCCTGGTCCAGCCTCCGAGTCTGCGTCGCCGTCGCCTGGTCCAGCCTCCGAGTCTGCGTCGCCGTCTCCTGGTCCAGCTGCGGCCTCATCCTCATCTGCGTCGCCGTCTCCTGGTCCAGCTGCGGCCTCATCCTCATCTGCGTCGCCGTCTCCTGGTCCAGCTGCGGCCTCATCCTCATCTGCAGCGCCGTCTCCTGGTCCAGCTGCGGCCTCATCCTCATCTGCAGCGCCGTCTCCTGGTCCAGCTGCGGCCTCATCCTCATCTGCAGCGCCGTCTCCTGGTCCAGCTGCGGCCTCATCCTCATCTGCAGCGCCACCGTCTCCGGCTTCCACGCCGTCGCCTGCAGCGCCACCGTCTCCGGCTTCCACGCCGTCGCCTGCAGCGCCACCGTCTCCGACTTCCACGCCGTCGCCTGCAGCGCCACCGTCTCCGGCTTCCACGCCGTCGCCTGCAGCGCCATTCTCGTCTGGTCCAGGCTCCGAGCCTCCAGCTTCGCCTGGCCCAGATTCAGCATCAGCTCCAGCGTCGCCTGCAGCAGCAGCCTCCTCGTCGCCAGCTCCAGCGTCGCCAGCACCAGCACCTGCTTCGGCTTCGGCTACGGCTTCGTCCTCGCCTGGTCCAGCCTCTGCTTCGGCTTCAGCTTCTCCTGTCCGTCCTGCTCGTCCTGTCCGGCCGCTTTCCAGGCCTATGACTGGACGTCCTTGCCGTCGTGGACGGTCCCCTTCCGGGCCGATGGTTGGGCGTCGCCGCCACTGCTTTCCGCGTGGCCGGCCTCCAGACTGCCTTCGTTTGCCTCGCCGCCGTTGCCGCCCGCACGGTCGGCCCCCTGATCTGCTTTCTCGCCGCCGCCGTTGCCGCCCGCACGGTCGGCCTCCTGAACTGGTTTCTCGCCGCCGCCGTTGCCGTCCGCACGGTCGGCCCCCTGAACTGTCTCCTCGCCACTGCCTACTGCGTGGCTCACCTTCGGACCTGCCCCGCTACCGCTGCTTTTCGCATGGTCGGCCTCCGGAACTGAACTGTTTTGGCCTCCGGTGCTGTCGGCCTCCGGGTCGGCCCCCTGAACTTGGCCGTCTGGGCCTTTTGGACCCTGTCCCTCCGTCCTGGACCCCCACCGCCCGCCCTGGTCGGGTCGTTTTCTGTTTTTTGGGTTTTGGGGTTGAATTCTGTTTTGTGGTCGGGTTTTGTGTTTCTGTTGGGCTGTCTGGGGCCAGCCCTTGAGGGGGGGGTACTGTTACGGTCCTGGGTCGGTTCGACCCAGCATTTTGAGTTTCTTATGTTTTGGTTTATTTTCTGCATTATGGATTGTTCCTTATCCTCTGGTGCTGCGATTGTGATTATGAATATGTCTTATTCTTGGTGAGGGATTAATTCTTATGTGTATGGCTATTCTCGGGATTATTAGTTATATGCTGTTTCTTTGTGATACTGTTTTGATTATAATTACGTTCTGATTCTGTAGCATGATGGTGGTTATTGTTTCTGGTTAGGCTTTTTTATCTTGCCCTCATGTTTAGTTTTGCTGGTGCTTAGTCTTCTCTGCCCGTATGTTCCTCTGTCTGTCCATGGTGTCTTGTCTGGTCCTGTGCCTGTTAGTTTCCTGTTTTATTCTGAAGGTCCTTGTCTTACGTGAGTATGTTCAGTTTACGTTTCCCCTGCCTCGTCAGTTGTGATTTTCCCCAGGTGTGTTTCCCTCCTGTCTCTCATCCCTTGATTACTGCCTCAGTGTATTTAAGCCCTGTGTTTTCCTGTGCTCACTGTCGCGTCGTTAATGTCTCTTCAACCCTCAAGCTGTGTGTTTCCTCATCCGTCAAGTGTTAGTTTATATTTTCCAGTTTAGTTAGTCTTCTGTTTGGTAAGCAGCCTGCAATAAAGCAGTTCATTCTGAGTTACTTTCGCTTCCGTGAGTCCTGCGTTTTGGGTCCTTCCTCTCTGCCTGCCTGCACACAGCCATGACAGTTTAGGGTCGTTGTCCTGCTGGAAGGTGAACCTCCGCCCCAGTCTCAAGTCTTTTGCAGACTCCAAGAGGTTTTCTTCCAAGATTGCCCTGTATTTGGCTCCATCCATCTTCCCATCAACTCTGACCAGCTTCCCTGTCCCTGCTGAAGAGAAGCACCCCCAGAGCATGAATCTGCCACCACCATATTTGACAGTGGGGATGGTGTGTTCAGAGTGATGTGCAGTGTTAGTTTTCCGCCACACATAGCATTTTGCATTTTGGCCAAAAAGTTCCATTTTGGTCTCATCTGACCAGAGCACCTTCCACATGTTTGCTGTGTCCCCCACATGGCTTGTGGCAAACTGCAAACGGGACTTCTTATGGTTTTCTGTTAACAATGGCTTTCTTCTTGCCACTCTTCCATAAAGGCCAACTTTGTGCAGTGCACGACTAATAGTTGTCCTATGGACAGATTCCCCCACCTGAGCTGTAGATCTCTGCAGCTCGTCCAGAGTCACCATGGGCCTCTTGGCTGCATTTCTGATCAGCGCTCTCCTTGTTCGGCCTGTGAGTTTAGGTGGACGGCCTTGTCTTGGTAGGTTTACAGTTGTGCCATACTCCTTCCATTTCTGAATGATCGCTTGAACAGTGCTCCGTGGGATGTTCAAGGCTTGGGAAATCTTTTTGTAGCCTAAGCCCGCTTTAAATTTCTCAATAACTTTATCCCTGACCTGTCTGGTGTGTTCTTTGGACTTCATGGTGTTGTTGCTCCCAATATTCTCTTAGACAACCTCAGAGGCCGTCACAGGGCAGTTGTGGAGCTGTTTTGCAAAGAAGAATGGGCAAGGATTTCAGTCTCTAGATGTGCAAAGCTGGTAGAGACATATCCTAAAAGACTGGCAGCTGTAATTGCAGCAAAAGGTGGTTCTACAAAGTATTGACTCAGGGGGCTGAATAATTACGCACACCCCACTTTTCAGTTATTTATTTGTAAAAAATGTTTGGAATCATGTATGATTTTCGTTCCACTTCTCACGTGTACACCACTTTGTATTGGTCTTTCACGTGGAATTCCAATAAAATTGATTCATGTTTGTGGCTGTAATGTGACAAAATGTGGAAAAGCTCAAGGGGGCCGAATACTTTTGCAAGCCACTGTATATAAGTCTGATAAGGCCCTCCATCACTGCACATGTAGTCCACAAGATTTTGGTAAGAGGCTTACTTCACCAATGTCAAGAGGTGACTCCCCAGAGTTAGACAGCAAGAGGCACTTACGCTTATAGGTGTGAGATTTTAATGAGGGCCAAACAAAAGACAACGAGAAAGATGGAGGAGGAAGAGATGTTGAAGGAAGAAGTGCATTAAAGTTAAAGCCATTATACAACAACAGGGGAAATATGTACACAATTTACATCACTTAACATGAAAAATAAATAATCCCCTTTGGGGTGGGGGGGGGAAGCATTCTGTTGATGCTAACTCAGAGTGATGTACAGTGCATAAAATACTGTCATGCTCAAGGACAGTTGACCTACACACAATTTTTCTGGACGATAAATCTGCTTCACCAGGGTCACGAGAAGGTCTCCGAAACCAGTATGTCACCCTGTTGTGCAGTGAGGAGCACAGGAAAGATTAATTTTCTTTAAAAATGTCACATATGTAAGTGATGAAGAAAAAAGGAAAAAGTGTTAATTCTTTTTTTTTTATATTTGTTTTTGTTAAAGACAGCAACCGGAGACATGTTGCTAAAGCAAAAACACACACACATATAACATACGAGTACTTGTACACAGAATATTCATTGTAGGCCTCCATTTGCCAACAGCACACCACTCAAAGGCACTGTACTTCTGTTCCCTTATCAGGCACTGTTTACTCTGGGAGGAGCTGGTAGTCGTGTGGGACAAGTAACCATAGCAACATTATGATATTAGTTTTTTTTTTTTTTCCTTTCTCTCCTTCATCTTAGTCTTTTTTTACTATTTAGACTGGGTGTTTCTTCTACCACATTCTCACCTTGATTTCCCCCCCCCACACACACACAGAATGAATGATCCAAAGAGCTTTCAAACCGCACTAGTGCAAGCTATAGAGACAAATGCATTGCACAGTGGGGGGAAAGGTGGAAGGAATGTAGCATCTTGTGAAATCTGCTCAAGGACATGATGCTGTCTGGCATATGACGGGGTTATAGTCTGTCACCCGTCTGTTACAGACTTTCCTACTTAAAATAAATAAAAAAGAAATACACAGAATGAGATAATATCTGTACAATCTGCATAGGGGACACAGGCCCTGTGAAAAACATGTCACTTAGCTGTATGAATACAATGAATTATCTATATGACAAACTTCTTATATTTTTTTCCTTTCTGTACTGAAGGGAATGATGTGTCCTATGCTATATATCAATAAATACAGACTTTTTGGATTGTTTCATTTATGTGCCAAAAATCAAAGTGTCTTCTGTAATAGACCGAACAAAAGTGAGGGTAGATATAGTCCAAACCATGCATAGGTTAAGAAAAAAAAAATACACACATTTTACGGATGAAAAGAAGTCAAAAGCGTTAAGCAAATTGTTTTTGGGACAATGAGCAATGAATATTCATAGAGCCACAGTCTGTGCTGGAGTAGGCCCTAAAGTGCTGTCTTCATGAGGCCATTCTGTCCCACTTCACTCTAAAACAGCACTTTACTATGGGCATCCATAAATATTCATTAGCTTTGATGTCTTCCTTCCCCCTTCCACCTTGACATTAATGTTATCACCAAGGATGGCAAAATATGTATTTCCCTCACTCCCCGTCTCACCATCCTCTCCCGCTCCTCTTGGCTCTGTCGTTATTCTTTAATGCCGTGCAAGTGACAATATGACTCATCTGATTTTTGTCCTCACCATAAAACATCTGCAAGACAGAACAGTGCTGGGGCACTAGTTTTGAAATAATATCACAGCACTAAAAAGTATCGCTGTCCTTGACTGGGATTATTATTTCACAGAGTGCTTTAAAGCATCATTAATGACGGATCAAAAATGGGTCTTTTGTCCTCGACAGTAGAGTACTGAATGTAGTTTAGGGGAAACATATACTCTGTTTCAAGAAAAAAAAGATTTTAATGCTTTTTATGTGTTCTTCCCCTGGAACTTAAAAAAAGGACCTTAGATACAGTTAAGCCCATAATTATTCATACCCCTGCCAAATATTGACTTAAAGTTACTTTTGTTCAATATGCAAGTTCTTTTTTGAGCAGAAATGACACAGGTGTCTCCCCAAAGATAGTAAGACGATGTACAAGAGGCATCATTGTGGAAAAAAATATTTCTCAGGTTTTATTTATATTTTAGCAAAAAGTATCATGTCCAGAATTATTCATACCCTTCTCAATAATCAATAGAAAAAAGCCTTTATTGGCTATTACAGCAATCAAACGCTTCCTATAATTGCAGACCAGCTTTCTGCATGTCTCCACAGGCATTTTTGCCCATTCATCTTTAGCAATGAGCTCCAAATCTTTCAGGTTGGAGGGTCTTCTTGCCATCACCCTGATCTTTAGCTCCCTCCACAGATTCTCAATTGGATTCAAGTCAGGACTCTGGCTAGGCCACTGCAAAACGTTAATGTTGTTGTCTGCTAACCATTTCTTCACCACGTTTGCTGTATGTTTTGGGTTATTGTCGTGCTAAAATGTCCACTGGTTCCCAAGGCCAAGTTTTTCTGCAGACTGCCTGATGTTGTTGTTGAGAATCTTCATGTATTGCTCTTTTTTCATGGTGCTGTTTACTGTGATTAGGTTCCCTGGTCCATTGGCTAAAAAACACCCCCAAAGCATTAGGTTCCCACCACCATGTTTGACAGTGGAGATGGTGTTCTTTGGGTTGAAGGCTTCTCCATTTTTATGCCAAATGAAGGCAACATCATTGTGACCAAATAATTCAATTTTTGTTTCATCTGACCATAACACTGAAGACCAGAAACCTTCTTCTTTGTCCAGATGAGCATTTGCAAAGGCCAACTGAGCTTTTGCATGCCTTAGAAGTGCCTGGAGAAGTGGCGTTTTCCTTGGTCTGCATCCGTGGAACCCAACAGTGTCCGTTGGACTGTCTGGCTTGAGACATTGCCACCAGCAGAGCCCAGATTCACCAGAATGGCCTTGGTGGTGATCCTTGGATTCTTTTTCACCTCTCTCACTATTCTCCTGGCCAGCACAGGTGTCACCTTTGCCTTCCGACAACGTCCTCTGAGATTTTCCACAGTGCGGAACATCTTGTATTTTTTAATAATACTTTGCACTGTAGCCACTGGAACTTGAAAACATTTGGATATGGCCTTGTAGCCCATTCCTCACTTGTGAGCAGCCACAATGCACAGCTGCAGGTCCTCACTGAGTTCCTTTGTCTTAGCCACAGACCACCTGCAGAGAGCTGCTGTTTTTCACCTGTTGAGTTGATCAAAACAGCTATTTCCAATTAATCAGGGTAATTGGGATGCTTTAGAACAGCTTTGACTATTTGGAATGGATGGAACTTTGGATTTTCCCAGAGACTGTGACAGTTTGTAAAGGGTATGAATAATTCTGGACATGATACTTTTTGCTCAAATGTAAATAAAAGCTGAGAAATTTTTTTTTTCCACAATGATGCGTCTTGTACATCATCTTATTATCTTTTGTGAGACGTCTGTGTCATTTCCAGTCAAAAAATAACTTGCTAGTTGAATAAAAGTAACTTTAAGTCAAAATTTGCCAGGGGTATGAATAATTTTGGGCTTAACTGTATATTTAGCACTCTAGCATAAAAAATAATTTGTATCTATTCCATTTACACAGCAGGATCCTTTTCCCATGATGATAAAACGGGATATTAATGATCACCAGTTGTATTATTCCCCATACACTTGTCTCTAAAAACCTCGCCTCTGTCTCCAGAAAAGCTTGCCTGACTTATAAACTTGCATTGAACTGTTGCTGAGCCATGCTGTGAAACCACAAGGCAAAACACCCTGAATGACTGAATTATAAAATAATCTCTGTTTAAGGATCATACGTGAGAAAACCAAAATGCGCTGGTACTGTCGACATTTTTGTGTGCAGCGTAAACTTTAGCTGAACCCACACTTACAACAGAATAATATAACATGTTTCACACGTCTTACCTCTATCAATACAGATGGAATAGTAACAGTCTCTTAAAGTAAGTAATAGAGAAAAATTATTTTAAAGCATAAAGAAATGTAGCTAATTAAAATTAAAATTTTACTTAAAGTAAAAAGTCAACTTTTTAACTTCTCACGCCTTCTAATCAGTTCAATTCAATTCAATTCAGTTTTATTTACACAGCACCAAATCACAACAACAGTCGCCTCAAGGCGCTTTATATTGTAAGGTAGACCCTTATATTGTAAGGTAGACCCTTATATTGTAAGGTAGACCCTTATATTGTAAGGTAGACCCTTATATTGTAAGGTAGACCCTTATATTGTAAGGTAGACCCTACAATAATACATACAGAGAAAAACCCAACAATCATATGACTCCCTATGAGCAAGCACTTTGGCGACAGCGAAATGGAAAAACTCCCTTTTAACTCCCTGTTGGCACAATGATCACAATAACAAGATGACTTTTTCTTTTCCAACCAAGCAAAGACATTGATACAGGTTATGAAGCAATCAACACTGCTTTGTTTAAAAAAAAACCACCACACCTATACACAAAAACTAACCAATCATGTCACTATTGTATGACAAAAATAAATAAATAAATCTATTGCCTGCTTAAAGATTCAATGTGTTCCACTTAGTATCAGTTTCTCCCATTGAGGCAACATGTAAAACTAATGGATATGTTTGGCCTGAGGTCCTCAGTGGAGTAGCCTCAAGCTTCAATTCTTTCAGCTTGGATAGTGAGGCTACAGAAAACCTGCTTATCGCATATTCAGCAGGCATTTCTTCAGGCAGTAATGCACAATAAACCTAGTCATCAGTGCTAATTGAAAGCTATACACTAGTGCAAAAAAGAAAAAAGAATGGTCATTACTCAGAAAAGCTAAATGTACTGTGTGCCTAAGCCTTTAAGGTTCCAATCATAAATCACTGCGAGTTGAAGTCCAGCCAAGAACCTTTGTTGCATATGATTTCCCATGTCTCCCTTTCTCCCCTCAAATCCTGTCAAGTCTCTAGTTTTTCAAGCGTTTTCAAGTGCAAGCACAAAATGCACAAAATTACGTAAGAAAAGCTTAAACCAGGGACATGAAAACAAGCTGTGAGGTGTCACTCTTTAAGTTGACATAATAGTTTCTTACAGTTATTTTTTTGCCTTCATTTAGATGTCTGCTAAATGTGTGATTAACTAAGGTCCACCTGTTGATCATGCATAGCCAACAGGTGGACCTTACCTGTAGTTAAGACATACATTTTGTAATTTTACATCTGTACACCACCAAGCTGGATTTTATATCAGAAGTTTCTGCTTAATTTTAAAGGCTTTAGCTAAAGTTAAAGTTACAGTTAGATCCAATATTAATACTCTGTTTAGTTCATTAGTTGCTAATTTTGCTAAGGAAGTGGCATGCTAAGTACTTGCTAAGTGCTGCTGGCTTTTAGATCCTTTCACTGAGAATAGCTTCTTGTTGTGCTAAAATTGATGCCACAATAGCAATGAAGCACATCAGTTAAGTTGTGTGCTAGGAAACTGACACACTGAGCTCAAAGTTCTAAATCTCCACAGAGCTGAGGGGCAGCAGAGCTCCGTAATAATCCCCCCTCTTCATTGTGACTCTGTGCATCTGTCCCTAAAAGTGACTCATCTTATTTCATACATAGCTACTTTATCCAACAGTAGTGAGAATATGCTCCTAACTTTTGAACTGAGACATTATCAGGCAACAGAGAGGCCTGGGTAACAAAACTAGATTATACTATGTAGCATGAGTAGCATATTTGTTACATTGTAAGGAACCTTGTAGCACATGAGCTGTTATCTGCATATTTGACACATATCATCATAAGAGACATGAAGATTTCTAACAGAGTATTTTTTTTAACCCAAATGAGATCCTTTTCCTGACAGTGAACAAATGAATTTGTTACCTTAGCTGCTAATGAAATAACTTTGCTGAGTCTAAATAACAGAAGGTTATTGGATAGAAAGCAAACACCAGTCTCCACAGTATAAGTCTTCCATTCTACCTCATCTTCCACAATAAACATATTCACATGTTGACTCTACTCTTAATAATATCCCCCATAATATAATACTTTTGCTTTTACTTCAGAGACCATGAAGGCTAACAACTATAGCTACTATTCTATGACAGCAGCTGTCTAAAATGGACATCAGTATACATGCTAACTTTAATGAGGCATTTCCCATAAAAAAGATAATTATGCACTAAACCACAAATACCTTCCAGTAAACTTTTTTGTTCTTGCAGAATGATAGAGTGAAATAGCTTTTGGGCAAGTGAATATCCCTGGATATGGTGCCTGTGTTTAGGGAGTTCTGATAAAGCATAACGACACCCCCTTCTTTTTGTCATATTCCTCACACTCCATTTCTCTGCCTCCACCCATTCTTTAGTGCATACATCTAAGTGCACTGTGGTAGAGAATGGTATTGTCAGATTTATTGATGTAGCGTATCTCTCTCATTTGCAACCCTCAGCAGAGATCAGCACGTGCCCTTTATATGAGCCCACACAAACACGCACACAAACACCGATGCTCGATAAATAATCCATTTGACGTTCACACCCACACATACACGCGTGCCACACCCGTTTGAACGCTAGCTCGATACTATCAAAAATTGAAGTCTGTATCCTTGTGCGAAGTGTTTGGAGTCTCTCTCTGTACTTCTGATTAACAAGTCATGAAACATTCCTCTTTCTCTCTCTGGCCTCAAGCATCAAATTCTCAACTCTGTCCCTTCTCATCTTTACTTTCAGCCCCTTAGAAATCTCAGCCTTACTCAAAGTCAAACTTAATTTATTTACCCGCATAGCCACACATCTGTGCTTGCTCTGTTTAAAGTCCTTTATCTGGATAAGATCTTCTGTCTGTAAAGGAATATGAAGAACTAATGTTGTTAATCTGATTTATTCGGGCTGACATTTTAGAAGTCAGTATTCTGTTTGTCCTTTTATCAAACTTGCCCCAGCACACCATCAAGTCAGTGCTTTTCACTTTGCCTTATCAGTTATTCACAAATGGCAGACAAGCTGAGTGGATCTCATGCTGTGAAAAGAGACAGCAGTACTACACCCCTTGATCACACAAAAGGGCACTTTGTCTTTCAGCTATGGATATGCTACATACACAAGCACAAGCACACCAATCCGCCTATACATATTCATAGATCCAGCTTAACATGTGACATGTGTGCTGATTGAAGATCAAGGTGTAAATCATAAGTGTGCGATGAAACTGAGTAACGAATTGATTTATCAATCGTGAAGGGAGTGGATCAACAGAGAACCTACGCGGGCATTGAAGGAAAGTAGTTCACATGTTTCAAAGCATGTTTATGGAATTATTTATTAGTGTAGCTTCAATTTGAAGGCAAAACATTACCAACGAACACTATAGTACAGATTAAGTAACTTAAACAGCTTAACTTTTTTTGTGAGGCAAATTAATTCATGAAAGAACTAGAATTCTTTCTTCAATGCTTCTAGATGGATTCACATAGTCTTAATATCAAGTTTGGGATATCGCATCTTTAAAGTTGTGACTCCAACAACAAGAGCACCGCACGGCAGCACCCAGACAGTGCTCAGGTCTCACACAGCAGACTCACTTTGTAGTTTATCTTTGAAGATCGAAAGCGTTTGGCACATTTTTAATAACTTTACAGATAGCTCTGCAAGATGAAAGTGAAATATTTTGCCAGCAAGTCTTACGAAATCACCCAGTGATTAATGTTGTGGAGCAAAAAAAAAAAAAAATCCTCTACAAATGCAAAAACAAGCTGGCCAACTAACACCCACTGCACCACATAGCAAAGTCTACTCGGATCAGGCAAAGAAAAGAAATCCATCCGTGGTTACATCACAAAGGCCCTGTGAAACTATCCGCGGAGTTATGGATAATGATGAGCAGCCTCTGTTCTGCTAGTGACATTTTACATTGTTTTGTTCATCATCTCACATATTCGTTTTATTATAGTCATGCAGACTCAGGACTGTGACAGTCTTTCAAATTTGTATCGTTAAATTCCACAAACCTGCATACTCCTTTTCAGACCATGACCTTCATCAAAACCATTTAGCTTAACTGCCAGTTGTTGTGCATATTGTGCATACGATGAATGGTTTGGAACAAACAGCTTAGTTGTGAATAAAAACCTGAAACTAAAGTACACTATGTGATTTACTGAATCTAAAATAGCTTTTAAATCAACTCTGAATCGAACTGTTGTACCAATCATCAGTGATATCAGTGATTTTCCCTTTTAATACCGATATTAATTCTTCAAAATACCACCAAAAAATGACTGTTCAGCAGAGAACAGATGGCCTAAGTCTCTGAAGATCCTCTAACATCACACTTTCTTGTAAATGAAGGTGAAGGGCTAACAGAGAGGTAAAGAGGCAGGTTAATTGTAGCCCAACCTGAGAGGAGTAAATGACCACACATTAGGAAATTACTCCTAGAATGGATTTACACTGAATTATTGTCAATATCGCCATATATGGTCCCGAATCTACAGACGGCAAATAATTATAACATGGGATTTGCTCTGTCACTGAAAAGTAACTTCCCACTGTAGCAATTTCATACTCTGTGTATGAGCTATGAGTATGGGCACTGATTAAATGACCACCACTACTTTAATTATCTATAGTAAATAAGCAAACACAATAAATGAAAATGACACTGGTAATGTAATATTGTGGTAAGTAGATTGTGCACTGATGTGATGTTCTAAGAAAAACTGAAAGTCATTCGTCAAACTCTAATTTAGTAACACTTAAAGCAAATGCATTTCTCAATACACTCAGTGGGGAAAATGTAAGCCAATTATTACATGGTCTCATACCCTTTAAAAAGCACTTTAATGGCATGTAGCATTTATTCAATGTGTTCCAAACCTGAATTTCAATATTGATTGATGTTACTTTTGCAGGCAGATATTGATAATGAGACCCATTAATTTCACATGAGTGAGTAAACAGTTGTTGGAGCTAAGGATAAGAAAATTGATGAAATGGAAAGTATGGTGCGGGAAGGTAATTTTTCTTTTTTTTCTTTCTTTCTTTTACAACCCTGGAAGCCTCAGAGAAAGACTAATAGATCACAAGCAAAGTGTTGCAGTTTATCCATTTCATAACGTTAACATGCAGGTTTGGTGAAAACATATTACACACACAGCCATTCTCGTAGCCATTTGTGAAACAGTTACGAACTTTTAATCTACTGATACATTTTTGACTTTTTCCATTTTTATTTCATGTTCCTGCACACAAATTTCCGAGCTTCATTTATTTTCATCTGCCTCGACACAATTTTTCATCTGCAGTTTTGTCTCCATGAAATGAATATTTTTCACATTTAAAGGATGAAAAACTCAACATTTTGGGGGGCTGGAGGGAATTGCGAGGGGAGGGAATCATTCATCGTCGCTGACGCTCACAGATCGCAGTTTGACTCCTACACAAGAGATTTATTTCATTAATAATCATTAAAAACTACTTAGTTAGGCTAAAACAATAAAAAACAACTCAGACAGGTTTAGAAAGAAATGGTTTGATATAACAGGTTTTTTTTATAGTGTTATAACATGTAACACTTTTCTCAAAGATCATATCTTTTGGTTATGAGTATCATGCGGCTCCTCTGAAATGTCGGGACAACATACACTGATCAGGTATAACATTATGACCGCCTGCTTCATATTGCTTTGGTCCCCCTGTTGCTACTAAAACAGCCTGACCCAAACCAACATATTAGCAGCAGATGTTCCATTGGATTTGGAGGTCAAATCAACATCTCAGACTTTGTGTTGTGCTTTTGGCAGTGGACAGGTGGACTGGTCTGTGGCTATATAGACCCATGTGAAACAAACTGTATCCTGGCGCTCTTCTATCAGAACCAGTATTGTATATTTTGGTTATCCAAGCTATAGTAGCTCGCCTGTTGGATGCAGCCTTCACTCCCCACGTACATCAATGACCCAGGGGTCTAGCCATCACAATTTGGCTCTTGTCAAACCCACTCAAATCCGTGCACTTGCCCATTTTCTAACTTCTAACACTTTCCCACTTCTGTATTACTTTTTTGTGACTAATTCCCATTTTGCCATGAGACAGTTGTGTAATGTCACCAAATAAAGCTTTTGTTTACTGATAAAACTTGCTTTAGGCATGAGTTAACAAAACTACCTAAGGTTACATGTCTCAGGGTTCAAACAGCCAACAGGCTGATGCAACCACTCAATCTGAGCTGCTGCTGAAAAGCTGAGCTAAATCTTCTTCAATCAGCACAAAAAAATGAAAAAAATCACGCTTTTATCTACAGTATATTGTTGCACAGCTTACATCTGCTAGAGATACACTCAAACGAAAAAAGTGGCATGTAATTAATGATTAAAGAAAACCAAAGCTACCATGTAATGTGTAGACAAGGTTGCATGATAGTGACAGACGTGACATACCCAACTCTTCCCACTCTAAATTTCAAGAGTTTCCTGCAGCACGTCAGTTCCTGTCTGCTTCACATTTAACATGACCCTGCGACTAATTACCAGGGGAGCTCAAAGCAGCAAAATTCCTGCTATGATACATTAATGCTTTGCTGTTCAAAACCTTGCCAGCCTTTAATTGTGGCAGTTCTCTGATAGCATGATTTAGCAGATTAAAAATTTACACATACTGAAGCGTGTGTCAGGTTTGACCCAATAAACCTCAACACACCCACTCAAACATCTCTACCCCCTTAACCTTGTTGCCATGGTGGGGAAAACAGCCTAAATGTCACCATCTGCTGAGTGTTTGGACAGAATCAGATGGAACAGACACGTGCACGCAGTGTGATTATATTTAAAATGAGAGTGAAGCAGACCATGTATTTAGGCAGACAACTCACTGCTATGTGCATATATAGATCTGAATAAATCAGCGAGTCTGTGTATGTGTGATGTGGGATGTACAATAAGGAGTTTGGAAAAATGCCTTGTAGTATTGTGGTGGGCCTAGAGGGAATCTAGGTTTTATTGTGCAATAGAGGTTCACAGACTGAGGAAGACGGGGATCGGCTTCCCTCTACAGCATATTCCTGCCAACAGATCAGCTTACACCAGCTTTTTCTTTTCTTTTTTTTTCTTTTTTTCAAGGAAACAAGAATATATGGTACAGAGAAAGCCAGAGACAGAGGGAAAAAAGCAAATGAAGGAGACAGAAACAGAGACAGAATACTTGGACTGAAACATTTGTTATATAAAGTCTGAAGAAAGCTGAAGGAAAATGGAAAAACACAAATTTCTCAATGATGCACTATAGTTAAAAAAGGAAAGTCATTTTTGGGAACAGGAAATCCTTTGTGAAATCAATAATTATATGATATTGTTTACTAAGCTTAAAATAAACTGCTTGCTTTGTCTTGCTTTCTCTTTTCATGGGCAACACTACAGCTACCTGGCTCTTCAGTCTAGCAATCCACACATCTTTGGATGTTTTTGACCTCCATACATGATCCCCTGTTTACTCTGCCAGCAACTCATTCCTCTTAACTTTTTCTTTTGCCTTCCGAAGGGTTAATTGTGCATAAGATTTGCAGATATTAAAGGTTACACAAGGTTAAAGTGAAATCTTGCAAGCAAATGATTAGTTTTAAGGCGAAAATATTTATATTGAAAATATTGATTGCCGCATGCAAATGGAGACATCTGCGCATCGGCCCAATTTCCCCACAGCAAAGCTAATAGCAAATTTGATCTGGGACTAAAAGATTGAAAATATCAAACACCACTTCCCATGAAAACCAGAGGCATCGTAATGGGATCTAAAAGGCATTAAAGAAGCTTTAAAGTTCCAAGATTCATTGATTGGAAAAACGGGGGAAAAAAAGCTGCTCATTGAAAAATAAAATTAAAAAGTCACACACGGAGCAATAGTGTACTTAATGTAATTGTGGCATCGGGGTGAAAGATAATAGGCAGCTAGAGCTAAATTTATTGTCGATGTCAACGGAAATGTTACAGCAGAAGGAGAGAAATGAAGTGAAAAGGGCAAGGCGGTGTGTGTGTGCGCGCCCCTGTGTGATTGCACGCGTCTCAGTGCATGTTTGACAGGTTTTGTAAGCCGTTCAAGGTTACATTTATTTGTCATGTGTATTCTTGTGCACATGCAGGTGTGAACTGATGGAAAAAGCATCCTTCAGGCAGGCATATTTGTCTTCTTCAGACTATCTACAAATAAGGAACACGCGTTTTGTGCGCTGAGTACTTTGAATGTAAATCGTAACATCAGAAGGGGAACAGTATGATATATTCACATGCTACAAGATGCACACACATTGATGGTCTGGTGCATATTTGAGGATAGTTTCTATTGAACATATCCGCAGGGCTCCCCTGCTTGCATGTGTTGCACGAGAATACAAAGGCGGTCACATGAAAGTGTTTACTTGTACAGATATGCAGATTAGTTATGGTTTGCACCGCTCAAAAGTGGCTACTTTTCCATTCACAGTACATCTCTAAAGTGGTGGAATAAAAAAAAAAAAAAAAAAAAAAAAAAAAAATATATATATATATATATATATATATATATATATATATATATATATATATATATGCAGTGCTAATAAAAATATGCTGACCAGCAACTTGGGATAATTCAAAACACCAAATGCTATTAGGTAACAAGCTCAGAGCAGTCAAAGCTTATTAATGTGTTTTTGTCTGGGTGTGTGTGTGTGTTACTGCGGAGGTGGTGGTTACAGTTATCCCCCAATCTTTTCTCTTTATGTAACATCTCTTCCCTCTCTAGCTGCAGTAGAGCAGATCAGGCTCTCCCTCTCTCTTTGAAGTGTTGCCAAGCATGGTATTTATTTCATTATCTCCTCGCTCTCTCTCTCTATTTCCTCTCCTTGCTTTTAGGGCTCGGTATCAAGGAGAAGACAGGAATCGAGACCGAAACAGCTGACGCTGCAGGTACAAGCCTACAACTCTGGTCTGTGTGTTTGTGTTTGTGTGTTGTTCATGTCTTTATGTGGACAATGTGTCCTTCACAAGGAATGTAATTCTGCAGAGAGAGGCTATAAAGACTAGTCTTTTTCTCTACACAGGGAGTCTGCATGGTCAAGACTCGAGGTTTAATTGCTCATTTTGTTCTTGCAGGCAAAGGATAAATGTCACAGTTCCAGATATCTACATCTCTGTAGTTTGTATTTACACATACTTATACATACTTACTTTGAATGAGTAAACAAGTGGGTGAGCTTCAAACGCTCATTCTCATTCATCAGTGCTGATCTAAGTGAGAAGAACTGTACAGTGTCTTTGCAATAGATGAATGGTAAAGAATGATTTAAACAAAATAAATATGAAGTAGACGATAAAAACCCCCCAAAACAACTGAAACTTAAATATCTATTGAACCTTGTTGCCGTGAGTTTTTCTTGTGGGTTTACTTTACTAGTGCTCTCTGCATCTTGAATTTTCTTCTTCATGTAATTACAATAGTCCTGTGAGGTTAACAACCAAATTCTTCCTTGAAAAAGCACATAACTTCTTGTTGAGTAAACAAATATCTTTTAGCATCAGTAACATAAAACTTTGCCTTTACAATTTTTGGCTGCTCCCTTATTCCCCACAGCAGATGGATCTACATATTTGGTTTGGCACAGATTTTTATACCAGATGCAGTCCTCCCATTTATCCAGGATTGGGACCAACAGGAGTTGTACGCTGGCTTGTTACCCAACCACACAAAATTGGGCTTATGTTTCCTCCTAGTTGCAAACCAGGGACAATTGGGTTGTAAGGTGAATGCGCTAACTTTTATGCTATGGAAAAACACAATGTTCTGGTTAACTTTCTGTGTGCTCTTCATATTATTTCATCACCATTCTTTAGATACAATCAAGCCAACATAAATAAATTTGGTGTGTTGGGCACATTTGCCTTACACACCAATGGCCACCCAGTTCACAGTTAGGAGGAAACTCAAACCTAACCTCATGTGGAGATGATGGGTAGAGTAGGTCGAAAAGCTAGTATCATAGTGTTCTGTCTAAATATTTATTGTATGTTTTTTGAAATAATGTTATTATTTATGAATATGCATGTCTTTTTTATTTGTTATTTATGTTTCTTGACCAGTAGTCCTGACTGGACAAGAAAAGTCAAGCTGCCAGAGCTCTTTCAAAGTCAACAACAGTTACATGCTGAAAATCTCAAAAAATATTGAGTTATGCATTGGTATTTTGACTTTATTTATGTATATGTGCATGCATTTTCTTATTTTACATTGCACAAATTGCCATTTGCTGTTTCTTGCTTTAGATGTAAGGGACAAAGCAGAAAGGTAGAAAAGAAGTTGTGCAAACATTACTGAAAAATGCAGCATTAGCTAACTAAATGCTGTGGTGATGTGAAATAGGCAGATATGAAACCAATGTTTAACTAGTCAGAAGTAAGTAAGAAGAATGCCAAGTAAGAATGCCAAAAATGGACACAGCACATGGGAAAACTCCAGAGCTTTTCAGAGCCTCATTATAAGCCATTTTACACAAAAAACACTTTGATACAAAACAGTAGCAACAGTCTCCCACGCTGTAATTTAGCAACAAAATAACATTAAAGCCCTATTAGTGCAGAAAAGAAATATGAGTCAAACCCAACAACAGGAACAGTTAGATATGACAAAAGTCCAAGAATTTATTAATTACACTGGTCTGAAAGTAACAGGTAAGTTCAGGTTAGACTAAAGGAACTAAGAACAAATATGTTGTCGTACTTCTCAAGAGAAGAAGCATGGAGACATAAGTCCTGTCATGAAAGCTGCAAAAGTTACCACATGCAAATGATTGTCACTCATACAGATAAATATTTGCAACCCAAACACGTGATATGACGTGACCACTTGCATGCATAAATTGCACCAGCAGGGGGAGATAACATATTTAAACCAAAGAAGTCGCTAGTGTCTGATGAAGGTATGACCTACAGTCCAGGGTCCTATGCAACACATGATTTACCTGGGTAGCTATTTACACGTAAATGTGTTAATAATGGGTATTTAAACGCTTTTGTTTTAAATATCTCCCTCTGCTGGTACTGCAGGCTTACTGCAACTTCTGCATGCGTGTCCATTACATACTTTGGAGAGGCAAAACATGAAATGGATACGGTGGACTAGTGTGTCTATTACACGCTTTGTCGTGATACTGGGTAGGTGTGTTCTTGCTAGCAACATTGGCACATTAACTACTGTTTTGCTGCCAGTCCTTAAGGTGAATAAAATACTATGAAAAAGAAAAGTTATAACACAGATGTGTGTTTGCCAACTACACTCTCATACAGTATGATAGCTGATAGCCTTTATAAAAACATGAATGGTCACATTGCAGAAGATACTTGAAAAAGGACAAATAAAAGCCAAATAATAAAAATAAAGCTGTCATGTCTTTAGTGAGGGGATCTACTAAAGCATTGCTTGAAAAATGCACTGCTTCCAATGGGTGGACGTCAAGGAAAGGAGCTTTTATAAATTTAGTCATCTGACGTCTTTCAAGTACTGTAAATAAAGCAGCAGTGTTTGATTTTGCCAAAACATAACAGATATGAGCGTAGCAACTGTCATGCTCGTCTAAAGGAATGACTCAAATTAAGTCAGATCAAGACAAGCACTTATAGGTTCACCGCTACACCCAAATTTAATTCCCACCTTCAAGGTTTCAATTTTTTGGGGGGCAGAGCTGCGATTGAAAAAAAAGAATCCACGCAACAGTCCTGACAGTCTGATGTAAATGAGAGCCTTTTAAAATATTGTGATTCTTTGACACGTCATTACTGCCAGGTGAAAGCCTTGATATTAAAAATCTCGGTATTCATATTTTTTATTTTTATTCAAGGATTATGCTTCTCTGCTTGTTTGAGGAAATAGCCGCTGGGTTTAAGACACCTTTTCAAATCTAATTAATAAAGTGGAACTTTATACCTTAGCTGTTTATACCTTAGCTGTTGAAAAGCTGGCATTTTGGGGTCATGTTTTTTCACTCTTTTGTTTTTCCAAAGAAGACTGATACAAATTCTCTCTAAATAAGGAAAAGTCTGGGGCTGATGTGTATGTCTGCAGCTGTTTATCGAATTTAGGTTACACACTAGTTGGTTCTGGCAAAGGAAAATCTCCTCTTTAAAATTTAAAATTATAATTTCACTGTCCTACCGAACAAATAGCTCAAACACAGCTTCACTGCAGCAGTCTTGCACCTAGACAGCACTCTTTCGCTACCTATGGCTGTACATGCCACATTGCATCTGTCCTCCTCTCCTTTATCAATACCGACTTTGTGCCCTATCTCTTATTATCACCCATCTATTCAGCATGTTCCCTCACCTCTACTTTTCCTCCTTTTTACCTTCTTTCTCCCTTGTTCATTGTCCTCTCAAAATCTGACAGCTGCCTTGAGGAAAAAAAAAATCCTTCCCCTGTCTCCCTTCAGCTTTCCCTCTTGGGTAGGGCTGAATATACCTCTTCTTTATTTATCCAGACCTGTCTTTCACTGGGATATATTTCTTGTCTGCTTCACTTCTTCTCCTCGCCTCATGCACTGACAGATATATAGAGGGAACGATGGATAAGGGATGGGGAGCCTAAAATATAAAGAAAGGAAAAAGAAAGTGAAAGAAAAGAGAAATGATGTTCCTGTCTTCGATGAAAGGTGTACTCTTCATCAAGAACTATGGCATTGGGCTTTTGATAATGAAGATCACGCACAGTGGAAACCAAATAATGCACAGTAGCAAGTGATGGACAACCCAGAGCACAATAAGCAAAGGAAAACTTCTATCAGATATAGGCTGTTATAAGCCAGATTGATGTCACCTACACCTACCTCTTTGCACACATTGTGGAAACCCTAGAGCATAAATTCATCACTTGGAGTGGTTGAAGTCTGGCATGATTTCCTTACTGTCTGTGTTTTCAAACAATTGTAAGGCAAGGTCAGAAAACATGTCTTTTGGGAGAGTAAAAGCTGTCAAATATCATCCTGACAAAAACATGAGTCAGCTTCTGTCAGAGTTCCCATCCCTTTCTCTGAAGTTTGTGCATCTGAGCATTTGTGAATACACTGCATGTCCAATGTCATAACCTCGCCACACATCAATAGAACATAAAAAGAAACAGATGTAAAAAAAGATAGGAAACAAATGAACAACTGATGCCCTGGGAAGTAGAACTGCACGTCTGTTCAACCACACCACTGCTTACGGCTGAATGTTAACATGCACATAATGCAGATTTCTTTAGGTGGTCTTAAAAGTATGATCAGTCATATTAATTGCACTGAAAAAAGTAGCTGTTTCTTTCCAAAATGTTGAAAAGAAATAATGTTATGCTGTCTGATATACACAACATTATAATGGTGGATTTCCTCATTAAAGATGGCCAAAGGTTTGACGACTACAGTGTGGTGAAAAACTGTTTGAGCTCCTTTCTGATTTCTTAGCTTTTTTGCATAATGTCATTAATCAATAAATCAATTAAAAATAACCTGTCTGACAAAGTGAAGTAGGCCAAAAGATCTCAAAGAGCAAAAGCAACACATGATGCCACAATATAAGAAAACCACTGTGAGAACCACTATCCACAAACGGAGAAAAGTTGAAACAATAGTGAACCTTCCCAGGAGTGACCAGCCAGCTAAATTCTCCAAGAGCACACCAATGACTCAAAGGCTTGAGAACACAAAGGCTTGTCTCACATTTCCCCCCAAAACATCTTCACGATACCTTTTCGGAAGATATTTTGGGAAAATATTCTGTGGAGTGACAAGGCAAAGGTTAAGAATTTTTGGAAGTCCCACCACCTCAGACATAAAACTAAGGCTACGTTCACACTGCAGGCGAAAACGCAGAAAGCGACTGCTGTTTGAATGGTCATGTCGCATTAAATCTGTCTTTTACGTCACTGACACAAGACAGACACCAATTATCAGCGCCGGAGAAGACATCGTGAACGCTTCCTGGCCATCCAGTGAAACTGTTGGGAAGACAACGTTGGAGAAACGTGAACATTTTATTTGTACTGTATAATCTGCAGATTCTGACAGAAATCTGCAACTATCCTTTGAAGCACCGCTCCTCTCTAAAACAGCAATAAGGATAATTATCAGGCCATATGTAAATAATAAAATAACTTTATAACTTAAAGCAGAATTGGGAAACGTAAATTCCGAAACAAGTCTTTATATTAAGGGCCATCAGTCAAACAATACTGTTTGGTCTGGGTCTAAACAGAGCGCGTTGTGTGTGACGTCTTCTTTTGCGCATGCGGGCCGCTTTGAGGGTTCACACTAGAGCACGTTTGCTGTCACATTTTATTTGTAGTGTGAACAGGCAGACAAAAAAAATCAGATTTGATCAAAAAATCAGAATTGAGCATTAAGACCTGGAGTGTGAACGTAGCTTAAGACAGTATTTTATAAAAAGAACATCACAGCAGCAGTGAAACATGGTGGTGGTAGTGTGATGGTCTGGAGCTGCTCTGCTGCTTCAGGACCTGGATGAACATGAATTCTACTCTCTATTACAAAAATCCTGAAGGAAAATGCAAGGCTGTCAGTTTGTGCCATGAAGCTCAAGCACTCCCAGATTTTGAAGCAATTAATGATCCAAAACACACCAGCATGTCCAAAAAACACAAATTGAAGGTTTTGGAGTGGTCTAGTCCAATCCTAGACTAAAACGCCATTGAGGTGCTTTGACCTTAAACATGACATTCATGGTTAATAACCCTCCAGTGTGGCCAAATTCAAACAATTCTGCAAAACAGAGTGGGGCAAAATTCCTCCACAACTATGTGAAAGACTCGTTGGTATTTTTTCCCTTAAGAAATGAAATCATAATTAAAAACTGTGAGAAAAGAAGCCCCACCCACATGCTGTTCAAGCCTTCCAATTTGAGGGGCATCCAATCAGAAGAAAGGAAAGTATTCTTAAAGGGAGAGTAGCCAAAACAGGTGAAAGAGTCCAACAACTGAAAAACATGGAGCTGGAAATGAGCATAAAGGGGCATCTTAATACTTAAGACTTATTAAGTGCTTAGAGATTTCCACGAAACCAATGAAACTCATGCACTAGCACCAAAGTCTATGGTGTCACCAAGCTCAGGAATTCATCCTTTGTGAACTAAAAATTTCAAAATATGTTGTTGCTAATCCAACTGTAAGCGGAAAAAAGTAGAAATGCTATAGCTGCTGCCAGAGGAAGAATTAGGAGGTCATTACTGTCTGTGGGTTTCAACTTTAGTGATCACTGCTGTTTGCACAAAATCCAAAAACCAGCCAATAGTGCTAAGTTATTCAAGGTTAAACCAAAGAGATGCGTGACGCACTAAAAGTCACAAAAAACATCCATAAAGCTAAAAAAATATATGCAATAATGCAAAAAGGAATTAAATGATAATAACAATCATGATAATAATAATAAAAGATCTGCCATTATATGAAACAAACAACAAATACAAATAAAGAAAAAAAATAAGACATGAACACAAAAATACAGAATACTTTTTTCTCCCAAGAGACAAATGGAAAGCAACGGAGGATGTTTCAGTCTTGATTCTGATGAAGAGAAGCATCAATAAGTATGGATATTTGTTTTGAAGCAAAAAGGAAATTGCCTTCCAAACCACTTATACTGCTGTTGGTGTTCAATCAAGCAAGGACTATTGAAATGCAAATGTTAATGACAGTGACAGAGGACAATCATTCTCATGCAGACAGGATCTGTGTCTGGATATTTGGATACAAAGATGCGCAATGAATTTGTTTTACAAATCAAGCTAAACAGTCCGGCTAAAATTGACATCATCATCCAGTCTGGATCCATCTATCTCTAATACGTTTCGGATGAACCTAAAAATGAGGTATTGATATTCTTCGGTTTAAGTAACTATGCAAGTTCAGGGAAACATAACTTTATTAAAGCCTGCATATTTTAACAAAGCCGGAGGTGTATTGGCATCATACTAGGCACTGCCAATAGCCAGAGAGAGTTCACTGAGAGGTCAGACAGAGCATCAAAGTCAGTTAGGTTAATGCTCTAAAACATCGTGGCTGTGTAGTTAGTTCATAAAGAAATCAAAGATTCGTTATGCCCATTATAGCTTCTTTAAAAACTTCTTTGCAACTTAACATCACTGACAAATATAAAGCATAATGTGTGTTGTTCCTATAGCCACCATTTATACTTAATATTCCTTAATATTACTGGTGATTCATGGTGAACATTAGCTGCTTTATTTTAGTGTCACATCGTACGTTTCGTTACATAAATGCCTTCTTCCACAGTACATTCAGATCTGGCATTTGAATGATTGTTGTCTCGTATAAAGGGACATGATATAAAGGTCTTTCATAGCTTCCTGGGTTAAAAACATGCTGAATCAATGTCTTCAACCCAGGTTTGAGCACATCATCAAACATTAAAAAAGCAAACTTGGATTAGGAGATTAGCTCGAGTTTTTGCAAATCGATTTTCAGAGTAATGTGTAAATATAAACTAATACTAAAGTCAAAGGTACAAAATAAATCAATCTAAACACTAGTTATTTCCCAACAGGGCAAAAGCAGTGCACATTTCTATAATTATAAAAGCAATAAATGCCTCTCTAAATGCCTGGGATAAGTAAAATGTCCCTCAATGATCTGTAAATCCATTGATTTTACCTTGAATAAGTCTCCTCTCTCTGCAGGTCTAAAACAGATATTCAGAATGTATAACAACAAACAGTCACTGCTTGCTTACCTCCCCCTGGCCAATGCTATGTTATATATGTCTATTATATTGTATCATCTGTCCATCCCAATTCCCTTTAAGCTTCCAAAGGTTGTGCAATCCAGTGTGTGCAACTGTAAATATTTTCTCAGTAGCTGTTTCTTATTTCTGAGCACAGCAATGGAAACTGAAATGTTTCATTATGAACAAATATACAATAGAAGTACAGCAAATATCCCATAAAAGCTTTGTTCCAGTATCTGCAGTATCTGTTCTGTGCTACTTAGTGCTAACTCAAAAGACCAGGTAAGCACAGAAGTTTTTAGTCCATGAAAAATAAAAGCCTCCTTGAAATTTTTTCGTATCCACTTTTCCTTTTATTGTTTCACTTGCTGTTTTTCTCTTCTGTTAACTTGCAAGAGTGTAGGCAAATTTCTAGATATAATAACAAAGAACGGATAAGAAGTAGAGAAAAAAACTGTGTGGTTTCATTGATTCATGGTCTGAGGTGTTCAAAATAACTATAGACCACTAACAGAGAGAATGCAGACAGGAGGGAGTTAAAGACATGGGGGGGGGGGGGGGGGGGGGGGGGGATTGATAATAAAAAAAAAGGAGCATGGCATATTGAAGGACATAGGTCTGAGAGGTGGTATGCATGGGAAGAGATAGTGAGATGGAGAGAGGGTACAAGGGAGGGGATGAGAGGGAGAGAGGGCGGATTAGGTATAAAGAAGGTGGATGTGGTCTGCCTTCTTTCCTTTAGGCCAGAACTTTATCTCGTGCTCCAGACTGGCAGCAGTGTGCCAGAGAGGCCAGACGACCCGGTGTGATTCGGGAGGCAAGCCGAGCCCATAAACACATACGCTGATCGTAAGGAGTAGATAGCATGAGCACGAGTGCGCACACACAGATTCATACACACAAACATGAGTAAGCACATGCACATGCTGTATCAAAGTCACAAAATTACTAACAGAAAACACACAAACACATGCATGCACATACAGACAAATAGGTTAAGCACAGAGAAAACGGGGATGAAGGCAAATGAACTGAGTTATCAGAGTGCCAAAACACATACATGCACAAGCACATATATCTATTTTGCATGGAAAGGTTGCATTGTTATAGAAGTTACACAGTAGTTGACGTTTGACCCCCCTATGAGCTACAGTCCACTAAACGTACATAAATCTACGCTAATATTGACCAGCTTTGTTCCCTGATCATGTTCAACACGGTGAAACAATTACATCAATTAAAATTTCTGACATGACATCAATTCAATGACATGATTAAATTAATTAAATACATGTGACATGTCAGTAACAGTCCAACCAATGCAACCAAGACACACTCAGAACATGTGTCACGACACCTTTTGAGAACAGCAACCTGCAGTCACAGCAAAAAGACCCATCTGATTTCCAGGTCGCCATCAATAGCCCCCTGCCCCAGGTCCATTGAGTTCTGTTCAATGGCTTGGAGGGCTCTTTTGACTCTGACAGGCAGCCCATCGATACCACACACTGGTCAAAGCAGGTTGCTAATCCAACAGCCAATCAATGATGAGATAAGGAGGCGTTGAATGGTGGTGTCACTTTCATAAAACAAATGGCTGTTTCATGCATCTTTTTTTTTCCCGTCTGGCGAGCATGAAAAAATCAACAGCTAAAGCTAAAGAAAGACTGGACAGATGTACATAAGTCATGTTGTAAAGACTGAAGAGTAGTGTCTTTTGCATTTTTTAAAGGAGGGCAAAAGAGAAAATGTTAAACTGAAAACACTTCACTCCACAAAGTGCTCACAAGTGCTACGGCCGCGGAAATGCACATTTTGTCAGCCCGTGCAGCCTTTTCGCTGTGAGCCAAACGACCTGGTGTTGTCAGCGCTTTGTCTATTCTTTTTGGTCTTCATATATCCTGAGTCAGCATTGGCCACAGCAACAGAATAGAGAGAATAGGTGTGTTTGTGCAGAAGTGTGTCTGTGTGTTAGGATCAGAACGGAATGAAGGGATATTACAGTACTGCTGAGCGGGGCAGTCTGTAACAGGTTGGTTAGAGATGAGTGGGGTGACTGAGTCTAGACTAATGCGCATACGCAGAACACATAAAGCTCGCCTCTTTCCATTTTTAGCTGCTCACTTCTATTCCAGGTGTTGAAAATTTACAGAAATAAGAAAATTCTGATCAGGTAACATTTTCTGCACGGATCTGTCTGTGTGTGTGCAGTGTGTCTGTCAGCGTCGCTGAAGAGAAACTCATTTCTTTTCAAAGAAGAAAAAAAACCACATTGGATACAGGAATCTCTCTGTATCTACAAAAGAAATAGCTCAGGGAAAAAAACACTTTCATTACTCTTTCATGTCACTGTGTCCTGTTGATCTGAAAGATAATCAGAGTCAGTCAGGACAGAAAAGTCTGCCTGAATAGAAAATCAGAGCCGAAAAGCTGCTGCAGTACTCCAGCAATACTAGAATTCCAGATCCTAATAGTAAGATGTCACATGTCTCGAAACATTTTATGCCACATCGGGAAAAGTGGATTGTTTTAGAATGATCTTGAAAAACTATTTACAGTTTTTTGAAACCTTTTTTTCTTTTTTTTCCTTAGTATCATGGAATATAATTTAATACCTGCTTTCTTTTCTGAAGAAATTGTCTTCACTCAGATAGCACCTAAATGCACTGTTTTCCTCCGTCAACTAAATTGTACAATCATCACTCCATTTCTTTAACGGCACTTTACTTGACTCAGTGGCAATTTAGTCAGAGACAGGCCCTTAGATTTATTCATTATTCCACTCCTTTTCAGGCAGCATAACCTTTCAGAATTGCAATGAAAATGACTATGTTTATACTTGAATCTCAAATTGCACCCTGGGGACAAAAATCAATCTCACTTCTGTCGCTGACAGTTGTTCAGAGAGTCAAGGGCTTGGGATGGATTCATTTCTTTGGCCTTGCGCCTGCGGGGACAGAATGCTATCAACAGAGATGAGTTAGCCAAATTCATAACCATTTTTGAACGGTCTTAAACCTGATTACACTTGTTGCTTTCTCTTGTCTGTTGCTAGTTTCTTTTGGAAGAACAATTAATATGTACACTGTAAAAGTTCTGTAAAACATCTTTTTCTTTGTTTCACCATCTGAAAACTACAATAAATAAATAAAAGAAAAACAAAACATGAGTCACTTTTCTGCATTATTAAATTACACTTAAAAAAACCAAACTATTTATGCGCAAAAAGCTCACTTAAAGTACTGTTTTGATTTCATGTACATTTTATTACTAAACTACTATACAAAGAGTGAAATTTATTACAATATGGTCAAATGAAATTTACTTGACTGGTAATTGTTCAAATAAATAAAGCTCTGATTTGATATATTTCAGCTGAAAATTACTGCTTTATATTTATGAGGGCAAAGAGTCTTTTATTTGGTATATGTTATGCGTTTTTTTTTTTTTTTTTTTTACAATGAAAGTAATCCTAACAATGACAAAGATTGGTGTTGAATTTAGGCCCTTCCCCTGACTTACCTCAGATTTGATTCTGTTATATTAAGTTTTGGTAAACACATGTCATCGTAAGAATTCACAATTTTTTAAACAGTTGATTAAAAAATGTAGAAAATAATAAAAGAGATTCTTTTTTTAGAGTGTACTTACATGAAGAAAGCACAGTTTGACACACTCATGAGTCTAATCAATATCCAACTCTCTGCTTTTTCAACTAGAAGACTCTGCACAGCTACAACATAGTAAGGATTTAAAATAAAAAATTTCCATCCAGCCAAAACATAGAGTGAAAGGCTCATGACGCTCTACTCACCAAAAAGTGTACTACTGAGCACTCAGATGTATGACACATTGATGGCTGCCTAGCTGACATAATTATCTTGTTCTAACGGTCATTCAGTGGCAGACTTAGATTATGGTGTAATTCAGTGGGCGAACCACTGCCACTCAGGCTGTGTGGGTAGCATAGAGTAGGGCAGTGGGATGTCAGAATGAAAACAGGGAAAATAGCAGGGTAATTTTGAAGGGTGCATTAGAAAATGTTTAGTGCGTTTTTAAATTTAATATATGATACTGAAGGCATTGAGGAAATGTAGCTTTAGCTTGTGGCTTTAGTTGTGCAGCCAAGACAAGAAGCTGGTGAAGGTGTTGACTGATGGTGGTTTCTCAAAATGATGCAAGCCTTGATTTGTGTAATTGTCTTAGTTCATGTAATGCAATTGAGTCGGGAAATGAAATGAAGCTTGAAGATATGGGGAAAAAGCTAAGCAAGACATTTTGGGGTTGTTTATTTAAAGCTCGAGCTTTACAACTGTTCTAACTCATGGAATTATTCAAATACTTATTATTGCAAATAGTGATTTTTCTGACTTTTAATGTCTGTAAGCTGGTTTACACCACAGTATCACAAATAAACCAGCCTACACAACAAATTGATTTGGCATTAATTGGAAGCAGTGGTTCTCACACTTTTTACATCATTCCCCACATGGCAGGAAGAAATATTTTCATGCCCTATCTAAACAAAACAATGATAGAAAAGCATAGCTGCAACTTTATTTAGATAGTAAACTCATTCACAAGGAATCCTTCAGTATTTTTTGTTTTAAACAAACAACTTTCATTTCAAACAACTATTCGTAACTTTTATCACAAGACTGCTTCATTAGTGACTAACTTCTTCAAACAAAGCAACAAGTTAAAATGAATGTGAACATTGCCAGACATGGGAAATAAAGTTCAGTCTTAGTCTTATATAAAAAAAAAAAGAAATCAAGAAACTTGTGAGAAGAGATGAAAAATATATAATATAGTAAGAGTTTAAAATTATTCACTCTTAGTGGCTGCAGTGAGCCTGCTTTTGACTCCAGAGCTGTGGTGGGCGTGGTCTGTGGCGTGGCTGCGGGGGAGGTGGACATACCTGAGCGGCATCCGCAATTACAGAATGAACTCCTGTTGGGTCCTGTTGTTGTTGATGTGTGTAGGCTGTACCCGAAAAGCCGTGTGTGTAAGTCGACTTAGACACACGTCTGCAGCTTTTCAGCGGATGCGCATATTATTAACGTAACTGACGCGAATTTCTTTGTTCTGCCATAAAAGTGATTCTGATGTTAAACATTAGTTCTTCTCTCAACGGTAATTGACTTTAACTTCTACACCTCCCAATACAATTGGAAATTCAACCCCTCTTTATATCTAAATGTCTCTTTTACGGATTACCTATCTACTAAAATTGCAGAATTTTTACAATTCAATGATAACGGTGTAGTTTCAGACTCAGTTCTGTGGGAGTCCTTTAAAGTCGTTATTAGAGGTCATATTATTGCTTATCAAGCTTCTCAGAAAAGGGACAAACTCAGGTTGCGTGCTAATATTGAGGCAGAGCTGGCTGTGTTGGAGGAGAAGTATCGCGATACTGGGGCTGATGACACACTTAATACCATTCTAAAATTGAGATATGACTACAACCACATGTTGGGGGAGCAGGTCATGAATTGTATTCGCAGATTAAAACAGAAGCATTTTGAGCTTGGTGAAAAGGCTGACAAGGTGCTTTCCAGACAGCTAAAGGGCATTCAAGCTGATAGGGCGATACACAGAATTCTCTCTTCAACTGGCCAGTTGCTGTCTGATCACAAACAGATAAATGACAGATTTCGTAGTTTTTATAGTCAGTTATATACATCTGGTACCACTGCCACAGTTACTGAAATCACTAATTTTCTTAATGCTTTAGACATCCCAACTCTTTCTGATGTTGCACGGGGCTCACTCGATGCAGACTTTACACTGGAGGAAATTAGAATTGCAATTTGCTCCTTTCCTAACGGTAAAGCTTGTGGCCCGGACGGTTTTGGGATTGAGTTTTATAAGACACATATTGACGTTATTGCTCCCCTGCTGCTCCGGATGGTAAATTGCTCAGTGGTAAACGGCTCATTCCCTCATTCTTTCTACGATGCCCATATTTGTCTCCTCCTGAAAAAAGACCGAGACGAAACTAACGTTTCATCCTATCGTCCCCTAAGTCTTCTCAACTCAGACCAAAAAATAATCGCTAAAGTCCTAACCAACCGGTTAAATAAGCATATAGGCTCTTTAATTCATCCTGATCAATCGGGTTTTATCCCCAATAGATTTTCTTTCTCAAATACTAGATGTCTCTTAGATGCAATGTACTCAACGACACTGCCCAATTCTGCGGTGATTTCACTTGATGCCCAGCAGGCTTTTGATCAGGTGGAATGGACTTATTTGTTTGCCACTCTTGACAAATTTGGTTTTGGGTCGAAATTTTTGAATATGGTTAAGTTGCTGTACGCTTGCCCTCGTTCCTCGGTCCTTACCAACCATGAGAGGTCGCTCCCGTTCCTCTTACACCGTGGGACCAGGCAGGGTTGTTGCCTCTCTCCAACGCTTTTTGCTTTAGCTCTTGAGCCGCTGGCCATTGCCATCAGAGCCAATTCCCATATCTCTGGTATAAATTGTGGTACGTCAGAGTACACCATCGGTCTGTATGCAGATGATATCATATTGGCTCTTTCAGATTTAAAGATCTCCCTTCCTCCTCTTCTTAAACTGATTGACAGCTTTGGCCACCTATCAGGGTTCACCATTAATTGGAAGAAGTCTGTTCTTATGCCGCTGTCGTCTGGTCTGGGCCGTGATTTCCTGTCTAGTTTGCCCTTTAAGGTCTCCCAGGATTATTTTTCATACCTGGGTATTAACATCCCTAGGAACTCAAAACTCCTCTTCAGGCTTAATTATTCGGTTCTAATTGATGAGCTCAAGTGTATGATAGATAAATGGAAACTTCTCCCACTTTCAATGATTGGCCGTATCAATATAATCAAAATGGTTGTGCTCCCTAAATTCACGTACTTATTCCAGAACGTTCCTATCTTTCTCAGGTCCTCCTTTTTCAAAGCATTGGATGCCATTATCATGCCTTTTGTTTGGGCCTACAAGCCCCCCCGCATCTCGAAGTCTCACTTGCAAAAGCCCACAGACGAGGGTGGTCTGGGCCTTCCAATTTTCAAACATTATTACTGGGCCTGTAATGCTAGAGCCTGGGTCTTTTGGAATCTGCCTACAGTTGGTGATGCTTTGGGATGTGGGTCCAGCCCCAAATGGCTCGAAATGGAGCTTAGCACCGCTATCGAGCACACTGGAGCATCCTTACCAGCTATTTTATTTTCAAAATCGGTTACTACTAGTATATGTGATGACTTTATTCTTTGCAACTCCGTAAAAATATTGAACCAAATTAAGAGAATCTTGAACCTCCCGGAATTGTCAACCTTTGCCCCGATCTGCCATAATCCTAGTTTTAAGCCTAGTACAATGGATGCTGCTTTCAAACAATGGCCTGTTAAAGGGTTAACTGCTATAAAAGATCTTTATATTGACAATCATTTTACCTCTTTTGCTCAACTTCAGACAAAGTACAATCTCCCTACAAGTCATTTCTTTCAGTATTTACAAATTAGGAATTATGTCAAGCAAGCGTTCTCGAATTTAGATACTATCCCCATGCAGCATGTCTTTTACAATATAATGAACGAACCTCCCACCTCAAAACACTTAATCTCTCGGCTTCTTAACCTTTTTTCTTCGGCAACCTCCTCTTGCCATATTAAAGAGGCTTGGACAAGGGACACTGGTTTGGATATCTCTGACGATTTATGGGCTGAAGCGTTAAGCCAGATAAAACTGTGCTCTGTTAATGCCCGGCTTCAGTTAATTCAATTTAAGGTAGTCCATAGGTTGCACTATTCCAAAACCAAATTGAACAAGATTTTTCCTAGTGTTTCCCCCAAATGTGATAAATGTAAACTTGTGGACGGTACTCTTGGCCATCTTTTTTGGTCCTGTTCTAAGCTTACTGCCTTCTGGACTAGTATTTTTAGTTTTTATAGCACTGTTTACAATAGGCAACTGCATCCTGACTGTCTTATGGTGATCCTGGGCTGCTCCGGCAACTCCTTGGCACTTCCTTTTGCTGTGCAACAGGCCCTTATGTTTGGTTTGGTACTTGCCAAACGTCTGATTTTGGGTGAGTGGAAATCTGCCTCCCCTCCCTGCTTCAAGAGGTGGCTCGAGGAGATGGTCTCCTGTTTATACCTGGAGGAAATTCGGTTTTCTACGTCTGACTCCATGGAGAAGTTCAAGAAGATATGGGGGCCCTTTATAGACCACATTAAGAAGGACAGTCCACGCCCTGGGTCCTGACCATGTTGTTTTAACTGTTATCATTCTGAGCTGTTGCCCATAGCTGTTGTGCAACTGCTCCTCCTAACGATCTCTGGATTCGAACTTCAGTGTGGATTGGACTCACTGGATTCTGAGTTGTTTGACATGTATACTATTTGCTTTTTTCTTCTCTGCTGTTCCTAACACGTGCTGGCCGTGTTTGTTTTGTTTTGTTGGGGGTTTTTTTGTTGGTTTTTTTTGTTTGTTTGTTTTTTTTGTCCTTATTGTCTGTGTTCCTCTGTAAAAAAATTTTGAAACTTGCATAAATAAATACGTAAAAAAAAAAAAAAACATTAGTTCTGCATGACTTTTCTGCCAAGTAACTTGCGCCCCACCTGTCAGAACTATCGCCACACACTTTGAGAACCACTGATTTAAAGCAATAACCTACTGTAGTATATTCATTACTAAAAGTGCAAAAAATTAATTGAATTAATTATATTGCTGAAAATACACCTTTACCAGACTAATGGAGGGCAGATAGAAGAAGAGCATTTAACAAACAAAAAGTAAATTTCACTGCTCGACTCAAAACATGCTAGCAACCAGGAAAAAATCCATTTGTACAAACAAAACCCAAGGAAAAAAGGATTGGACTAACAAGACACTCAGGGAAAAGACAAGAGTATAAATAAACAGGAAACCTATAGGAAATGGATTGAGCTAACTGATATAGGTGAAAATAAGCAGTGAATAATGGATAAAAAAACAAAGATGAGAAGTAACACAACAGGACACACACACACATTGAAAACTAGGGAAGAGAAGGAAACTAACAGAGAAAACAGAAGCAGGAAACATGGATGCATCAAAGACACACACACACACACACACACACACACACTTTGTTACATTTCATCAGCCTAACATCATGTTATGTTTAATGAGACTTCATGGAGATCACATGCATTGTGGCTATTCTCATGTTTTAGACAGGAAACCAGGAGAAACCCATCCTCCAAGCTCGAAATTCTTACAAAAGTCAGAGATACGTTGTTCTTTTTAGTTGGTGACTGTTACTTTGTAAAAACAAAAATGGATTAAACAAAAAATCCTCACCTCACTATTTTTCTTGTCAGTAACATAGGAAGGAGAAAGCCTTTATTATGACCTCTCTCTTTCTCGCTCACACACACATTCATACACACTATCGATGTTCTCCCCACTCCTTAAGATAAAACATGGGACTGTAAGATCTTGACCTTCAAAGTACCGGTGGGGTTTGGGAGCATGGTAAGCTCCATCTCCCACTATCTTTCTCCCACTTTCTCTTTGCTTCAGTCACCAGCAGGGGGAGGGGGTGGCGGGGAGGGCTGAGGCGTCTGGTCCCTGCGGGTTTGTCCTAACCCCTGCAGCTGCCTGTCATCAGTCCACAAAGGCAGCGTGATAATAGACTTCCTCCTCTCTTTTCCTATCACAAATGGCCTGACTGTGGGTTCCCCCTTGAGAGGAAGGCCATGTCATAATTTATGCAGCTACTCATGATTATCACCCGCCTCCCTTACGCCTCTAAGTCTTGCTGTTGAACCGATACGCTCATGTGCACACAAGGTGAAAACGCATTTCTAAAATACATTCACTTAAAGCCTGTATAGCTTCCATTCCCTTAAGCTGGGACTTAAATTGTAAACTGACAAATATCCATGTATTCTAATTAACTCTTTGCCAACTTTTCCCACATCACTAATCACCGTGCAACTTCACTTTGGGCTCCCCTGTCAGTCCTACCCTCTTTGTTTTATGATGTTTTGTGCTAGCCTAAAGTCATTGGTGGCACAGTCCCCTGATTAAACATGGGGAAAAAAGTGGAGAACGCAAAATCAAATCCAATTACAGGCGTGATGAACCACATGTGTCCCCCTGGCGATGAGCCTGGCCAGGTTCCCCAAAAGACAACAACAGCTGAACAACAACCCTGATTGAAATGGCAGGCCTTCAAACAACATCCAGTCCCATTGGAGCAGAGCTAAACAAACCTTGCTCCCATTGGGCTCGCAGTAATGGGCAGAGCAGAGTGTAATTTAGAAAGTTGAGGAGAGGGATGTTTCACATACTAATGCAGACTTGCTAATTCACTGTTGTGCCTATGAAAAGGAAAAAAAAAGAGGGAGTCATCCGTGTGAAGTGGAAGCACAGCTACCTATGCACGTGAACTCACAAGAAACTCTTTAATTAGAAACATTCATCACTGGGACGTTAACTTTTATGTTCTTATTTTAAGCAACTGCGTGCGATCCACATTTAACCCAAGGCATTAAAAAGGGAAACATTTATGTTTGAATTAACCATTTTAACCGGGCTGGGTGGCACAGTGGTGCATGTCTCACAAGATCGATCTATCTATCTATCTATCTATCTCATGTCATGAAGCTCCTGGAACAGAGTTTTTGTGCTGATGTTAATGCCAGAGGACATTTGGAACTCTAGAATACTTTGGTATACAGAGGAATTCATGCTGCCCAGGTCCCATTGCTGCAAACCAAGCCAAATCATCATCAGTTGTGATTGACAGTTGATATTAAGGGTTTGTGCTGATATGCTGTGGTTGTTTTTTGCCAAATGTGGTGCAATGCATTATAGCCAAACATCTCCACTTTGGTCTTGATTGTAAAAAAGCACATTGTTTCAGAAATCCTGTGGTTTTTCTGAGATGCAGCTTTACAAATCTAAGCTACGTTGCCATGTCCTTTTTAGTAAGAAGATGCTCTTTTTTCTAATAGTACTCCCATGAATGCTAACAAAAGCATGTAGAGCCCAATATGTAGGTCCTTTTGGGAGAATTTATCGGCGTGCCCACCTCTGGCACTATTGTGGCTTTGTGTTAACACACACCTGAATGCTCAGAACAGCAAACTACCAAAGCTTCTGTTTTTAAAGAAGTGGTCAAACTTGCTGAAGATTAATTAATCAGGTGCATTTTTTTTTTTTTTTTTTTAGAAATGTATACTCCTAATTCCTATGGAAGCACTAGGTGTGTACGTAGTTTTTCTTCAGGACTGCATCGAGTCCTGTGAAAACTTTCTTTTCACCAAATTTTCACCACTTGCTTTCACTGTTTGTTCAGGTTGAGGCAATGGAACTGCTTGGTTAGGCTTACAAAAAGACTGTAGGCTAGTTTGGAGAAAAGGATGCCAGGACCAGTCTCACTCTTTGCATCATAACACACACCATGTGACACCTGTGCTTTGACAAACACGGAGTATATGACATCCTGAGACTGAGAACAGGCGAAGATATCTACTTGAATTAACAACACAAAATAGAAAGAATAAAACTTCAATATCAAACACAACAATTGTTTCCTACAGTTTGTGAAATAAAAAATCTGCTCACTCAATATTAGTTTTTATGTTATAGCTGGAACCTTATTACTAAGAAGACTTTGTTCACTATTGAATGCATGTGTGCAGAATTCTGCAGGAGACACTGTGCAAACTCGCTGGGGGGTGTGTGGAAAGCTTGCTTCCTTAATTTAATTGCCAATTATATTAGTGCCTCTGCTCTTCTGAGTACAACACAGCTACCAAGTCAAAATAATCACAGACTCAAACTTAATGTGTCAATACTCCCAGAGGGACAAGATTTGCAGAGACAATGCAAACACACCGGCGCAAACACCAGAAGGGGTGAAGGCGTGGAGGAGGGGATCAAAAAGGTAGATTTCATCACATACTGCAAAAAGGGCAAGAAAAAGCAATATAAGTGACACTGACTCATAAAAGCTTAATGGAAAAGTTGGTGCTGTCACTCTGAAACTTTTTGGCTATATGTCACTGTTTGGTGTGGTGCCATAAAAGTGGTAAAAACAGAGAGATTATGACAAGAGAGAGGCCCATAGGAGGGCAACAGAAGAGGGAGAGAACAAAGGAAATGCAAATAGGATATGGATGAAGTGTACAATATATGAATAACCCAAAAGGATGCAGTGCAAGTGTGCATGAGTGTGTGTGTGTGTGTGGGTGGGTGCCTATGTATTGAACGCTCAACTCCCTCCATGCCCAGGGAAGAATAAAAGGGAGTGAAACGCTGTATTTATAATTCATAGCCAAGTTGTGAAAAGAGAGGACAAGCGGATGACAGGTGCGCTCAACTCTTGCCTGTCCTCTGGGAATTCAAAAATGCCCCCCCTCCAAGTTAAGGACCTGAAGAAGTTTCTTTCTTTTCACAAAGAAAGCATCAGGGAGTTGGTGTGAAAAGGAAAAGAAATGTACCCCCAAGGTCAAGGAAGACACAGAGATGAAAAAAATGAGCAAGATTGTTAAATCTAAACTCTGCAAGAGCCTCGCCGATGTCGGGTTGTTCTGCACCAACTCTTTCAAAAGGGGACAGTCAAAGTAACAGGCAGGTATGGCAGGTAGACAGACTTATTAAATAAGCACCAAGCGAATCAGACATTAAAAAATATGCTTCATCAACCCACCCCCTCCCCTTTTTTCCCCCAAGGGAACGCTAGAAAAGAGATTAAAAAAAAGGAAGAAAGAAAATACCAAGGTCTTTTGTGAGAGATGGCGGGATGGCACCCAAAGCAAACAGATTAGACGTAAAGCTGCATGAAAGGGAGTTTAAAAAGAGGTGAAAATAAAAGGAACTTGATGTGAGATATATTTTCGGATGGAGAATGACATCAGCCTTTTTGTCATTGTCGTTTCTTCTCCCGACATGGTTCTTTAAGCAGAGAAAAGAGCGGGCGAGGGGAGAGGTCACTAGCTTTCATGCCAATTTGGCTTTATTAGCAGGGTAAAAGAGAGAGAGGAAGGGGGACAGAGAGAGAGAGAGAGAGAGAGAAAAGAGGAAGGGGGAAAGAGGGAGTTCTCAGAATTAAAAGGAAGCTATTGATGTCTCTCGCTCCAAGGCTCTCTTTTTTTTTTTAACCCGACTTCTAATTTAGCATTTCACACACAGCACACAGAGGAAATAAATTAGAGGAGCAGGGAGAGGAGAAGCTGGAAAGCAAAGGAGTATATATGCACTGTAGAGAGAGCAAAGAAGCTAAAGGTGAATAAATGAATAAAAAAAGAAAACAAGAGCTGTTGCTGGTAAAATATAGAGCAACATGCTGGGGAAGGAATAAAGAGGAGAATTATCTTTTATCAACGCGTCCTTATCGGAGAAAGGATTGGGGAGCAACCCAATTAAATCAGCTTTTTCACTAAAGAGAATTCATCAACCGGAGGGCTCTTTTAACTTATGTCTCAGTGCAGGCTAATCTACACACACAAATGGGCTCACACACAAATGCTTCACAAAGATGTTGGGTTGCAGAGGCAACCATATTTAATTGTTATAAATGTGGTTTTACTATTAGTAAGCTGGGGAGACACAGGGTATCTGAGGCCTTGTTTTGGTTTAGCTGGCTGCAAGTCACACACACACACACACACACACACACACACACACACACACACACGTATGATTTATGAGAGCTCATTCCTCATGCTGCAGATTCATTTCCGTACATTTTATTCTGTCCACAAAGTCCTTTCATCTTAACAACAGGGCATCTAAACACAAACACCCACCTGCGCCCGTACAAACCTGCTTTCACGTGTCCCGATCACATACACACATGCACACACGCCGACATGTGCATGCACAGATTTATGACCACCGCAAATCCCCAAGCCTGGGCCGATAGCAGTGACCGCAGACATAGCGAGACAGAGAAGGGTAATTTCATCCACTGTAGGATGAGTGAATGCTGATAAGGCAAGCCTCTCCTCTCCCTCTCCTTTTGTCTTCTGTGCTCGCTTCCTGCCGCTCTCTTCTCTTCCTTCCCACTCTTTGCCTTAACCCCTTTAATCTCCTTCTCTCCTCGCCCTTGTTTCCCTCGTGTAAATGCCAGAGAAGACGATATCCATCCACTCATCTCCCTTTTCCCATTCACCGGGACTCTGTGTCACTCAGTCTTTAATGTGCATGCACTATATAAAACTTTTCCAGGTAAGATAACCAGTAAGTGGTGACTCACTCCTCAAACAAAGAAAAAAAGGCAGTGCGAGCTGATGATGTGAGATCCCGGGAAGGATGACGTTTGCTAGAATGAGACAGAGAAAGAATGAAAGAGCTTATAAGAGCAAAAATGTCAACTGATCCACTAACTGTGGATTGAATAAATGTATTATTGCGTGAGAGGATTACATTTCAGTGGTGCGCCAAACCCGCCGAATGGAAAATGTATTGTGACGGGGCCATGTGATATCAGTTTGTACAAAATGAAAAACCAATGGCTTTGAGTGATACGATCAAGCAGAGTTCTTATTATTTCAACTTTTTTTTAAGCTTCCTCCCAAGCAAAATGCAGACTTTATTTCACCATGAAGGATAGAGGCGTAATACATAACCTTCAGTTGCAGCTTTTATGTCATCTCCTCCATTCATTCATCTTCATCATTCCTGCAACCCCCAATATCCTCTCCCTTTCCCCCCTTCTTTTCATCTCAGTTCCTGCTTTTGACCGAGGCTAGGTGGGACCTGTCGGCAGAAAACGCTCTCTGAACACCAACTGTCAAGTTCACTCTTCCCTCGCCTCTCTTCTCTGCTTTGTCTTGCAGTCTCACCTGTGCTTGGTTCACCTCTGAGGACAGCAGATGCTTTCTGTACTTCACCTTCATGTCAGCTTGACTTTTGATAGGCAGAATGAGACTCTGACTCATTCTGCCTCTGTAATGTAAATTGGCTGTAATACACCGCTTTTTCAAATTCGAGTGCAGCGTGCTTATGTTGTTAAAAACACAGCCCACCCACTTCATTGATTAATTAAATAATACAGCAGATTTACCTGTAATACTAAAATAAAATAGTTTGTATATGTTTGCAATGGTGTCTGGCTTTTTAAAATTTGACATCACATAGGTATCGAGGCAGCAGTGCATGAATGAAAACAGCTTAAGTCATCTACTGAACTCTATGCAAAAGCGGGAAATTAAGCCTTTATGTAATATTTTAATAACATCTGTTTACTCACTTGCAGACATTTTTAAGTTACAAAAACATACCATTATAGCTAGACTAGCAAAAACATACAAGAAGAAGTGCATCTGTTTCTTAGCTGAATTATTCGTATTTCTAGAGTTGGTCTGTATTTAGTATCTGTCTGATACATCACAGGTATAGGGTTTTCTTTCTGTCATGCGCACATGGTTTGAGAGCTGTCTGGACATCAAAAACGAGTATTCCCAAACTGGTTGGTGAACGGTTGCTGGAGGCTGCCAGCATTTGTTTGGTGAAATAAGATTGTGCACCAAAAACCTCCTTATGATTGTTTTGGTCACTAACATGTTGGTCACCTGTAGTTTGCATTGAAGACTGCAAACACTTGCTAACTACTAACGAATAAAGAACATGAATGAATGAAATACATTTGCCTTCAAAGAAATAGTTGGGAGTCAGTGCTACAGCAAGCACACTTCATAAGATCAGACCTTTACTTTCAAGGCTATCGGTGTCTGCTTCCAGTTTGTGTCCTTACCAAAGTTCCAACACCATTTAGAGAGTAGTTGGCATGTGTTTGTAGACCAGTTGGCATCTTCCATTCAAAATATGGGCAATTTTCTAGTGAGAAAAGCAATTACAAGGAGGTTTCAACCAACCAGTTGGGGAATACACATTTTTCGCTGACCGATCTCTAGGCTTGTATGACTGAGGACTCAATGGTCTGTGGTAGACAGTGGCTCCAGTTCCTAAGTAGGGATGGGTATCGTTTAGGTTTTATCCGATACCGGTGCCAAACCGGTACTTTTGAAACGGTGCTGGTGCTTAAACGGTGCTCAAACCGGTGCTTAAAGAATGGAGAACACAAAATTGGTCCAAAAACCTCTCATGTTTAGCTGTTTTTTTTGTAAAAAGATAACAATGTTAGCCTTTTCTTCAGCTATAGGGCATATATGGTATCACTCTTGGCTGGAAGCAGTGCTTAAACAATGGAAAAAACACAAAATTGGTCCAAAAACCTCTCATGTTTAACTGTTTTCCACTTTTTCTTTGGTCATTTTAGCCTTTTTGGCCAGGGTGAAGGGAGTATCTGCCGTCAAACAAGAAGACAGCCGCATGTAACTACGATGGTGTTTGCTAGTTCACCTTACATGCATTAATTTAATAATGTGGTTAGCCTACTCAACGTAAATTACACACGAACAACATTAAGCTACTCACGCAGAGAAGAACGGCTGCTGCTGCCATCATCATCCTCATCATTTCTGCTACACTGGCAGGGCTAGGGGCCAGGACTCTACTCTTCGAGTTTTTGGGGGATGTTGCTAACTCCAGGTCCGATAACAGGCAGCACACCCCCAGTAGATGTGCTCGGTGTGAGGTCTCGCAGCAAGCTATCAAATACGGTGCATTTCTCGGCTTTAAAAAAAACGCTATGCGCCGCCAGGTGTTTCATCGGATTCGAGGTGTTACCTCCTTTGACAGTATCACAGTATCACCTTAAAGCACTTGTTGCAGGCAGCCGAGTTTGCATCTTTTTCTGCGAAGTACAGCCAGACTTTTGACCGCTTGGCCTTGGGCATTTTTAATCTGTAGCTCTGCTCTAAAAGAACGTACGTACCTGGGCCCGCCTACTATCCTCGGAAACGTAAAATGATTGGCTAGAATTGGCTCAGGAAGAAAAAAAAAAAAGCACCGAAATAAAGCACCGAAATGTGCGCTGCTTTTCGGTCTGGTTACTACCGTTTATGTCAGAACCGGTGCCATCATGGCACCGGACACCGGTACCCATCCCTATTCCTAAGTGTGGTCTGTTATTCCAATACGCCTCTAGCAACTGAGAATCTAAACTACAGCCAAAAGCAGCGTTACGTAGATAACAAAGACAAAAGTGGAAACGTGTTCGCTTCTTATGACATGTTGGATTTAAATGTGTGCATACTGTGCTGCAGAGAGATTACAGCACCTTCTATGTGTACTCTTCTCTCTTCTACAAGAACTCCCTGATGTGAGTAACTGATGCAAACAGACCTGCAGCTGATCTGATTAATACCAAGCATTAAACTGACTTCAACTCATTGCTGTCTACGCTGGTTCAAACTGTTGATTTTCAAGTTAACTTCAGCAGAATTCTTTTTTCTTACTTCTGTTTCAGAGTAAGTTTTTTGGTCATTTTCACTCACAGTCCCACAGGACGGACTCACAGCTAACTTTTTGACATACTGCTTTTTGTCACATGAGGCTTATCTAGTAAATACACTAATTGTAAGAGGAAACTGTATGACTGCATATTTGATGTAGTGGAGGCACTACATCACACATCTGGTTTTTGAAGGCAGATCGAGCAGAATCAGCAGGAAAGGTACGTTTGCCTTCAGCCATATGTGTTTCTGCCTAATCATAGCCATAACACATCTCTGATTCTCAACCCTTTATTTATACCCTATATTTTCATTTTTAAATCTATAAAGTTATAGTCTCCCTCTACTTGTTATTCAGTGATAAACTATGTATGTATAAGTACAAATGCTTTCAGTGCTGAGTGCCATTCAGCTCCACTGTCAAAATATGTTGCGTTTAAGATATTGACTGATGAATGTTTTGAGCCACTTCAGCGTAAAATAATCTGATTTAATAGTCTTCGATGACATTTATACAGTGATGGCAAAAGCCTACAGAGTAGCCACTCCTCAGGCTTTTTTGTACTTTTAAGGGTTCCTCAACAAAAGTTTTTCCGGTTTTCTGAACGTCTTTTAAAGATTTTTAACCATCACATAGGAATGTGTACTGTGCCTACATATAGCCGGCAACCTAGTAAAGATCCCATTTTAAATAGTGTGTTTAGGCATTTTTATGTATTTGACTTATATATTTTTACAAAAATACAAATATGTGTTTTTGCCAGTTGCATAAATGCATATTTGTTTGCATCTATGTAGCTGACTCTACAGAAATTGGTAGACCACAGTGTAACAGTCATATAATCATATTTTTGTGCCAACAGGGTGATTTACAAAGTCTGATTAGCTGGAAACTTGGCATATCTGTGTCCCTTCACTTGACCCATCATAAATGCTCTCAGTGGAAGGCTGGCTGACAAGAAGCCATCCTTAAGGAAGGGAAACGAGGAGAAAATGCTGAGGCACACCAAATTAGACATAAACTGGACTGAAAATCATTGGCATTCATCACTCTTATGGAGTGATGAATCCATGTTTGTAATTTTTGATTCAAATCACTGATGTATGGAAAAGGACAGGAAAACGGTACAACAGAATTACAACATCTGTAATACATGGTAGAGGCTCTGCCATGGTTTGAGGATATATTTCAAACATTACTGGACCTAAACATTACTGAACTAGTGTACAGGATCATCATGACAGAGAATAGAAATACATCTAACATCCAAAGAAGAGCTTTGAATGTCCTTCAAGAAGACTGGAGAATTATTCCTGAAGACTACTTAAAGAAATTACACGACCGATTGCCTATGAGAGTTTAGAATGTGTCGAAGAACAAAGGTGGTCATACCAAATATTGACTTTCCAGCTTGTTAGATTTGTACAAATTGTGTTTTTCGATTATATACTGTATTTCCATTTGTTTGCACATGCTTCAACAAATACCTGCACCTATTTTCCATTTTCTGGACAAAATATAAAGAAATGAGGTTTAAAGCTTAGACACAATACTCTACACTGGGTTCTATGACTGCTTTGATTCCAGTGCTGAATGATTTATGACAGTTTGTATAGCTTACAGCTGTGTGCAAAAGCAAAAACATGAATACACAAACTCACTTTACACGCTCAAAAACCAGCGAGCGGACACATTATAGAGATGATGGGCACATTAGGGTCATTTTTTTCAGGTCAGATGAGAGGTAGAAGGGAGTGCAACTACAGAGGAAACATCACAGCTGGACTGTGGGTCTGCGTGAACACGATTGCATGTCTGAGTGTTTCTGTGTGAAATTGGCATTTCTCTCATGCCTGTTCCTGCAGTGAAAGCCTTCATGGACTGACCTATTTTCTATTTATTTCACTTTCCTCTGACTTGTTGTTGAATAAACTGTGACAGCCAACATACTTGCTTGTTATCAGTCATGATATGGAGACAGCAGGTTTGATTCTGTTTGAGTTTTTTTTTTACATTTCAGGTGCGTGTCGTGGAAACTGTGCTGGAAGATTAGTGAACATTAACTAGCAGTAAAATCTCAAGTTTTCCAGATGGAGAGTAGTAACCATCTCAGGTTCCCACCATAAAGACCAGCCTCAGTTTCCACTCTCTCCCATCTTACAGCTGATTGGATGCCCAGGAGATGTTTATGGGCTTAAAATAGGAAAGTGTACACGTGCCACATCAAAACTTCCTGCTTCCCATGAGGTGTGACATTTCACATTGCCCGAAACACTTATCCATTCAACACTAGTCTACTTGCCCTCATGCACACACACACACACACACACACACACACACACACACACACACACACACACACACACACACACACACACACAAATGCAAATGCCTGGGTGCACATAAAAGTATACAAATTCTATTTACCACACGAATGCGTCCCCCCCAGCTGTGCCATTAATAGCAATGTTAACGCCCCATAAATGTGCTGCTTCAGAGATACACAAATACACACGTGCACACAAGCATACACATATACTTATCTAATCTACCATCCGAGCCCCCCGAAGTCAATTAAAAATCTCTCACAGCTGCGGTCTACCCCCAGGATTAATTGTGACATGCACACACTATAGCACATACACATACATACAAACACGTGCATCCATATGGCAATTATAACCACTTTAACTGGTGGCAGGGAGATTGCTGGTTAAGTGACAGAGAGTGAAATGAGAGTATACCTGCAAAAGTCAATGAGACTATCATTAATGACCACAAAGCACCTGAGAAAAGTGACGCTCAGGAAAGAGTAACAGGAAAAAAAGCACATGCACTTGTTGCTTACATTAGACTGCCCAGTTGTGTATATAAGGAAAGTAAATGGATGGATGGATGAATAAATGGATGAATCCAAGTATTTAACCTATTTAGTGGGATTAGTCTAAGTCACAGTGGAAGACTTCTTGCCTTCTTTGGCATTAGACATTATGAATCCCACAAACACACCAATAACAACCAAATGAAACTAATTTAATCTATGCACACAACATCTTTATTGTTTTTTAAATATTTTAAATTGGTATTTAATTTTGAATAGGTTTTAGGAAACAGGCTACATATATATCACTTAAACTTTTGAGAGAGAATATCCTGAGATCCTGTGCAGAGTTCCCTAACTTATTCATAGTGTTTGATTCCAAAGCAGACAAAGAAAATGATATATATAACTTTAAGAGAAAAAAAAATCTCATTTACCTTTATTCATTCAAAGATGAAGCTAGAAACAAAAAAACTGACAGCTTACACCAAATATTCCAACCAGATATAATTTTTTCCCCTTCTGCAGTTAAACATGAGTAAACAAACAAACAGAATATGAGTCAATTCAAATGAAGCCTGCGGCAGTGAAAGCTGAGCCATATACGCTGTACTGTGGCAGGTTTTTCTAAGGCAGAAAGCTGTCTTTCCAGTCACACGCTCCATTCATGGACTGAAACGTGTTTTCAGCACACAGAAGAAATTGGTCTACACGAAAACAGAGAGTGTGTCTCCGTACGCATCTTCTCATGTGCACATATACACACAAACACACACTTTCAGTGCTTAGCTGCACAAACCAGTTGAAAGGCACTTTTGGGCTATAGCTAAAAGAATGGTGAACAAAATGTTCTGGCAGTCACTTACCCATTTGTCAAACTACCAAACTCTGTCCTAACTGAATGCCTAATGGAGGAGATGGGACAGAAAAGACAGAAGTATTATAAAACTAAAAAAAAGTAGGGCATTACCTGTTCGGGAATCACAGTCATTTTTTTCTCTGCCTTAGAATTTTTTTTTACTTAATCTCCTATTTTAAGGGGTTCAAAAGTAAATGGACAAATGACATGAGCAGTTTCATAGTCTGCTGAAGGCTATGTATTTGTACTTCACTGGAACTCATAATATGAGGTACAAAGACAGATTGATAGGTGCCGATAATTAGGCTGAATAGCAAAATAAAGCTTAAATTCAGTTATTTTTATAGCGCCAAATCACAACAGTAGTTGCTTCAAGGTGCTTTTATTTTGCATGGTGAAGACCCTACAGAGAAAACCCCAATAATCAAACGACCCCCTTTGAGCAAGATCACTGGCAACAGTGGGAAGGAAAAACTTCCTTTTAACAGAAAGAACCAGGCTTGGAGAGGGCCAGCCATGTTCCACGACCAGAGAACAGATCAAAGAGATAGCAAAAACTTTAAAAGTGGGCTTTTAATACACTTGCCAGCTCAAAAACGGTAACACCTTTATGAAACTCCTTTAATCAAAGGTGAGTATCAGCACATCTTGAATACTTGATTTTAACTCTACTACGTGTAATCGCACTGTATCAGTGCCTGTGCAGTGTCTTAGGTTTAATCAACTTATTTTAAATATTTTTAACTGGGGGCCTTGAAGTCAAATTGGCTATTTTCCCAAGTCCACTGTCAGAATCTGTTATGCTGCTGTGGATGATTCATTAAACAGATGGGGGGAATTATAAATATTCATCTGTGATTTTTACATACCAAGGACCTGTTGTGCATTGTTATGCAATTGTAAGCTACAAATGTTGCCAAGCTTTGTCATTCCTGTAAACTCACATGTAAGCAAACAAGACATAATTATGTAAATGGAAAAATAAACTACTTGATTTTTACGCATGGGCGAAGCAAGGTTATAGTAGGACACAAAGAAAGCTAAAAAAACCAAAACAAAGTGAGACAAAAAACAAAGATGCAAAAATAGTGGTACCCAATGAGGACAATAAAGGATATTTCTATTCTGTTCTACATTTAAAAGACACTTGAAGAGGCTCAATAAGAAAAAAACAGGGAGTACTGTATGAAAGAAAGGGAGTGTTAAATAAATGAAAGCCCAGGAAGTGATGAATAATATGTGACAGGGCAGATTTGTAACCGCAGAGTCAGGGATAAAGGGAGAAATTAGCCAAGCTATTCACAGGAACTGACTCAGAACAAAATATTGCAGTCATAGCATGCTCACAAAAGTGTGTCCATAGGTACGCACGTACACAGCACTCCCTTTTAACAACTTTTACAAGTGCTCCCTCAAACCAGGAAGACAGTCAAACTGTGATGCTACAGTGAAAAAAAATAGATAATTTTACATCAAACACATTGTCCAAAACACACAAGGCACCAAAACCTCTGTTGGGCGACTAAATCAGTCAGCTGCATGTCTGCAAAACCCTGGCAAGTTAGCAAGCGTGTGCCTTTGCCTCATCTTCAAAGCCTAGTTCTGCAAAGGAATTAGGCTCTGTTCACATAAAAGCCAAAGTAAATCCTGATCAATACTAATATTTCTCCATTGCTCATTGAAAAACCCACACTGCCAGTGTCTCTTACAATTCCTTGGCAGGCAAATGTGCAGTGATAAGGGAAAGCGATCGATATCTGATTTTGCTATTAGAAGTAGTGCATGGGATTATTTCAAAATTCAGTTAGTGGAAAGGTGCAAGTGTGGGCAGGTATAGGTTTCTGTGTGTAAAAGTGAATGTGAATGCATGCTGGTATTTGTTTTTTAAAAACCAACTGAGTTCCTAAAAAGCAACACATCCAGTCCTAACATGGAGCAACCACACGCAAAGTGGTACAAAACCTACGTTTGCCAAGAGCTGCATTTTATCGTGAGGGCAGTGTCACCTCCAACTTTTCACTTACTGGCTCTTGGTCAAGACCCCTCCGAGTCACATCTTACCGCAACGCTGGCGCAATTTTGCAATGAGCAGAGTAGTCTGACAGACTTCACTTCGCATATGTGCCTGTGAATGTGAAAGTACATCCATGACTGCTAATGAGATTTATAAAAATATAGTTTAGAAGCTGCTCCTCTGTGAATATTACTTGCAAGTAAGCAACTCATCAATGACAGATCAATACAGGGTTTTTCTTGAATACTTTTTCCCACTTTTAAAAAGTCTTGGTGGTGGAACATTTTGTTTTTGACCATGGGACAACAAAGCGGTGAAGTACCAGAATGATATGGAGGACAGCAACCTAGTCAGCGAGCAAGCTGGTAAGCTAACAGAAAAAAAAAGGGTGAGGCTAGCTGATTTGCAGTAACAGAACATACAAAAATAGTGAGGTGGTTACCGTGCTGAAAGATTACATTTTTTATCAATATATATAATAACCTAGTTTAACCATCCAAGTTTCTTAAACATTAATAAACAGCAACTAAAAAGGTAAATTTAAAGTAGAAAGTAGAAAAACAGCAACAAACTCCCGTCTTTTGGGTGGAAACCGTGAGGTTTACTCTACTGATATCCCACTTACCTGCTAATGATGATTTTTTTTGTCTTTTATAGTTTCTATGCTGGATATAGCAAAATGATGTACTTTAAAAGAAAAATTAAAGCAAAACAGCAATTTGCTAGTAATTGGGTACGTAGCTTGCGTATTTAAAAAATATGCAAAAGGGTTAGATTGCAAATGATAGCTCCGTTTTTTTGTATTACTATCTTTAAACCTGGTAAAATACATAAATAAATAAAAAGACACCATTTGCAATAAACATTCAGATGATTGATCCAGCAGATGCTGAAATCACTGAGACTGGAAGGCATAGATATGGAGCTCTGATGGTTTGAAAAGATGTGAGCAGAATAAAAAATAGTATGTGTGTGTGTGTGTGTGTGTGTGTGTGTGTGTGTGTGTTTTATGTTAATTCCCTTTCAGGTGAATAAAGCCACACAGACTACCAAATCTCATTATGCCAGCCTGTCATAGACTCTTTCTGTCTCCTCTCTTCCAGATGGGTTGGTTTCATCCCTCCCTTTCCTCTCTCCATCTCTGTTTTTAAATATCTCCTTCCTCGCTCTCCCTTTCCCTCCCTCCATATCCAATTTCTGGCTTTAAATAACTTGTTTCTGCATGGATGGACTGAAATCATATCCAGGGTGACACAGCGTTGATTTGTCTTCCGGAATTAATTTCCATGACAGAACATAGACTACTTTAATGAGTTTTTATTGCATATTGATCACACATTGATACCACTGGCAAAGCATTTGGTATACATTATGCAATGACTGGTCCTTTATGACAGCTGCTGTCTGCATGGAGGTTTGCTATAGCTACTACAGCATGCTGTCTGAAGCCCGGATATTAATTTAACTAAAGTGAATTGCATAGCACAAGATATGCTCTGGCATGTTAGCCTATAATGGGTACAGGCAGCTGAAACTCAGTATTCAGGATAGAGCTACAGGCTGAGGTTTCAGGTTCCACTGGTGCTTGGGGAATTGCAATTAGCCTTAGCTGCCAGTTTTTTCCCCCCCTCCATTTCCCCCCCATTCACTACTTTATATAAGCTCAAGTGTGGGTAAATCACTTCCTGCTTTTGGTTCCTTGAACAATAACTGGAGGTTTTGAAAGAAAATATTTTAAGAAATAATTTTTAATGAATGATAAATGTACTGGTGGTCTATCCTCTTTTAGTACTTGAAACATATAATGGCTATTAGTGAATACATTCAAAAATGCACTATTGGAAGATTTTAGTTAGGCACTGTAGTACCTTGCCATGAATGCAAGCGGTACTGTAATGCTAACCTGCTGATATGTAGCAGATATGAGGTATTACAGAGCGTACAGGTAATCCATTTTATCCTGATAGGGGAATTTATTTCTGAAAAAAGTGGATTTAACCCTTTAAAGAAAATGTTGAGATTTTTGCTGTCCTGTATGTAGTTCTTCATGTGCTTGCAGACATTCTTCTTCCTCAGTGTATAAGAATAGACAGGGATACTTGTTGCTTTATAGTGGATATAACACATACTGGTTGAAAATACTAAAAAAGAGATGGACAGAGGTAAAAGAGCTCTCCGGTATGACCGCAAGCTCCACACTCTTGATTTACAACACTTTCGCCCCTGGCAGTGAGGACCCTCCAAAAGGAGAAGGATTAGGTAGAGGAGGGATTAAAGGCACATCCCTCTCTTCAGAGGCTAATCAAACATGTACCCTCTCATCCCTCCACCCTCTTTCTTACTTGGTTTATTCAATCAGGACAAGCTGTTAACTGACATCCACTGACATTGGTTGAAAGCACTTAAATCACTTGCGTCCACTTGCATACTAACTAGCACTACATCAACTAGCTCCTAATTAGCATAATACTAACTGTACTAGCAAAGCTATTTTTGAAAACAACATTTGCATCATGGTGGTGCAGAAAAGTGTATTAGCAAGGACTAATTAGAGTAAAACACTTTTGTCATCACTTTTACTGATAATGTGACAAAACATGAGCCTGCTTATCTGTAAGCCTGCTAATCTGTGCGCTGTATGCTAAGACTATAGCATGCAAAGGCTATTTTCTCAGGAAACATGCTGTAAACGCAAACAGATGGTGTTGACAGAAAGCAAACAAAGGTTCAAAAGGGATACAAAGCATGTGAACTTAGTATATTACAGGCAGCTCAAAGCTTGTATCAGTTCACAGTTTGTAAAATGGCTTTCCCCTGCTAAGCAGGTGGTATACAGTACATTAGTTATGTATGTTTAAAGAGGAACACAGAACAATTCATTTGCCAATGATTAGCAATAAACAGCGATGGAAATGAGATGGAACGCACCCCAGCTGAGGATAATATTAGAGCAAATTGTCTTTGGTTAGAAAAAAATTAATACGTTGATTAAGGAAAAAAAGAATGTTCCAAGGCTTGTGTCCTCAAAAAGAGTCACAAAACATTAAAACTTCACAAAACATATTTTCAGCATATGGCTAAGCAGAGTTGCCTACCAACACTGCTGACTATATATATTTGGTTCCCTTTTTGCTTTAATTTTATCCCCACTAACTTAGCTACATCTAGTTGAGTAGGCTAACTAAAACTGTTATTTGCTAATTTCAGCCCTCTGCCCACAGTGAATAATCATCATGGACTGAGAGTGTGCTGACCAAGAAGCCCCTGCTTAAGCTTAACTGAAGTTTGCAAGTGTGCAAATGGACAAGCCACATCAACATAAGCTAAGTTCTTCAAGTTCAACTAAAATCAACAGCTCAACAGTTGAATCTTGGCTACAACTGGGTGTTCCAATAGGACAATGAGCCCAAACAAACACACATCAAAACTATTTTTCTGAATGGACAAAGTAAGCTAATATTAAACTTTTTGAATGGACTTCCAAAAGCTCTGAAAACAACCCTTGTTGACTATGCTTAAAAGCTGGGAAAGTTCCAGGAAACCAACCAACAGAAAAGAACTCCACAAATTCTGCAAAGACAAGTGGTCAAATTACAACCCAGATTTATGGCAAGATATTGCAAATGGCTGCCAAAAGCATCAAATTAAGATGAGACTTGCTAACCAGAGGTGGGTAGTAACAAGTTGCATTTAGTCAATTACGTTTGCTTAAGTAACTTTTTTTTTTTAAAGCAAATAATTTTATTCAGGTGTGTTGCAGCAGGGACGTGTTTAAAAGTTTCAGGGCTGGAGGTTGATACCCCTGGGTTATAGGATGACAGTCTTAGGCCTTGTCCACATTTACATATATTTCTGATATTTCTGGTGTGTTTAGAACTTTATTATGAGAAAAGGGGATTTTTGTTTTTTTAAATTGTGTATGTGGGGATTTCAAAAAAATATTGTGGCATACTGTGTATGTCCAGAATCAAACCCCGTTCTCTGTTAGAAACTGCATCAGTAACTACATCAGTAAAACCAAACGGTGTCAAAGAAATTTCAAGGTTTTTTTGAAAGAGAAACTTTTGGCTAACACTGTTTAGCCTTGTGTATGTTCCTCTTTTAAACCAAATCTTGAAATCATCGCAAACTGTTTGCACGGGATATGAATGACATGGTTTTTGTTTTAGTAGAAACGCACGGTAAGTGTAGGTCACAACTTAAAAAAGTGTACAGAAATTTCTTAGTCACGTGTACTTTCATAGTCTGATTTTTTTATTCTGCCAACAGAGGGCTCACCCCATCAAAATGAAGATCTATACAGAATTATTAGACTGCCACAGAAAACGAAAGTCATCCTTTTCTACTAAGCCACCTATGAAGAATGCAAAATTTACAGATTCTTTCAATGGCTCTAGGCGGGTAACACAAGTATCTTCTGCGTAGGTTTGTATATGAGGACAACCAACCATTTTCTATAGTTGAGACATCCTCCTTAAAAACTATGATGGAAACCATACAACTTCAGTGTACACTAATGACAAAGAAAATATTATGCTCAAAAATACAAGAAGCCGAAAAGAACATGAAGAGCATAATCATCAAAAAACTCAGGACTGTGAACTATATTGCTACCAAACAGACTGCTGGTCTGCCAGACAACATAGCCACTCAGGAGCCATTTGTCAATGGATAGATCTCTTTAGAAAGGAATTCTGCTGCACTGGCCTCCTAAAGGTTCTCACACATTTGATGTTCTTGCTGCAGCATTAGAAGAAATACATCAGAGAAAAAGTGACCAGGCACATTCAGAAAGAGCAAGAAGAGAAAGGAATCCATAATGTCTGCACGGCATTAAAGATAAAGATGTAAGTTGACAGAAGTTCTATTGTTTTTAAACATTAGTGTGTGACTGATGGGTGAATACCACCTTTTTTAAGTAACTTTGCGCAACTGGCAAATGTGGATATTACTTAAAATAGATTATTTTGTAATCATTTGCAAATTTCACACAGGCAGTGCACAGTTATTACATTGTTCTTGAAATGTCTATAACTTATTTCTTTATTTTTGCACCTTTTTCAGGTTTAATCCTGAAATTGGATTTTTGACTGAGTACACTGCTGTGATCAAGCCTGTTGCCATGCCTGTTTACATCCTCTAAGGGTACTCATCTGTGCACAGATGCTGCCAACACTTTATCAGTTGCTGGAGAAGCTGAGAAGACTGGAGTCATCTTGCAAAATGTGTAGACCTCTTATTCATGCCCTGAGTGACAGTATCCGGAAACATTTCGGAGAAGTAATAAAATGCTTACTAAAATACTTCTACCAAGATTCAGAACACCTGGACTACCAACTTTTACCATCTTAAAAACTGGTAAATATGCATTATGCATTAAATTGTGGGCCACTAGACACTGACTTATATTGATTTTATTGTTACTGTGATTTAAGATTATAGTGTTAATTAGAAACCCAGAGGGTGACCGGAGTTAGAAAAAAACATCTCCAGTATTATAAATTTTTCATGCCAAATATGAGCAGATTGGTAGTCTATACAGCACAAAAACAATGCACAGACCCAATTATTTGAAAACCATTTATCTTTTCACAGGTCTCAACTTCCTCAGACATCAACTAGACCAGGGGTAGGCAACTCCAGGCCTCGGTTGTTGGTGTCCTGCCATGTTGAGGAGGTCTTTTAGCAATTTGAATCAGCTGTATTGGATCAAGGACACATCTAAAACCTGCAGGACACCGGCACTCGAGGCCTGGAGTTGCCTACCCCTGACCTAGACACAGAGTTGGATGGGGCTAGCACAAAGAGCAGCCTATCCGACGAAGATGACTTCTTTGGATCCATGGGATCAGGAAAGCTAGAAGCAGGGGAGCTAGTGAGGTATCTTTCATGCCCATTCACTGGTGGTATGGATCTATTGCATAGCTTTCCTCACATCAACAAGCTGTCAAAGTCTGTACATGTCTTCCTTCATCTGGGTTAGGGTTAGGGTGCTAAACGGTCACAGCTTTAACCTTGAGAGCCAACTGCTGCTGAAGCTTAACCATCACTCCTCTGAGTGAAGAAACAGTGCATTTTTACTGAATATGCAGAGATAGATGCACACCCATACAATTGATGGTAAAGTGTGCCTTCTTGTATGTACATATGTTGAACTGCCTTGTTCTAATGTTTTCTCTGCTGAGGCTACTGTGCCATTTTGGAGTAAAAGTGAATATCATTATATCAATATATATATATATATATATATATATATATATATATATATATATATATATATATATATATATATATATACATATAATTATTGTTAATTTTAAACAATGCTACTTGACTCATCTGTATTTAACCAAATGTTAGTGGAAGTGTATGTGCATATTTGAGCCTGTGTATACTGCACAATCCTTACCATATGTGGATTAGAGAAAATCCATAATACATTCATTGTTTAAATTCCTAAGCCATGAAAAAGATCATGAAATCTATACATGCAGTAAAGTAACGCCTGTATCCATATGTTCTGCTCATTTCATAATATAAAACTGAATGTTAATGGTTTTTTTTTTAAATGTATGTTGAAATGTTTGCTTGGTAGATAATACTTCATGTAGAACATAGTCTGGACTGTATTTCCCATAAGAGTGAGCAGCTACCCATGGCTTATGTGTGACTGGAATGCAGAACAGGCTTATTTTCACAGCTACATAAAAAAACAGACACAAAAATAGCAATATTTCAGAGGCATGCACCATCAGTCAACACCAATATCCTGTTTGCTTTAACCTCCAACACAATGGCAGACTTGTCTGAAACTCTAAATGCTTCAATGTATGCATGAAAGATTAAAGTTCTTTGAAGCCAGAACAGAAGAATAAAAAATACCCCGTAGAGCTCTCTGATTTACAGTATCAGACCCTTACCCCAATGCCATTTGGATCTAAATACAACAGAATTTCTCACAGCATTGTAGTCTACAGGTTATAATTGCTGCTTTGCTCATTGAACCTTCACTATATTCATTTATGTAATGGGGCATAAATGGTCCATACAGTTTAGCGATAAGCCCGTCCTCATCACTGAGCTATTAGACACTCATCCTACATGCCGCACAGGAGACTGTATACCAGTATCTGGGTTCAAGCATGTGTGTCATGAGGCTGACGGTACGTGTATTACATTCAGAATCACTCCCGTTTCACTCTGTCTGACAAACAAAGGTAATTGGATCATATTAAAAAAAAAAATCCCATGATAATCTGGCCTTAAAGAGGGGCTGAAATATTGTCTAGTACAGAGCATAATGGCTCTAAATGGGGAAGGTGGGGGGGTGGGGGGTGGGGGAGTGGGCAAGGGCGGGGGGTGATTTGTTCTGCAAGGTAAATATCCTTCTTTCCATAACCATATTCTCATTCCATTCACATGTGGCTGGTCAATGCAATTCCATAGGGCAATGAAGATGGAGAGTGCAGCTGCAGCACCACACTAAAGGTAGAGCAATCCATCACTGGAAGCTGCTGGTGAGTGATGTGTAAATGTTAAGGAATATTCTGGAATATAGCCAATCCACTGGCTTCTTATAAACAGAGGAATGCTTTAAATGAGCTTGTGGCTTTTAAAGGAGTCAGCATGTCAGCTGAACTATTGGGTTAGCCACTGATGCTTAATATTTTTAATACTGAAATGGGAGTGGCTAAAAAAACCCCAAACAAAAACACCCCAAAAATCTCACCTCTATTTTAACCAACACACTAATCGGAGAACAATAGTGACAAAGTGTGAAGCAGACATTATTAAGAAGTGCCTCTATAGCTTTCTATGAATACCCTCAGGGTGACAGAATCCTGTCTTTTTAATGTATTTCGGTGCCACCACCACTAAAACCCGTGCCTGTGATCTGCTATTTTGGCACTGTGATTAGGTGGTATTATTAGTGCCATGATATTAAGTCGTCTCATTTTGGGAAGGCGGGAGCGACTGACAGCTCTGAAACAAGCGTTTGACACTAAAACCGTCACTAATGCTAATTCCTCCAGTGCTCGTGAAAACATTAATCTTTAATAATGACACAAAGACCTTCTGTCGAGGGGAGGGGTTACTTCCTGTCCTCTCAAAACCTCTGACAGCCTCACTCACTCAGCTGCTCAGCATTTTATAATTTGGTGCACATAAAGGATGGGGAAATCTGTTAAATATAGACTGAGCCGAAAGAGAGCGGGCAATGCAACATAATGCAATGTGTGACGGCTGTGTGTGTGTTTGTGTGTGTGTGTTTTTAACCCTGTGTCTTTATGAGCCTCATTGAGGGTGTCCTTCTTCCTCTTACCATAAAAAGCATTATGTTCAGAAACAAGAAAACATTTAACACAAGCTAAAAGAAAACAAAAAATACTATCAGTAATGGAGGTCACGGGTGGGTAGCATCCGCACACTTATAATTAAACAAAAAAATCACAAAATGGATTTGCAGTGTGTACTCGTCTCTCTGCTTGTGTCTGTGTGAACATTTGGCTAAAGATATTTCTCACAGCGCAATTTACCGGTCCAGCGAGACATTTCCATTTCATCTGAAGGGTTTTGTTATTCAGAGGCTCTTGCATGCGTGTGTATGTGTGCGTGCGAGTGTGTATGTGTGCAAATACACAGCACCAAGCGAACAAGAGATTTAAAGAGAGCTTCAAACTGCAGTGAAATGAGTCAGAAGGGGGGATTAGCGAGGGGTTATAAGCCTGTTGTAGGAGTTAGGGCCTTTTTAGCTGAAGATCAGACAGAAGGCAGCACTACAGCCAAATCAGGCGCTGTGTTCTTCCCACACTTTGCTTTTCCCTTATCCTTATCATTGTTGCTTTGTAATAACTGCTGCACGTGCTCTCATTTCTGAGGAAAAAAAAATCTCTGTTTTAATTGTCGAGCAGCAGCCTGAACGTGGATGCACAAACGCAAGATAAAAAGAAAAAGAAAAACCCAAAACAAGTCGGACAATGATTGCAGTGCACACATGGACAGAACTTGTGTGGTGACAATAGAGAAGTGAAAGGTATAATTTCCACTAAGAAAAACAGAAATCACAGGAACAAAACACTGTTGTACACACAACTGACACTTTGTCGCGATCATTAACCCTGTAGAAACAAGTGTTTGGAAATTCGTTGACTGGATAAATTACACCGTTGTCAGTGTTTATTCATGTTTAAAGCCCCGAGCAGAATATCTATGAGGGACACATACTTTAATGAATCTGTCTTGTTGCCCTATTAGTTGACACAAGTAAGATCCAGTTGGCTGCTTTTCTTAGACAGACATGCACATACAAATTTATGCACGCTTTCATGTGTGCGTTTCTGCAGGAAGCGTACATAAATGCATCTCACAGTAGTGCAAATGTGACAAGATTGGAGCAGAGTGAACGTGGATTGACCTGGTGATTGACCTGAGCGTTGACCGTTTGGCATTTTCCATCCAATTATTAACATTTGCCAAAAAGAGTAGCAGCCCAGTACGGTGTTTAGACTGCATCTGCGCTAATTTGTATTAGGATGGATGATTAGCTAAAAAAGTGTCTAAGCTAGCACTGTTGCCTCACAGCAAGGAGGGTCCAGGGTTCAAATCCATTCTGTGTAGAGAGTTATCCGTGTCTAGGTGGGTTCTCTCCAGGTACTATAGCTTCCTCCCAAAGTCCAAAGACATGCAATCAGTGGGGTTAGGTTAACCGGTGATTTTAAACTGACCATAAGTGTGAATGTGAGCATGAATGGTTGTGTGTCTCTATGTTTTAACCCCGCGACAGATTAGCGACCTATTCATGGGCCCCCTGTGACTATGAATTGGGTAAGTGGAAGAAAATGGATGATAATAATAATAATAATGATAATAAAACTCAAAATGAATGCAAAGTTAGATCTCTTTAAATGGGTTTTTGAATCCGGTTCTAGGTTTTAACCTAAGGTACATTCATCCCCTGTGATCATACAATGAATCTAGGCAGATGTAAAAGCCATAATTACGACACTGTTATCTACTATCTGAAGCTAAATGTGGTTGCGGCTTAAAGATATTCTCCTTTCCTCTCAGAACTGGAATGGGTTATAGTTTACGAAGGTGTATAATCATGTCTGTGCAAATGACAGGAAAGCAATTGTGCAATTCTATTGAAATTCATATGATGGAACAATCTGCCAGGAAGGAGACAGGGATGGTGATGACAGATCATTCCACTCAAACAGCAAACACACACAATCATGCTGATGCAGACAAGCCCAGATAAACATAAACACACACACACACACACACACACACACACACACACACACACACACACACACACACGCACACACACCTTTAAAACTGTATAGCAATCAGATTTGGCTGTCAGCCAGTGAACGATATTACAGCTATAATTCATTACTCGCTGGCCTGGGCTGAACCTGGATTTTACTGTCAGGAATGAATAGTAAAAAATAAGTAAATTGCCGTTTTTATGCAGCTAAGGAATCAAAGTTTTAAAAAAAGAATAAAATAGAAGACAGAGGAAATATATTGGAAAAGGGGAAACTGGTATGTTGGTAAGATGGAAGAAATATAGTTGAAATCAATTAGAATATCAATGGAAACTGATTGGAAACAAGAAAACACAAGAGGATTGTACCCAGACAGACCATAATGATCTAGATGAATGAAGTACAAGTATGAATCTTGATAGGCATTCTCACAGAGGAGGTAGAGTTTGGAAACTTAAGTGTCACCAAATGACTAAACCAAAGACCTCTTTTGACTCACTTTAGCTCACCTTTGTCCTTTATTTACAATGCCAGGTTAGAGCTTTAGAAAAGAAGTTCAAAAAGAGATTATAAGACTTTTTTTGCCCTCCAGTTTTCAGCTTTAATTAGGCAGATAAATATCAATGTTAGTCAGCAATTCAGTCTCACTATTCTTAAAAGGCACTCACATACATCTGCATAATCTAAAATATAATATACTATCCTTTAGGTGCATTTTGAGAGAAATGCAGACTATGTTTGTTGCAACATTTCACAAATATTTTAATGAATAGAACTAGATCCAGTGTTTTTTAAAAAAATGTATATACAACTATTTACTAAAAAATGCAGCCAAATTAGGTACAGACTTTTTGGCTAGCAACTGCGACATCTAGTAGTGTCATTGTCATTGCCATTTGTCATTGTTTTGACACACAAAACAAAACAAATGACCACACTACACACTAACTACAGAAGACTAAACAGTAACCATAGGCTCCTAACATGGTAAATATCACAAATCTTTCACATCTCAAAACTTGCTTTCAATATCGCTCTCTCTCACTGCCGTCATTCCTATAACTTTGCCCTCTTCCTAAATTACCAAATGTCACGTGCTGCCATATTATTCGACATGGTACATTTTCCACCAATAGAAAAGGAGTGAAGCACTGTCCTCAGAAAATACAACTTTTACCATTTCTTCCCACACTGAACGTGAAGATAGATGCGTATATTTTTTATCATAACTCTGGTTTTACGTGTCCTTTCAACACAATCTGCAAGTTGAAATAGACACTCATCTTAAATTTGGTGTGTAATCCCGTCAACCCCAGAGAGTTGAAAGCAAACCTTTTCCCAAACATAAGCAAGTAGTTTTGGTTCATAAACTGTAAGTGCCATCCATCCATCCATCCATCCATCCATCCATCTTCTTCCACCTGTCCAATTCATGGTTTCAGCAGGGCCAGAGCCTAACCTTTTCAAGGACCCATAACTCATAGAGACAGAAAATGATTCATTCTCACATTCATATATGACTAGCTTAGAATCACCAGTTAACTTAACATGCATGTCTTTGGACTATGGGAGGAAGTAAAGTACTGGAAGGGAATCCATGCAGGCACAGTGAGAACAGAAGGCCCCCTTTCAATGTGGCCTCGGGCCTTTGCATGCCCCAAACCAGTCTGTCTTTGCATGCCCCAAGGCAAGCAAATACAAACTGTTGAATTCCTAGACTTAGTACAGTCTGTTTTTTATATTTCAGTTTTTTTTTTTTTTTTACATTATTATGAGTGTCTGTTTCTGTTTAATGATTCTAACATCTGAACTTATTTCTGTTGTTAAGAGCTACCAACGGAAAAAAGCTCTTCTAACTTCAACTTGCATCTAAAATGCTTACAACCCATCCAGCAATTACTAGTTATACATATTTAACTTATGGTTGTCCATAGTTGCCAAAGTAGTATTACTGTATGTTTTTTAACAGACACAGTTCTTTAAGAGTGAGTGGTCATATGTGTATAAGCTGCATATCTCATTAAACTGACAGTATTTAAGGGGGCTTGTTACCCTGTTGAACTGGATCACCAGTGCCCGAGTATGCCAAGAGGAACCACGCTGTGAATCAGTGCCATTTATTGACAAAAGACAAAAAAGAACCCATCACAACAATTTCGATCATAACCATAACTGACATTTATGATTCATTATGTTCTGGGAAAGAGAGCAACAATCTGTTCCTGCGAATGAAGGGCTACAAATCCATTTAATGTGGGCTCATTTTAAAAGCAGGATATGAGAGATGGTGTCAATCAAAATTCTGATCAAGCAAAAGGGGATCTGTGAGGATGCCTATCAGAGCTTGTCCTTGATTGGGTGCACGCTTCAGTCATGTCATTAGTTCCTTTGCAGGACCCTTAGTTGAATATAAGTTGGCAGGAAATGAGATAGGGGGAATAAGCGCCAGCAAAGATAAAATCCTTAGAAAGGATGAGTGGGATGTAAAAAAAAGAAAGAAAAAAAAATCCCTTTCACTACCACGCCTCCAGACCTGAAGTGCATTTAAGGGCTGCTCATAAATACGTGATGACTAAATCCACAAAGCCAGCACTGAGATAGGAAATTTGTGGGGATGACGATGTGTCATGAGACAGCTGGAAGAGGAGAGGGGTAGACAAAGCATCAGAAATTTGCACTTTACCTGAGTAATGGCTGTTATCAGCAGCCATTGAATAGATATGGTATTTTTACCTGATATATTATTTTCTGTCCCAAGACATGCTCAAAAAGCAACCCCCCCCCCCCCCCCCCCCCCCCAAAAAAAAAAAAAACAAACAAGCAAAAAAAACAAACAAAAAAAAACTATCCATTGATTCATTCTCTTCCGCTTATCCTTGTCAGGGTCATGGGGGGACTGGAGCCTATCCCAGCTATCTTACGGCAAAAGGCTGGGTACACCCCGGACAGGTCGCCAGTCTGCCACAGGGCTAACGCATAGAGACAGACAACCATTCGCACTCACATTCACACCTATGGGCAATTGAGTGGCCAGTTAACCTATCCCCACTAACTGCATGTCTCTGGAATGTGGGAGGAAGCCGGAGTATCCAGAGAGAACCCACGCAAACACGGGGAGAACATACATTCTAAATACATATATATTAGATATAGATGTTCTTTACTATTCACTATAGTCCTTATAGAATGAAATCACAACTGTTACTTTGCTTAAGTTTGTCTTCTTACTGTGGTGAAAGAAGCCAGATTGACATTAATTATTCACTGCTTTTAACAAACTTTTATCTATTATCATTATCATATTATTGCAGCTGTGTGCTCACATGCATGTGTCCTCTTTAGGCTAACTGGCCTTTAAAACTAATGGCTCTAATAGACACTTTTAGACAACTATGTATTCATTAACAGTTATTTTTAGCCAATTTAAACCTATTCAACCACACTCTAATTACTACTACTACCTATTAAGCTAAATTTTCAACTCTTTCAAATTGACCAGTTATTCATTAAAAGTGCTAATTAAGGTTTATGGCCAACTTTCTAAAAAGAAGTCTAATTTAACTCTTTTTTTCTGTCCTTATTTTGACCAGATGCACTGTAAACCCATTCATCCACCTACGCATCAATCCATTCATCCATCCATTTTCTTCCATTTATCCAGTTCAGGGTTGCAGATGGCTATGGGGTGCCTGACTGAATAGAGAATGAATAAAACAATGAGAAAAAAGCAAAGATACTTTATTGTTTCCCCAGTTGAAAATTACTTGTTTTTTGTTTTTCTTTTTTTTTTAAGTCTTCAAATGGGAGTAAAGAAGTTTGAAGGCAGTGAGAGATAAAGAAAAAGAGCTGAAGAATGTGTGTGTTTGCAGGCACACAGGGGACTTTCAAAACCACACTCAAAAAATAGGATCTTCAAAGGTAGCCAGCTCATAACCAGAACAGCAGGTCTGTGAAAGGAAAATACTAAAAGACACACAAAAATAACATACCAGGTAAGAGAAAGAATGAAAACAAACCTCTAACACTGACTGTTTTCAAAAAGGGAACAAAACTTTTCAGTGAGTATAGAGTGTAGGCAGAGAACTCGGAGGTGACTGGCACGGGAAAGAATGATAGGAGTGGACAGCTATACACAGAGGTACACGTGTACAGGCAGACTAAGAGTCTTTAGATGTTGATAAAAGGGCAAAAATAAAGGCAGCACACATTCCCACATAAATACTGTGTTGACCTGTTTGCTAAGTCATGAATAGATGACTGATTTTGAGCACAAATGTTCAGTCTGTTGTGACAGGATGTCTAAATATTAATGCAATATTGTTGTTTACTCATATTATCCTAAAGCTGACAGGACCTGAGCCAAAGCAAAAGGACACAATAACACAATCCGTTGCCAAAAAACAGGACAACTATTATTTTTAGGTTTGCCCCATACTTTGTGCTGGCATGATAACAAACATCACATAATAAAAGGAAATTATAATCATGTAGGTGTGTGATATAAAGGACAGGTGGGAGTACAAAACAAGATGCTGCTCTTACGAAAGATGTAAATTATTTTGAACACTTGCGAATATGAGCAGCGAATGGGAATGAGACAGCAACAGGAAAGCACAGAGAGGTGGGAATAGATTCTTGTGAGAAATATGGGCATCTGACAGACAAAACTAGTAGGAGCAAACATTGGAAAATGGCTGACACACTGCTGATTGTTTACGGGCGTTACAAGATATCTCAATCTGTTCCTTTATTGGCCTCATGAGGTGTTAATGGGGGGAACACGGAAGGGAAGGCGAGACGGAGGAGTTACATTGCATCCCAGGTGAGTCCAGTAAAGCTTGGGTTGGCTTCCAACCCTAACTCTAACACTGATGGATCTGCTAACACCTTACCGCGGTGCAGCATGGCCGAGCCATCTCACTGATCTTACTCTCTCCACCGCTAATCTATCCATCTCACACAGACAAGACAGACCCAGTGGATGTATCGCCTTCCAATCATCCCATCACGGTTAACCGCAGTCAAAAACGAAAGGAAAGAATAGAAAAAGTGTTAGAGAGAGAAATAGGTATTGATTTGATCAGATATACTGCTGTGAGCAGGTTTGGCTATGCTCAGCAGCTTAGCACCCCGAAATAGAAAGCATGAAGGAGAGACTTGGTGTGGGTGGCCTGTTTAATAAGACAGCAATGAAGAGGGGAAGCAGCAGTCATGACTGCAGCAAACAGAGGGAAAATGTTGCACAACAGGCAGAATTTCTGAAAAGGGGGAACCTTTTCAAAAACATTGAAACAGACCATAAAAAAGCCAACAGTCTGGCTCTATAATGCTTCATTTGAAAGTGAATGTGAAAGCAGGTGCATGTGAGATTACTTAATGCCTCTGCTTGCCTCCAGATAGTCGTTCATACAAGTGTGACTAACATGGGAGTTTGTTTAAAACATGGTTGTGTGACTGCTTGGGTTTCTAGGTGTTACCTTGGTGAATATAGTGTGATTAGAAATGATGCAACAAAAAAATACTGTGCGTGTGCGTGCGTCCGTGTGTGCATATGTGCAGAACTGTCTCCCTCTGGCAATGTGGCAGGGATATGACTGGTTGTAATTGCCTGCTCCACTCGACTCAGTGAGGGGTTAATAATGCCAGTAGCCCTTATTCCTACTGTCACCTTCCACTGTACTGCTCTGACAGTGGCTTTCACTCTGGCCAGAATAATCACGTATAGTAAATAAACAAATGTAGTTACATCTATCTTTACTCATGTATCATGTACAGCATTGGAACGCCCTATAGGTCTGCTGCTTTGCACAATTCACCTCCAGAATCAGATCATTAGATACTTGGTACATTCTGCATAATATAAATAGCCCAGAAGGCTTAATAGCAGTGCTAGGCATTGGAATGACTTAAGATTTGATAGACGCAACAGTCCTATAAGCCACATTCCCATCATACCTTAAGCTCAATTGGATTTAAACCACATTTTACATCAGGGTTTAAGACATCATCAGCTGCTATAAATTACTAATCATACTGCTGTTGAGAAGTATAATATGTGTCAGCTGGAACTACTAGACACTTATCATAGCTCAGATACTGAATGGTGTGATATTCATTTAGGAATGTAAAACAGGCATTCAGTATTCATTACAAAAGATTAACACTTTCAGGAAATACTTTGAGGCTCAACTCACTGATTTGAAAGCAAGAGTTCTGCTCTGCTTCCCAGGGAGGGGCACGAAAACCATCTCCATTAAAAGACCCTGTAGCCCCGTGTTCCCCAGCGAATGTAAGAGATTGGCAGCATCTAATTACATTCTGATGGGGTCTGTTCCTTTAAGGTACTAAGGTGCTATTCCATGAAGAGAGGCATTCTGAGTCTCCCAGGTCTCCAACTTGCTACTTTTAGGATCACCGTTTAAATTGGGTCCTGGAAAAAGGTGCTGATGGTGTGTTGAGAGGAGATTGGGCTGCTATGATACTGGAACCGCAAGGGGAATTAAAACGCTGTCATGCCGCAAGCAATAAAACCTATCTAAGCATCACCTGGGATTTTCTTCTTCACTAGAGCATATATACACAAAGTTGCAAAGTACTATAATGTTCCTGTGGAGTGACCACCTGCAGATGTAATAAAAAGCTCAATATGTAACTTGGAAGAGATTATATTTGAGAGATCATGCTGGTGAGTCGGCTGTATCCACGTACACAAATGAGGTTAAAGCATCTTACCTTCATGCTCAGGGTGCAAAATAGGCTTATTACCACTCCATCATGCCTACTGTGTTTATGTTAAGCTTTTACAGTTGTATTCTTTGTTTTAAGAGACATTGCACTTTCACCATCTTAAGGAATCGCTCACTTTTCCACAATGTGCGCCAGAGCTTTCTTGTCAATAAAACTACACGTCTCTGCAAAACCCAGACAGCAAGAAGAACAGCGTAACAACTCGGGGGCCCGTCTGGAGAAAGGTATAGCTTGAGAAATAATCTCGGATAATGGCATCTGCTGAGGTGGAACTGTAATTTTATGATTTCATGTGCCACAGTGTGTATGATTGCAGCTGTCACTGCTGAATAGAGAGCATGGGTGCGTGCGTGTGGCTATGCACACAGTGCAAGGCTTGACAGGAAAGTGTTAATTCACCAAAGAAGAATAAGATCCATTCTGAGAACAGGTATGCAGTTCTATTCCAGCAGAGTCAAGGTCCCAGTGTATGTTTTTATTTTTATTCATTTCATATATAAAGATCCAGTTAACGTCAGTGAGAATAATGTTACTTTAAAGGACAATGGCAGCCGCACATATCTGACCATGACGTGGCGTGTACTATTGACAGTGTATGAATTACAAATACTAGCAATAATACATATAATACAAATTCCGTTGCGGATACAAATTTTGATGACGTTGAGTGTTAAGTAAGTCTTTTTAAAAATAGCTGTTAATAATTGCTGTATGTGTGGCGATGTTCAGGCAAAGCTTTGTTCAGATTGGCCCACTCGCTATGGAGGAGATACAGCTACAACCGTACTACTAAGATGTCCAAAGAGATTGTGATAAGATTACCTGTAGTAAAATTACTCTAAGTACAAGTGAAATATTTGGATTGTGAATATGAAAACAGGGCTCATACACAAGCAGCACAGAAAAACATCAAACTACCACCTTATGAAAGAGTTAGAAGTATATTTGATTAGAAAACCACTAGCATATTTTAGGATTTGTTTCCCAATGGCTGATACAACATCCCAATCCTTCACACACAGAAACCTTTTACCTCTAATTGTACCATCTGCTGTGTAAGATGTTTTATAATCCTGCGCTGGAGATAATGCATTACAAACAATCAGAGATAGAACAATCACTCTGTGCATTTCTGAAATCCAGAAGAAGAAAAAAACAGACAAAAAAACTAAAGCTCCAGATATATGAAGCATCTGCAAGTACCTGAGGCAACTCATTATGACTTCGGCAGTGAACCAGAGAATTGCATAGTATAGTCACATCAGTTACCAGTCACAACAATCATCATCTAGCCAACTGATATGTCACAAATCTTTAGCTTTACGCTTGGCCAACAAATAATTGTTTGTGGTCTTTTTCAGCTTCTGTTTACTGCAAACCAAACCAACTCTATGTCAGCAGATCACACTTGTGGGAGTGGTTTTCAGCTTGGTACAGATATGAGGCAACACATCAAAGCTCCCAACTCTTCTTTTTGGGGCTCCTACTGTCTGTGAACCACATGATCTACCAATAGCAATATCATACATTATATGGTTTAGTTTATAAGCTTAGCAAACTTGTTCACAATCATTTGATATATAAGTATATTTATATAGCTGTATGTTAATTCATAATGTCAATAATGATTAGCTAGAAACATAAAAGCTGCTATGAATAATCAATATTTTTAACATAACCATTAGGCAAAGAGTCACAGAGTCAGCAGGTTTCCTTTGAGCAAGGTCAAAGGTATGTGGGACTAGGGTGAACGTAATAAGAAGGTTCAAAAGAAGCATATGTCAAACCTATGTGTGTATGCGTGTGCACTTTTTCCTGACACTGTGCTATGTACTTAGCATTTAGACAGTACAGATACATTGCTGATGAAGACCACACTATTGGGACATCATGGCAATGCCTGTACACACTGTGTGGGCGAGTAGGGTACTGCTTCATAGGAGCACAGTGGCCTCTCACACCAACCTTAATTGCACTGCTAGCCTCTGCAACACTCTCATTTCATCTACCTGTCTAATTGCTGTGAAGGTAGCGGGAGGGCCACGTGATGATGTGAGCCTGGTCACAATGTTTAGTGGGGAGACAATAGATTACACAATGCTTCTGTGAAGGGAACACAGTCTGGCTCCATGAGGGTTTGAATTTCTCTGCTGTGCTCAAATCAAAACACATGTATTCATTTTTAAAGCATTTCAAGCTGCATGTTGGCTCTTAAAACTAAAAGTGTCACTGAAAACAAGGAAACACTGTAGTTAAAGACAGAAGTACGGTGGCCCTGAGAGGTCAAATGCACTACAACTTGAAAAGGTTAAACACCAGCAAACAGAAAAATGCTGCAGAAGCACACAAAACACAGCAGAGGTTGAATGATACACAATGAAAGTAGAAACAAAAAAACACACGGAACTGATTTTGGGTGGACAATAATGTTACAGCTGTGGAAGTGACAGAAACCAAAATGTGCGAAAAATTGCATGAAGGCACACTTAAGAGACGCTTAAAACAAGAAGAGGATTCATCAGTGTTGGAAGGAAGAAAAAGATGCAGATAATGTGTCTTTTAAACACATGATTCATATAATACTGTAGACACATTTGCTGTTAGCTGTTTATTGTTAGCTTATCACTTCCAAGGCTGTTCTGTTACGTTATTGCCCCTAAACACAAATTTTGTTTTGTTTTTTTGTCTTTTTCTGTGTGCATGTGTGTTTTTTTTCTATATCTGTTGTGTTTTGTTAAACTTTTGCTGTGTTTTGTGTGCTATTGTAGAGATTTTCTATTTGCTGGTGTTTTCTTAAGTTGCAGTGCGTTTGACCTCTCCGAGCCACCGTACTGAAGTCTGTAATGAAAATTTCTCATATACAATTACTGATTGCATATTAAACAAAAATGTTACCCCAAATAGGGACGGTAGTACAGAATACCTTAAACCTTCATTCTTGTCAATGGCCAGCAGGAGGCGACTTGTTGCAGAAAATATTTTTTGGTCTATAAGGAGTAGAAAAAGAGCTTGCATCTTATTTGATGTAATACTTCAATCAAAATGTTCCTTGCTTGTTTAGGATTTCAATGATCATTTTCAAGTATTTTTTTAATAAACAGAGCAGTTTATTATAGATCGTGGTTCCATTTTGAGACGATAAAATAGAAAATGATGGTTTGAATACCTTGTGATTCAAACTCCGAGTGTGTGAAAACACATGATTTTATGGTAAGATCATCTCGACTCATGTGGTTTTAGGGTAAAACAAAGACAAGATGATCAAAATGCTCAACTCAAAGTTTTTAAAGTGCAAGTGCATAAACTAGTAGCTGTGGCCATCTTCCACATACAGTCTATGGTTTTTCTGAGTACAAAGAGCAAAGAAGTACGCAGTGTGCTCAAAATATTTTGTATTCACTCCCTGCACAGCTGCTGCTCCCACTTATTCTCCACTCATCCTGGGAGAAAAAGTTGCTTCAGTTCTCACCAAGGCAAACAATGCCGCACTTCAGCTGTGTTATACAACACAAAGTGAAATTTAAAGGCAACACAAAAGCGCACAAAGTCAACAAACCTGAAACAAAGACCTGTCAACTCAGGGTGAACATGTTTTAACTTGAGCACAATTTTGTAGTTACCCCAAGCTGTAAAGTAGTATCTGACTCCACAAGATGAATGTGCAGAGACAGCGACAAAAGATGAGGGTCTGAAGGGAAATGAGAGAAACAACAGGAGCTCCTTGTAAAGCCTGGATTTAGTCAGTCTGAACTGTCACAAACAAGCGTCACAAACACAGTCACTTTCTGCTGTTTAAGCATCTGTACTGCCATTTTGGGACATGCACACTTGATGTAAGTGGCCAAAAGACAAAGCAAATCACAAGAACAACCAAATGCGCTTAGAAAGCCAAAGCCTCCCCAAAAGGTACTCCACTGCACAAAATCACATCACCCCACTCACTGCCACTCTGCACCACTTATATAACCTGTAAGACCTCTATATGAGTCCGAGATTGAAATTCTGGTGAAGTAGATGAAAACTGGCAGGAGCTATTACATATATTCTGTGTAATGTCACCTCAAGCAGGTCTCTTATCACTTGGAATATACCAATGGAATGCACTGGGGGCATGACTGGAGTCCAACATATCTAGAATTGGGGAGAGGTGAATACAGACTCAAAAGCAGTCAAAAATAGAAAAGTGATCTGGTCGTAAAGAATATTTTTGTGTGAAATATTAAAATGTGCTTATTAGTCCAATTGATGTTAATGCCTTCCAAATAAAAACTGGCAAACCTCACATCCCACCATTATATAAGATGAGAAGATTTTGGAAACTTTGAGTGCTTTGAGCTCTGAGCTTTGAGACTACGAGTGCAAGCAATTTACTTTTAAGTTAAAGGCAGTTTTTAAAAAAAACAACTCAAAGTAATCAAATATCTAAAATTAAATTAGACAGAGTAAATTTATGATGGAGACTATAAATCTATGTGCAACAAGTAGAAGAATATTTTAGACTTTGCAGGGTATAATAACAGCGTGGACTAAAAATAAGGCTGGTGTTTCTGTGTATGTTACATCGGTGATGACAGTTTAGATTTAGGTGTTATATTATATTGCAGAATTGCTTTTTCACAAGATTCCACCACTTGCAACTCAGTTTTTTTTTCTTTAATGACCAGTAAATTTCATTTCATCCCAAGACATTAAATACTTATGCTCTGTCATATGTCTTAGAGACATGCATTGGCTGTCCTCCAGCATCAGGCGTAGAGGCAGAGAGATAGGAACGACAAAGTCTGGTTCTGGAGGTTGGAAAGCGCTGAATCGGCTAGAAGACCGTGGTTCAAGTTCTGTTCAGCTTTGTGTTTCCACCCTTGCCCTGTTTTGTCTTCACTTGCTTTGTACTTTAGCAGTTGCTTGCTGGGTAAGGTACCAAAAGCTGTTTGGTTAGGTTTAGATTAAGTTGCTCATTCACAGTAACCTCACGCATAAACCCCCCAAAACAAAACAAAAGCAAAACAAAGTTGAATGCATTTATATGTGGCACCAGGGGGAGATCTTTTCAGTCATCCATTTGTGATGAGATGGAAGTAAAAGACCAATCTCACCATTATCATACACCTGATGCATCACATCACCAACACCACAGGAGTGTGCATATCTTTTAGATCATAGCAGAATTAGTTCTCTCCCTCTCTTTCTCTCGCTTAATCATGCCTCGATCTTTGCATTGCAAACTCACAAAGAGACGCACTATCACCCTCGATTAGGCTCCGTTTTAACATTTTAACATGTACGGAAAACACGATGCCGAATCCCATACCACTGGGATTCGGCTAATCATCTCCATGGCAACTCTGCCCTGTCAATGCACACACCTGTCACAGCGTGAGTCTATCCAGCTTGCCGCTGGGCTGGAATTCCACCTGTCCACTTTGCTTCCTCCAAAAATGCACAAGCTGCAGCTTTGACAAGCCACTGGACCTGAGGAGGTGCTCTGTGCACTCACAAAGACGCACACATGCGCACTGACACGTCTCATGCATAATCACACATGTAGCAAACGGCCCTTGCACAGGACTAATGAAACATGAAAAGTGGCAACATATAAAATCACAGCGTGTTAGCGCTGAATGTCTGTCAGATTTTTTTTCTCAGCAGGAGCAAATAAAAAAAATGTATTTTATAAGATATGACTATTCAGATAAGACATTTCAATCCCCATTTTTTTTTGGAACAGCAGTTCTCAAATCTGTGGCTGGAGAACCTTACAGAGGAAAAAAAGGATTCAAGGACCTGCTCAAAAATATGTCCACTAAAGCTTTTTAGTCTAGTTATTTCAGAACTTTCATGAAAACAGAAACACATTTAAATTTTAATTTTGTTAAAAGTGACATACATTTAAATTGACTTTGACTTTACAGATAATATATGTGGACTTAGTTTAACAGCATTAATGCATTGACTGGATTTGTTTGTTAGCACCTGAGGACAAATTTTGGTCCCTAGTTGCAACTTAATGAGACCCTATGAGGATCCCCAGATCTCACTTCAAGAACCATTTCTTTGAGCTACTAAGAGGTAGGAAATATAGGAAGCATTCTTTGCATCAAGAAATTCCGTACAAATCAACACCTTGACACAAATATACTGATCGTATGGCTGTGGCTCCAGAGGTAGAGCAGGTTGGTGGTTTAGTCCTGCTCCAGTTTGCATGCCAAAGTGTCGTTGGGCAAGATACTGAACCCCAAGCTGCTCTCTGATGCATTAATTGAAGTTTGAATGCTAGATAGAAAGCACTTAGTTTAAAACATTATAGAGAAAGGGCTCAAACGAATGGATGAGTGAGGCATTTTGTATAAGGCGCTTTTAGTACTTGGTAGAAAAGCGCTATATAAGAAGCAATCCATTTACCAAGTACATAAAGTTCATCTAACAAATTAACTGTATAACCTGGGTGTGAGAGTTACTGTATAACTTCCAAGTCTACACAGGTGACACTGGACACACATTAACACATCAGATCCCACAATACCAAGGCTCTTTTCTTCTGCTCCGGCAGAGCAGAGCATTCGACTTGTTGGCTTGCAAACACAAAGTATCCTCCCCTGTATAGAGCAGGAACGGAGGGGGGGATGGGTGCAACAGAGGAGCCACTCTGCTGATGATGAGGCCAATGTGCTGAGGCAGAGGAGTCTGCGCCCTCTGAACGCTGAGTTACGCAGTGGAACTAGACCCCCTCTGTGTGTGAGCTGCAAAGGGCAGCCACTTTGTGTGTGTGTGTGTACATTTCTTTGAAAAATGGTGACTTAGACATTTCACATTACATAATACAGGTAAGTAAAAGGTTAAAAGAAGGTGTTTTGAAGTGTCTGCATGGTAATGTTGCAAAGACAAGGAGAGGGAGACAAATGGAGGGCTGTAACAGGGTTGCAGAGGTGGGTCGGGGATGGAAAAAAAATATGAGATTTGTGATGTATGATGCTGAGTAAAAGCAATCATGAACTTAAGGAAATCCTTGCGGGCCCTCCTGTAAAGCGCTATAAAACTGCAGCTTTAGATGCTCTGAATCAATACGATCTGCCAGCTCTTGCTCTTTCTCCATCCCAAGGGCCACACATTATGAAAAAAACATTACATAAAAAGGCAAATATTACTGTTGGGAAGCAGTTAGTCACAAACACACAGCTTAATGAGCACCAAGTAAGAACCTCAAATTGTACAGTCACTGCCCTGCAAAGATTCCTTTTTCATCTTTGCACAAAGAGTTATTAACACGGAATCTCGGCAAATTAACTGTTCTCTGCGGTCGTATTGTGGCAGTTTCTTATCCCTTGTGCGATCAATATTAATCAGAGATGTGAATTATCTCAGCGGTTCAAGGCAATTAATTTGTTTTGTTTTTTTACAGCCCCCCCCCCCTCCCCCCCCCCCCCCAACCCAAACCTACCTATCTGTTCTCAAGGAGGCCCATCCTTTAGCTTTTCCCTGCCAAAAGGCTTAATTAATTGTACGTAGTGAGTCTATAGGGCCTGTTTTTTTTCTTTTCTTTTTTTTTCTTTTTCTTTGGCTTCCTGTTGATTTTCCTTTAGCTTTAGCCTCGCCCAAGCCCAGTCATGCTTATAGAGGCGCCCCAAACCAAAATGGCACTCACTACAAATATTGACACAGTCACCCAGGGGCCGCGCCAAACGAATGCTGCCCCAGTGACAGAGGCATCTGTGACTCCAAATGGAGCATGGCAGAGCACTCGAAGTAGGAGTGTACGATGTGTGACATGGAGGAGAAGGACGAGGAGGCAAAGAAAGCAGATGCAGACTGCTTCATCTCCTTTTTCCCCTCTAGTTCTTCCTGAGCAACTTACTCTGGTTATCTCTCCGACCGACTCTTGAGCCCATTCTATACATTTTATGATTATTTCTTGGGTTTTTTTCTCCTCATTAGCCCTTTCTCCCTTGCTGAGCAGTGGCCTGAGCTGATGATGACTGATTTGCAGGGAGCTGACAGCGGTTTCTACATGGCACGATTAAAAAAAGTCTTCAGCCTGGATATTGGTGCGTTACTTAACAAGTGAATATGACCGTACTGCTATAGAATTTTGAAGCTGGGCGCAGCTGTCCTCTTCTATCAATCCCAGCCTAACTGTACAGATCCAGAGAGGTAATAAGGACCCCGGTAGTATTTCAATTAGAGAAACGGTACAATGGATGGATGGGGCTAGAACATAAGGAGGAAAGGTGGAAGGAGGAGAACAGAACAGGAAGCTCGTTAGGGAAAGGCCGGCGAAGGAGAGGGAACGTGTGTTTGTGTATGTAAGGGGGGTGTCAAAGGAACAATGGCTCAGCCAGGGTGCAGTGATCCAGGAAAGATCAAGCTGTCGTGTGGCCCCCTAGTCCATATGTACTATTTAAACAGCATGCACACACAGCTTGACATGCCACCATCAGTTTTCATACTGTGTGTGTGTTTGTTGGTTTTGATGTATGCTCTTGAACGCTTGCCTATCCGAGTCGCTTGAGCAAAAGTGAGACGTGAAACGCGGAGACAGACAGGTGAGAGAGAGGTTACAGTGTGCAGTGACTGTGTGTGCGTGTGAGAAAATGAAGGGGGTGGCAGGTGGGTTGGGGTGAGGTGGGGGGGTGGATTTAGTGCTGCCAGCGTTAGTGCATGACATGTGGGTGGATATTGAAGATGTTATTAGTATCACATTTGCAGGTCTTATAAAACTGCCACAGAGCTGGGTGGTTTTCATACGTCTTCAGCTGATATGTGTCGCGCTGTCATTTGTGTTGCCTTTCCAGCAGCTGCTGGGTTGATCATTCAGTGATGGCACGGTAATTACTTGCCGTCTCGTTTCTCTGTTCTGCTTAACCTCCCTGTTGCACTTTGGTCAAAATTGGCCGTTTCATAACTTTATTTTCCAATAAAGAGCGGTTCTTCTCTGCTGCTTGACCATAAGGCTTTAAAGGCACCCTCCACAGGTAATTCCCAAGGATGTAAAGCTAACGATTTCTCACTAATAATAACTATAAGGCTTTACATTATTTACATTCCTTTTTCGAGCGAGAAGTCTTCTGCAGCCACACTCTTAATCTCGCAACAAGTGATTATTTCTCAGATTTCCCATTTCTGTCCTCCCGGGAACCAATTTACACCTTGCTTGAGCTAAAATTTGCAAGCATGCTGCACTGCTGTTGTGAATGAAACACTTGATCTCATTTCGGATCCGGGCACGAATGGGAAAATCCAGCCTGGATGATGCTCTGCATAAGGAGGCTCTTCCTGAAAGAGCTAGAGGATACTCTGGAGATTGTTATGGGCAGCAGCCTTGACCAGTCTGGCAAGGGACAGAGAAACTCTGAGTGTAGACGCTGCTTGTGGAGCAACACAACTCAAAAACATTAGAAAACACAGTGAGATGCCAGTTCTGTGCTCAATGAGATGCTGAACCAGTCATGAAAAGGTTCTGCACGTTGCATACACTGCACATCATGGCTATTGCATAACTTCCATAACTAAACTCAATATTTTAGATGGAAAAAACTCATGCACTTGTATGATAAATTACACACTGAATTCTAAATGATCACAAAGGTTGTGCTCATGTAAAGAATATGTTTTGATTCCAAGGAAACTAAGATACTAGTATGACTGAATATAAAACTTTTTCATGGCCGAATACGTTAAAGTTCAATATATACCTCAGACATTTACTCTAAGTAAACATTTCTCAGTCTTATTTCTGCTGCTCTCTAAATGTATTTTATCAGTCACCACTGTGGTAAGTGGGTTGGCTTTACTTACGATTAAAGTTATGCCTCCTCCCAGCCCAGAGAGTTGCCAGCTCATTTAAATTTTTTTTCTTTTTTTTTTTGGGTGGGGGGGGGTTGTCATTATTGTTGTTGTTGTGGTGCTCACACTAATGCAAAGATTACAATGAAAACAGCAACATCTGCTTCCAGAAGTTTAATCCCTCTGGATAATCCAAAGAATATCTTGTTTTATAGTTTCCATCGAAAGTAAATGGTAAATGGCCTGTATTTGTATAGCGCTTTACTTAGTCCCTGTGGACCCCAAAGCGCTTTACACTACATTCAGTCATCCACCCATTCACACACACATTCACACACTTGTGATGGCAAGCTACATTGTAGCCGCAGCTGCCCTGGGGCGCACTGACAGAGGCGAGGCTGCCGGACACTGGCGCCACCGGGCCCTCTGACCACCACCAGTAGGCAACGGGTGAAGTGTCTTGCCCAAGAACACAACGACCGAGACTGTCGGAGCCGGGGCTCGAACCGGCAACCTTCCTATTACAAGACGAACTGCCAACTCTTGAGCCACGAAAAATAGAGCTCCCAATGAAAAATGTTAAATTGGAAATTGGGGCAAGTTATGATTTTTTTTTAAATTCAGCTTCAGAGGCTGGGACTGTTATGAACATCTTCTATCAGCCATTTATTCACTTAATCCAGATTACCATACAGTAGGACTCCTGGAAACTACTCATTTGGAAATTTTATGGTGCTCAGTGTAAAAAAAAAAAGAACAAATTTGATAAATATAAGCAGGTTTAGAAGGTTGGTTTTGCTATCCTCCTTCTGTCCTCTAACCAGCTGGGGTTTAAAAAAAAAGGATGGGCATCAGCCATGATTTGTGAGTTGCTCATCTGGGTTAAAAGCAGCCCTACTACTGCCATTGGTGACAACATCAGCCATAACCAACTGTAGCAGTAAAAAAAAGCACTGACTTTAAATTAAACAAGAAGCTAGTTTGTGCTTATTTACTGCTCTCTACTTACAGGGTGGAAGCAGAGCAGCAGCATACAGGGTTCTTCAAATGAAGATCCAGTATCCCCTACTGTAAAGTTTTAGAGTGATTCCCTGCACTAACAAATCCATTACATGATTACCAAGCTCCCATAGCAGAAAGACAGAGATACTGCTGGCTATGTCTGACCTGTTAATCCAGATTCTAAATGATGCCAAGAACCAAAGAGACATGAATCAGTGTCGCTGTTAAGTAGCATGTACCAGTTCACCCACCGGCTGCCGTAGCAAGAGTTTGTCTCGGCTCAGTGGGGGGAAAAGTAAAAAACAAAACAAAACAAAAAACAATGGAGGGAATTGTCTAACACGGCGCACAGATGGCGACTTGGGGAAGCAAAATAATCGAGATCGCCGCTGACACGTGTGCTACACTCCATAAATTAAAGAGGATCCAATGGCAGGAAATGCGGGGTTTGATTTTGAGGTGGAGAGCGAAGAGAGCGCTCACGATGCATGCTCAACAGATGGGTAGAAAATAAGAGAGACGGGAGCAGAGCTCGGAGGCTCCTCTGCACTCCCGTTGTCGCGTCCCGTTTGTCATCCCCGCTCAGCGTCACCGGAGCCACCTGCTCACTACCGAAGCGGGAGGGGGGGCATCTGTGGGGCCGTTTTCTCCGACTAAACCCTGGCACACTTATCATTTCACTGAAAACAGCACCGACTTAGACCGAGAGAGGCACTGCGGCAGACGCACGGCACAGTCAAAGAGGTGCCCACGAATGCGTTTTTCACCCACCCCATCAAATAATCAGACCCAGGAGTTTCATCAAGCAAGCGTTCAAAGGGCTTTCTGTTGCGTGCTGTGATGCCAGTACGGATGTTAGTCAAGAAGCCCCCCCTCCTCGGTTATTCAATCCCCAGTGCACGATCAGTGGCGTCTTTAGTACATCCTGGCTCTTTAACATTCAATCGGAGAAGGCACCCACTCACCCAGGCGCAGAGCGCTCGCTGGGGGGTGGTGGTGGTAGGGGCTCGGCATCAGCACCTCGATCATAAAGATATAGATGCTGAGACCGGCCGACGATCGTTGCAAGCATCCCTAAACCCTTCGTGGAAACGTCGAGGAGAAATCCGCACGCGGGAAGAGGTCTGGTGTGGACCTTTATCTAAATTAAGAATGGCATCGTGCCCCCCCGAAAAAAAGAAACAGCGTCTTTCTTTTGTTGGGGTGTTGAATGCAGGGTTGTGCTGATGAGAATTCATCAATAAAGCGAGAGGCGAACCAGTGTGTTGGAAGCTGGAAATGAAATTGTCTGTGCGGGGTACGTGCCCACGGTGCTCTCTGTGCAAGTGTGTGTGTGTGTGTTTCTTTCGGCCACTGCGGAAAGTTACAGGTCTGACAGCGGGTTTTAAAGACAGACTTACAGTTCTCAGTGTCTCCCACTGATGGATTCGGCATTCAGGGAGGATTGTGCTTTCAAGCAGAGTTCTATTAATGGGATCTAACTCAACGGCTCAGGCGTGTTTGAGGATTTTTTTTTCCTACTGTGACCGCTACTTTCGCTCAGGTCTACAGATCACATACCCTCCCCCTTCCCACCCCCCACCCAACACGGATAACTATCCATACAGCTCAGTCTTGTGAAACTGCCCCGGACGGGCGAAAAATAACTGTACTGCAGCCTGAACGTTAGACTATATGCGTCATTAAAATCGGACTTCCACACAGCATGGATGACATGAATGAAATAAATAAACAAACCGACAGTGTGCATGGCGCAAAGAAACAGTCTTACCCCCCCCTTTTTTTTTTCAAAAAAGCTTTGAGTTGTGTGGGTAAAGCACGTTACCTGATCGCTGTCAGCAGCAGTTATTTGATGCGACGGCTATTCCCCGATCGGTTCCGCTGATACAAATTAAGTTTCCCATCCATGGCACGTCTCAGACTGAGAGGGGATACTATCATTCATTCACCCTCGCAGCCGCGCGGAATCTTCTTCCAACAAATGTTCTCCGCTAGGCATCCCACTTTGGCGTGTCCGAATCAAACCCAGAAACAATAAGTGTGGAAAACAAATCAATGATTCGACCAATTAAAAAGAAAGAAGAATAGCTACGGACATGAAATAATAATGATCAATTTAAAAGAAAAAGCATCCACAGATCAAATGAAAGAACAGAACAGAACAACGCAAAAAATAATAATGCGATGGTGAAATGAAAGAAGAAGGACTTCGTTATTGTAGGTGTCCAGTTTTGTTAGAAAATTTAAAATAATAATAATAGTAGTATTAAAAAAATAAATAAATCCACGTCATATAATCTCCATGGTTTTACGCGTATATTCCAAAGCAGTGTGGGGACGCGCTCACAGTTAACAGCGCCGCAATAGCAGGGGCAGAGTGGGATAGCGGCTTTATTTTCAACTGATGCTCGGTACTCCAAGTCCAAGGAAGCTCTTCTTTTGGTTGAAGCTGGGAGAGCGAGTAGGGGCAAAAACAAGAGGGGGCCGGGGGGGAGGAGAAATGGAAAATTAAAAAAAACAAAACAAAACACAATTTTTACTCCTTTAACTGCCTCTATTCTCTCCTCTTCTCCGTCACGGAGTAAAGCGTGTCTGCGAGTCTTGCCTGCTCTGGCATCTAGGATAGGTATCCACAGGCAGCGGCTCACAGTCGGGCATCTGGCTCCCCTGCAGTCGCTTCACAAGCGGAGGACAGAGATGCGCGCCCTCGCTGCCCTCCGCCGGGGATCCGAAGCGCGTTCACGGCGGAACACCCCCGCCCCCCCCAGCCCTTCTCTCTCCCCTCCTTCCTGCTCGTCCTAGCCTCAGTAGCATCACCCGTAATGACGTCAGCACGCGCAGTTTCCAAATACAGCAAGTGCACGAGCCCAGATTTATTCAAATTCACAGGTTTTTTAAAAGGATAATTCTGCATATTTATAAAGCTGAGACAATTCTCTGGCTTGTAACAGTTCACACTTATTTTTCACTGATATTTCTGCAACATCTCCCACATGATCGGGAACAGAAAAACAAACAAAAAACAGTCAGAGATTATCAGTTAACAGTTATTTCTGCTAAATTTGCTCTGCACTTGCAGCTTTTACTGCAAAACCACACACTGCACAGCTAAGTCCACATGCAACACCCTTGTTACCTCTTCATGCCTTCTGTTTCACATGTTGTAAAACACTGAATAGATTTAGCACTAGGGATGCAACGATACCAATTCTTTCAAACCGATACGATACTGATACTTCGATCTGAGTACTTGCCGATACAGAGTACAAAAACCGATACTTCTACCACACACACACACACACACACACACACACACACACACACACACACACACACACACAAATGCAATGAATTGGAAGACAGGTTTTATTTTATTCTCTGCCGATAAAATATAAAATCTTAATAAAAATGACCACAAAAAAATTTCAAGTGAAAAATAAGCACTTCTGTTAAATTATTGCGGAGTCTCCACATTGTAATTTAACAAAATATCACTGAACTATTGGCACTGTCTCGAGCTTTCAGAATAATAAATAAACACTTCTGTTTGGAATAAAATAAATACAAATTAGGTTTGAGAATAAAATAAACTTTTAAATTATTGCAGAGTGTCCATATTGTAAACAAACAAACAAAATAACAAAAGTATTTGGCATTGACGAACAAACTCCTCATCTGCCCGTGGATCATCAGTCCACTGTGCCGTTAAACCAAGGACTGACATCGCGCGCACACTGCTTGTCTTTACCTCTTCAGAAAGTTTTGGCACCATTATCTCCCTGATGTATGGGCGGTTGGGAATTTCATATCGCAGTTCGAGTATGCTGAGAAGACGGTGTAATCCTATGTTTTCCACGACCGGCATTGGCTGGTCATCCAGAGCGATAAAATGAGTCAGCGCCTCTGTTATTTTATCTGCCCATGGATTTTCTCTTGACATTTTTCATCGCTTTTCCAAAACCTGAGTTAAAGTTGGCTGTTCCGGTCCACACTGCTGACATTTTGTTTAGCCTAGCTACAGCAGCCTCCAGTTTCTCTTTTTTATCTGGAGCCGCCAGTCTCACTCGCCTAGCCCTGTGCCTGTTTAGCGCGGGATGTCCCCCTAGTGGCCAATCTAAAAAACGACAACAGAAATGACAAGCCACCCTCTGATTAATGAAAGAAGTTAGTATCGGTTCATGGTATCGGTTAACTTTTACGAGTATGAGTACACACACATTTTACAGTATTGGCCCCGATACCCGATACCAGTATCGGTATCAGTGCATCCCTATTTAGCACTATCACTTTTTTGTTTTTAACCAGTCTTGCAATACTGGAACTAAAAGGCTATCACATAAACAACAGAAGAACACACTCTTTTAATATTTCCATTTTGTGTTGTTTGCTGTTTTGTGGTTTTGTGTATAGAAGTGTCCTCTGTAGTTTACATGATGTGATTAGAGACTGGAGAGCCTTCCTGTATTTGCATCAGGATAAGTGAAAGGGATGAAAAGTGCTGTTTGGACAACTTGGTTTTGGAGGAAAGGCCGTTGGGGTGCAGCTTCACTTGCAGACACATATAGTTATGCAGTTTGGCCATATTTGAATGATTGAATCGGTTGTAATGCAACCAAGCCAAAAAGAGTCCAACCTTTCATGAATCCTTTTTTTCCACTTTTATTTTATGTAACAGTCAATATCAAGGTGTGACATCAGTGGACAAACAGAGAGAAGGTCAGGAGTAAAAACGAACCACATGGCTCTGAAGACAAATGTGAACCGCTTTACTTTCACAGCTCGGATCTGAAAATTGCTCACCACTGGGCCCGTTTGAACAGAGCTGCAAATGACAGGGAGAAAAATAAAAGCTATCACAGAACTATGTCTAGCAGATTACAGCATGTCAGAGCCTGAATATTAACCACAAATTGTTCAGCTGCTGCAAGTTCATAGATTTGCCTTTAGAGTAACGCTCCGTTTTCTCTGTTCATCCACCTTTTTGTGACACAGTGGGCGGTCGGGTTTCTAGAGCAAATTTTCCTTTGGAAATTTGGCACTCACTTGCCGCGAGACTTGGGGGCATTACGTCAGATTCCTGAACTGCATTACGCAGATTCATTTTTAATTGGGAAATAATGATTTTTTTTGTGGTGACACTAATATCGCGCTATTAAAAATGAAATGAGTCTGTATTCATTAAATGTGAGGACAGAATGCATGTGTCTGCATTTAGCAGCTTTATCAAAGGAAAACTAGGGGGGGTTATGTCTGGATGTACAAGTGTGAACTGATCTGTTAGTGCTAAATTCCTCCACACTCAGAGCTCTTATGCTTTCTATGAACATTTCTTGCTCCCCCCCCCCCCCCCCCCCCCCTTTTTTTTTTTGCCTGAGAGGATTCCGCCGAGAATTAAATTTGTGGGCTCTTGAATTGGACCAAATGAAAGCACAAAGGAGATCAAACGGCGGCACTGCCTGTGACTGATATAATCATTCTCATTTATTAGAATTACAGAATGCCGTCATAACTAATTCTGCAGCTGTGTATGCATATATATATATATATATATATATATATATATACATATATATGTAGAAGTAGTTAAAATGGATTCAGATAAGGTTAACTCTTCTAGGAAAAGTAAAAGGCAAATGACTGACTTTAGTTCTTCCTACAGAGCAAAGGCTCAGAAGGGCACATGCACATTATTCACACAACTCACACATTAGTCAACCTTGCCATCCTCATGTCTCGATACATCATTTTCTGTTAAGGCAGCAGCTTAGAATAAAAGCATCACAAGGATGGAAACATTTTTTTATTGACTGCAACAACCTATTTTGCATCAATATTCTTGACAGAGATAAAATAATCATTCTTGGGACTATAAATGCTTGCCTTCATTGTAAAATTGTGGTGTCTGGCAGGTGTTTTTGTACTTTAGTACAAAATGCAAACCAAATGGGAACAGGTACAGTATAATACTATACATGGCCTTTTGTTTGATACGTTCAGCTCATAGACTTGTGTGCCATCTATGTGTGCCATTTTGTGTTTTCACACATTATCATTCATTTGAATATTCAAAACAAAAAAACAAAAACAAACTCTTGCATGTGATATCTGTTTCTGTAAAGCTTTAACTGAGAAATTGTGTTTTCTATTAAATCCCTATGAAAAAGTCATGCTCTGAGCCACAAAGCTTCACTTTAGTAGAACTTACATCTATAAAAATTGCAGTATAATCCTTATCTGTGTTCTGAAGGTTCTTCCAGAGGGGATTATTCATTAAATGTTCACAGCCTCATTTATCATTTTATGTGTATAAATATGGAGGAAATGAAGTTTCTAATGAATGGAGAAACAACATTCAACAACATTTCAGCACATAATAATACAAAATCTTTTTTTGTTTTTAATTTACATAATAAACTTTCTTTGTATGTTATTTATCTGTTCCCCTCCTACCCGCGCCATGCCCCACTTTATCATATTTGATTGTTGGAAATTAGATTCACTATTATTATTGAATTCTGATTCCACTGTCCTCTTGCAGAACTTGGGCTGGCTTTAAAAACCATTACCATTTTGGGACTTTAAAGCCCACAGAAATGTCTTCCCAAAAGTAATATCAGATCATAGAAATAAATGAATGTCAACACTTAATATTGCAGCCTGGTTTTACTGCCAAATAATGACCTTGTTACTTAAAGTAAGCAGTGAACTGAAAGCTGAAATAATGACATAATGGACGCTGGATGATGGAAGGGACTTCTGAGTTTGTGAAGTTGGCTGCAATTTCAGCACCATGGAGAGCTCATGGAAGTTTCGAGACGCTTTTAGTGAAAACACACACACACACACACACACACACACACACACACACACACACACACACACACACACACAACAACAACAACAACAACAATGCTATAGCAAGGAAACAGAATAGTGCTCTCATAGAAAACAGTATGAGAAGATTTCAGCACCATGGAGAGCTCCACCACTATTTCAGAGAGACTTGCAACAAGTTTGGAAGCTACACTACACACACATGTAGGGGAATGAACAAACGCACAATGATATAGTGAATTTTGGGATAGCACTGATATGGATGTGGAACCTACAGCGTAATATACACTGGAGGGACCTACCGATGTTTTGTAGACACGTGACCGCTAGCCATGTGAAATTAACTTGCCCCTTACTTTAGGTATATGGCATTCATGGTGACAATGTTGGATCAAGTGAATAAGTTCCATGTCAAGTTCCACAGAAAATTACTAACTGGTTGCTAGCATATTGCTGTGCTCCTAGTTTGAACGAATGTGATGGACTTGTTTTCAAAACACTGGCCAGCTGTTCTCCAAGCCGCAGTGAAACTGTGAAAAGTACAACGCAAAGAAGGAATGGAGAGCATTTGCCTTCAAAGTAAAAGTCGAGTCTTTTGAAACATGTTGGCTGCAGAACAGAGGCACAGTTTCTACTTTGAAAATTAACCTTCAAAGTAAAAATTAAAACTATTTTGACCTACGAATAAGAACTAGATCAGGGGTGTCAAACAAAAGGTCCGGGGGTTTAAAATGGGCCCAGCACAGACTTTAATGCGGCCCACTGGACATCTTGAATAGAAATGTCTGTGTTTTACAATGTGTCCACAGTAAAATAAATAAACAAGAAAAGGACATTTTTTGTTATTTAACAAAAATTTTGTGCTTTATAATTAAAAGGACAGCTTGGAGCTACTGTACCAGATTCTTTTCTGTAATTTTACAAGCTTATTTAAATCCAAAGAGTTGTGGTGGCAGATTTCTTTCAATAAGAAGAGCAGCATTTCTTTATCATGCAGTATTAGTGAGACGTGCTGTTAAAACTTCACTTCTGTTTTCTTATATCGAGATATCGCAGGGATTAAATCTGCAGCTAAACTTATTTACACTTAGAAAAAGGGGATTTTTACTGGTCTGCCCCACATATGATCAATGTACAATGTCTGTGACTCTGATGTAAAATTAATTTGACATTGCTGAGCCTGATAGGAATGAGTCATAGTATTTGCAGACAAACACAAAGAACTACAGGCAACCTGCTAGCAACCAAAATAAAGCAGTAAAACCTTGCAACTAATTTCGCCAGCGAGATACACCAACTTCCAGTCAGGGAATACATGTTTCCCTAGCAAACCGGTGTTTGTATCACATCCATAGGGCTGACAACTCTTGAGCAATGTGTGCATATTGTCATTCGAGAGATCTGAGTAAATATAATTTTTACTCTGGGCTCTTCTTCTGCAAGCAAAGTGAAAAGGTACCAAAACCTTCTAAAATTTTTGTTGGATGTCAAAAATCTTTTTTAACATTTTCACAACTTTTCTGAGCTTTAAGTCAGAGATGTAAAGCTGTGATCACAATTTAACAGCCCTGAAGCCGAGCTGTGGTGATGCTTCAGAAAACAGCCAGACCAGGCTTTTTATTGTTCATGCAACTGTATAGTTTACATGTTCTATGTGTTCTTTGACCTGATTATCTGACATCTGGTGTGACAGGGGGAGCGTTTCACTATAGACACTATGGAAAAATCTACTGCCAGAAACATTCTAGGGAGGATTGCAACATCAAGAAGTTAACTTGAGAAGACCACATGCTTTAGTGTTTAAATACTGAGTATTGACTTTTGCAAATAAACGCCAACCTCACCTCACTTGCATTTTTCTATTATTTAAGAAATAAAACGCACCAATGAAACGAGCATTTTCCTTTGAGGCAGCTGCAAGACTTAGTGTGTGCATATATGGAATGTACATATTTCTTTCTGAGAGCACAACCTTAACACATTAAAAGAAAAAAAAAAGCCAAAAGGCGTACCCACATCTCCATCGTTGGCTCCCTAATCAGGACAACTGTAATTTTCTACTCATCCTCTCTGTAATTTTAAAATGCGTGCCATGCCAGAAAATTGTTTGGCATGTGTTGATTAATTTTGTTGAGGCTAAATAGGCCCAGAACAATACAGTTTGATTTGTATCCCAAGAATCAGAGAAAGTTAAGGGTAGGCCAGAGCTTCAGAGTTTAGCACACTTTGTTCCTACAGTTTCTCCGCTTTCCTTTTGTTTGTTTTTTTTAATGTTGCTACATTCAGGGAAATTTGTGAACCCAATTCAGTCCCAGTTTCTCTGACAACAAGCTAAACCTACTTTTTCTAACTTGAATTTCACTTGAGGTGAAATCCCCCCAGGACCTGCTTCGTGTCTGTGAAGCACCAGCTGTTTAAATGTCCATACTTATTACTTGCCTTTAGGGTTTATGCAACCCCCCCACCCCCCGACCCCCCCACCCCCGACCTCCTCCTCTATCCTTCTCTCTGAAGATTGCTTCTACACCAACTTGAATCAAAACATAACACAGACAAAATCATGTTTTTACCAAACGTCTCATCCATTCAGACTTTTAATTGCTACAGTTCAGCAACCCTCCTGTCACCGTACCGCATTTCAAATCAAGAGAGAGCAGAGTGTCGTTCTCCCAACGTGAATCCAAGCACAAAACATCTGCCCCAAAATATTAAAAAGAAACTTTTTTATTTCAGCTTCTTATGTTTCCTCAAATCTGTAACTCTGCCTATGTGCATTTAAGACCTTTAGTGAAGTGTATGCTTGCACATGTTTATGTTCGTCCGCAGCCGTAAACACGGATGGCAAATAAAAACTTGGGGGTACTTATGCTTGTTTGTGTGTGTTTGTCTAATGCTCAGCCTAGTGAATCCTCAGAGGGGTGGGAGCTTGGAAAAAAGCAGTGGTCCATGAAGTGAACTAGAGTTCCTCCCTGATCAAATGTGACAATTATGATAGTGTTCCTCGGTACAAAACTCCCCTCTGGCTCCCCCATCCATTCCATTCTCCTCTCCACTAATGCCATCTCCTCTTTCCATCCTTTACTTGCTGCCCTTTTCTCTTACATGCAACCGGTACTCTGTCTTTTCTAAATTTTTCTCCTTTCCCTCGCCACAAACATTTTGCTCCTCTTGCTCCCCGCCCTTCAGTCCCTTTCATGTTTTCTCTAGCTTCAAAAATATTCTGTTCCATTTCGAAATACTTCACGTATGTCTCAACAAACAATTGATGCATATGAATTCACTCTAAATGTATGAAAGCTATATGATTGTTGTTGTTGTCTTTCAGTGCTATTCACACAAAGTAATCACAAATAAAGTGTTTGTTTGATATAAGCGGTGCAGTGGTTTGCCAGCACTTCCATAACTGTGATTAAAGACACTTTACACCTTTACACTTTTGATAAATGACTGTACACCTGAAGCTATGAGTCAGTATCCCTCCTAATGACTGTGTAGAGCTCTGCTTAGAGACAGCAGTGCTGTGAGTTAGACGGTAATGCTTCCATGTTAATGCACACAATGACAGTGCAAACAGGCTGATTTGCAGCAGTAATGCTATTTACCATGTTGGCTCTTTTAGTTCAGCATGTTAACGTGACAGCTTTTCTCAACCGCTTTGGCACATTTGTCAGATTCACAGCTCGGAAGATAAATTTTCCCGAAACAGCTCATACATGTGTCAAAACACTATGGTTAACCTCCCAAAAAAGTCACAAGGCTCACCCAAAACCATGAATTCATGTGTGAAAAAACGTGTTTTTGAGTCGGCGAAGAAGTCCTTCACGCCAAAATGAAAAGTTCTGTTTAGCCTTTCTAATTCTAAATGTTTACATACTTTGTCAGAATGACTCAAGAAATTCATTCCTCATCTTGTAATTTCAGTTCTGAGTGTATTCATTGAAACTGACTGCCTACTGTACAAGACTTTTACTTTCCTGAGAATAACAGACCACTAATGTGTAATATTAAAATAACTGATGTGATGCTTATTTCAACAGCATGCACTATTATTTTACTTTAATATTTAGGTGATATGCGGGGTGAAAAAATCATATTCTCCCAGTGGTCACACAAAATAATGGTGGGAAGCAGCTGGACATCCTTTTCACTCGTGTACCTAATGCTTTCCCTTGCGGTGTAACCATCATGTGAACTTTTCCATTATTTTCTTTTGTCTTCTTTTGCTACAGCATCACACATCCTTACTCCTCATCATCTTTCATGTGCTGTTGCTTCAATAGCTCAGTAAAAAAAAATATGACTGGTTGTGACTAGTTGTCCTAGGAATACAGTGATTTTTTTCACTTTTGGTAGTCAATTGCAGGTAGTTGCAGCTACGTGTAACACTTTCAGCCTCTGGGATTTTTAATCACAAGGCAACAGCACAGAACGACTGATGGGAGGTAATCAGTCAGTCGTGGATCAACTTAGAGTGACTGCAATCATTCTCGTGCAGATTGCTAAAGGTTTGAGAATAATTGCCATCCACTTTATAGACACAAACTGCCAACACATTGCAATCAATCAGTCAGTCTGTGCTGATGGGCCCAACTCGTCTGCGATGCGTCTCTTTGCAATAGGGGACCACTCAGCTGGTTGCCAACTGCTTGTGTTCTGCTTGTATCTTATATAAAAACAAGGTTGCTAAGCACCTATGTCATCTTGCGCTTAAATCGCCATATTATCATGGCGGTGATTGTATTGCATGACCCCATTCAGTCACAAAGTGATAGCAGACTCAGTCTGTCTTATTGCTGTTTCACTTCCATCTTGACAAATCAATACCACTTGAAGACGGGAACTGATTGCAAAGGGTTGCAGACCTAGTCTCCATCTTTGAAATATCTATCTCAAATACGAGATCACAACTTCTTTCACAGTTGCAGTAATATTGGTCATGCAGGGGTCACTAAACCACTCTTTTCCCTAGTGTGGCAGTACTATAAATGTTTATCTGTGCAGGCTTCACAAATTCTTGTAACCTGTTTGCACTCAAGCTCTAAAAATATCCTGAAGATTTTCACTTTTTTTTGACTTACTTCAGCTGAACCGTCATTAGATAACTGAGCCAGAGAAACTCAGAAAAGATGGCTCTGAATTAAAAGTTCAAGAAATAGAGTTACACACACCAGGTTCATTAATATAGATGACTTTCTGAATGCTACTACATATTGGAAAATCTGTTCTTGTGGCTCTAGAGGGGGCAGAACAAAATTGAGTGATATTTACTTGAGGCAACCTGAAGTTAAGTTGAACACTATGAGCTTAATAAGATAAAAATAATGGAGAAAAACAGCTGTGGTTTTAAGAAAGTAGCAAATTGTGAAGGGAGTTTGCCAGACCTTAGCCTGCTTTTCATCTCAAGGCTTAAAGCGCCTTGAAAATCTCTAACTGGTGATCTCATTTCATTGTATACCTCATAAGCAGAGTGGCCTATTAAGGAGACACAAACATCTGCACTAAGTTTCAATAGCTGCCAAGACATTTCACTTCAACCCACAAATGGGAACCTTAAGTTGGCACAACTGAAAATGTCAGTGGAGCCTTTAATAAGGATGATTTGTCTGCCGGGGACCAAGAAGGCCTGTAGAAAATTCCTCTTAATACTTTTTGATGTATCTGTGTAGCCCAAAGCAGCAGATCAACCTACAAGTTGACATTGCCATTCCTACATTTCCTTTAAATATTTTCAATAAAAGATTCAATAGTATCTGATCTACTACAAAGAATTTTAATTTACAGTAAGGAAGTGGTGGAGCTGCCGCTGGGCCTTTTCCATAATAAAATGTGTAATAACACTAAATCCCAATCTGTTATGAAACTCAGTTCCTGAGTAAATGCAGGTCTGGGTGATTTCAGTACTTGTGTCATGAATTATTCTCTAGCTTTCGACATATTTGATTCAGATGAATTCTGTCACACCACCCTGCATATTCTTTCATTATCAATCTGTATAATTGAGCTGACAAGCTATGAAAAAAAGAAGCAAATTTTACAATATGGCATGTTTACTGCAGGAATAATCAAGGACATCAAAGGACACAACCCCCCTGGTGAACTACTGGATGTACAAAGGGACTGATATGCTACAGTGAATGAACAATTTTATTCTTGTAGCATAATCTTCAGCATTTTGTGTCTTCATGTGTATTATTCTATATCTCTTCTCTTTCTTCTAACTATTTTCTAAGCGTTCAGGGTTGGCTGCATCCATGGTGAGTCAACAAAGTCAGGCTCATCATGAGACAGACAAGCCTCTGTATGTGCCATAAATCACTACCATAAAGTGTAACATGTAGTCAGTAGTCAGTGGGTCATCTCCACATATCCACACACAGCAACCCTTACCTCTAGCTCCAGTGATGAATTTCAGAATTATCTGAGGGAGAAAAGCCTTTCCTCCACCTGACAGAGACAGATCGCAGGCTCACTGCAACCCCCCACAGCCCACCTACAGTATAACTTCTCACTGGTCACCTTGGTCCACCTATGCCATCCCTCTCGCCCCTCGTTGTAGACATCTATCACCTCGCTCCGACCTTCTTCTCATATATCTCCCCTGGTCCTTCCATCTCATCCCTCTGCCTACTGTCCATCTCGCCATCCCCCTGCCCATACATTTAAGAGCAGCTGAAGCCCACAGCAGAGCACACTTTGTTGCTCCATCCATCATGACTGACTGCAGGCCAGGAAGAGAAAAAAAAATCCTATGATTTAAGTCTATCTTGCTGGGTGGGCTGCTTTGTGGTGCCCCAGCTGGTTTTTAGGTATAATAACACGTGAAAGAAAGAATCCCTTTTGGAGTTCAGCTACAGTAACTACTGTAACGTCCTTCTGCCTTCATTACTGCATGTTTTTGATATTCTATATTAGTTTCAAGCAGCAACTGACAACCGTAACCGTCTTTTCTGTGTCAGATGAAAAGACACCTTCTGTTCCTGATTCACAGAGGGGTGTCAGAGGAAAAGACAGTTTAATATTTTATTCTCACTCTCACACTGCATGAAAGAATAATTTTTGATTGGCTTAAAGGTATTATCAATAACTTAAATATGCAACGAGTCTTCAGTACGACCACACTGAAAATGGTCAGTATAAAACTCTTTAAATAAATTACTGAACTAAGATGAGCATTATGTTCCTATCGGCTAACATTACACATAAAGACAGAAGTGTGAGTTGGCACAGGACTGCTGTAGATTGTTACACATTTGCACTCTTTGGTCTACTCAGCCTGAAAGCATCGACATGTTCATGGTATCCCTCCAGTCTAAAATGGCTCTCTGCCAATTTATGACCAAGTGCTACATCTGACGGAGGTTATGCATACTTGCATAATTTTGAGTTTGATCTAAATTTGTAACAAATATTTTAAAAAAGAAAATAGAAACACTGAAGCTCAGGCTGTGTCTCGAGTCGCGTACTTACCCTTGCTATTTTGAGTCTATAAGTGCATTGTTTTACATGGAGTGCTCTACAAATACCCAGGTGGTGTCATAATAGTGTGAAACACTATGCACTTCTCACCTTCAGTCATCCCTTCGTTGGCCATCAAGAGGGAGCAATTTTCATTCAGGATGTTAGCATGCTAACAGTGGCACTTAAAAAAAAACAGTTGCTGAAGGTAAACTACACATTTCATGTTATTTGGGTATGATTATACATAATAGAGTATTTTTTTCACTGTAGAAGAATTTATCATCATTGTAAACATCATTTCTGGTAAATGCACAACCAATTGTATTTGATTTGAGGTAACAATACCCTGCGCCATTTGAAATTCTGACATTTTATCTATCTGGAAACTTTAAAAAAAATGAATCAATAAACAAAGAAGAATCATAGGGTCTGAATATTAAGTAAATGCAACATCAATACCGTATTAAACCTTGACAAAAACTAAGCCAAAATGCAGAAACACTGTGTAAAAATCTAAGTATACTCTCACTGCTTCCATAAAAAATAAGAGGGTAAGTAACAGCGAGGTGCTGCTAATTAAATCCACTGGGTTTAAAAAGCCAAAGTTCTGGCAGGCCTGGAGCATTCAAATATGTGTTAAGTGAATGCCAAGGATGAAAGATATCAGTAATAATATCAAATAAGCAATTGTTCTCGACAATCGGTCTGAAAAGGGTTATATGGCTATTTCTAAACAACTTAATCGTTCTACAGTGAGAGTTACTTACAAGTGAACAACATTCAAGACAATTGCCAATCTTCCTAGGAGTGGGCATCCCAGTAAATTCACCCCAAGGTCAGAAGCACAGAAATGAGAAATTGCAAAAACCCCAAGAGCTGCACGCCAGACTTTGCGGCTTGTTTGAAAGGGTTGCAAAGTACATGGCAGCACAGTTTACTACAAAATTTCTGGAACAATGCCCTGTGGATAGAAAAGATCAAAGTGCACATATTTGGCCAAATTGCACAAAATGCACCACTTTTGGTGGTGCTGTGCAATTGGGCTTGTTTGAGCTTTGGGCTTGTTTTGGAGCCACAGGACCTGGACACCTTGCAGTCATTGAGTTGCCCATGAACTTTGTCAGTCAGCTAAAGGTTGGCCTAAACTAGGTCATGAAACGGGAAAATAGCAAACCTACAAGCACAACAGCAAACCTACAATAGAGTAGCTGAAAAAAAAGAATCAAGGCATTGCAATAGTCCAGACTTTAGCCTGTGGTGGTGCAAAAATGAATGGGAACAAACTATAATCAGATAAGTAACATTGCAAAGAAGAGTGGGCTAAAATTCCTCCACAATGATTCAATAAAGTCATACAGAAAAATGTTTCTCCAAATAATGCTGGTAAATGTGATTCTACAGTTATTGAATCTTGGGGTGTACTTAGTTTTTCACACATTGCATTGGCTTGCCAATTATAGATAGCATTTAAATACTTTTAAGACCTGGTAAGGACCAGATTACTATGTTCTGATACAGAAAACCTTAGAACTGACAGAGCGTGTACTGTATCCAAATTGAGACCCACTACCATTCTCCTTTTATGTACAAAGTCATTTTTACTGGCTAGCCTAATAACAGAATCTCAGAATAGGACACTCTGAGAAATGGGATCTAGGTAACAGGATTATTCTATCGCTTTTTTTGTGAAAGGAAAATAACTACTGTTGCAATCATTCACTGAATCATGTGACTGGCACAACCCATGCCTGCCATCTAAAGACGGCACAGCCACGTCCAGACGCCTTCCTGACCGCTCCGCACTTACTATGCACCTTTTTAGCTGTTTACTTATTTCTTGCTTTGTTATGCATTCCGAAATCTTCTAGTTTTATAGTTTATGACAGCAGATCACTTCTCAACATCGGTAACAGGACACATTTCACTACGTGTTGTACTTGTATAACTATGCACGTGACAAATAAAGAATCATGAATCTCTTCTTTTTGGTCTTGGAGCTTTTCGTTATTTTGTCTCATGTTCTGGTGGGGAAGATGTTATGATTTTTATTTACACCACTAGATGGCACTGCCCATTTTGAAGAACCCCTAAGAGTGCAAAAAATGTTGACAAAAGGTTTAGACCAGTGGTTCCCAAACCTTTTTTGCTGGGCCCCCCTTTGTTTTACAAGAAAAATCTTACAAGAATGTGGGATTCTGTTTGTCCGTGATTTGGAGAGCCCAGCGCATGCTCCTGACGCAGGGAAAACTAATTCTGTCGCAGAGACTTACCTTGGCACTTGTGCAGGTGAAGCCAAAGGGAAGATATGCTTCACCATATTTTCTAGTCTTTGGCTTGAAAGGTTGGTTTGGAAACATATTTGGCGATGCTTCATCTCCTGCTTTGCGTTTGTGTGGGAGCTCCGTCAGAAACCTGTCAATTATGCTAGCAGTGTCCAAGCATTCTTTTTTTTTATTTTTCTTTTCATACGCCCCCCGCGCGCCCCACACACACACACTCTTTGGGAACCTCTGGTTTAGACAGAGAGAGAGGTTCACCAAAGTACACTAGCTTGTGTTGTTGGTGCAGTGTTGATGTTTGCAGGGAACACAGGCTTGTTATCGTGAGGTAAATATCATTGCAAACTTTGTGTTTTCTATTGAATATCGAGCGAGAGGTATTCAGAATTGTTGAATTCATGCATTGTGTAGGGTTTTGTCCTTGTGTGTCACTGTATTTTATGTGTTTTTCGACAGTGTGGGACACTGTTCGGCCACCTGTTAATAAGTGTTTGTTGCTTTGGTAATCTGTGCTTTTAATTTTTCTGATCTTCGGGAATGAGCCACTAAACAGATTGCATGTATTCAGCTAAATGCTTTTACTGTAATATTTTGTTGCAAGCGTGTTTGAATGAAATGTTGTTATCTGTTAGACTGTGTCTCTTTTGCACTTTTATCTTTGCACTTAAATATTTCTTTTCCTTTATGCAAGGGTTTTACGCCAGTAGCCAGTGGTCTTGGGAATCATTGGTTACCCAAGCAGCCAAGGTTGGATAGTGACATACTTTAAATGATGTGGGTTAGCAGTATGCAGTGCAGTTTGTATTTTTGTAAGAACTGTCTTATCTTCCCTGAGTATTTGTCCCATAGCCCTGCTCTTTCTTGGTCCTGCTCTTCCCTGATCAGTTTTTGTGTTACCTTTAAGCATTTTCAGTTCCCGTTTTTCTACATTGGGGTGTCCTGTCACCTTTCGATTTCACTTTTTGTTATTTTTTTTCCCATAAGCCATTAAAGGTAATTTATTTTACAACATCTTGCCAGTTTTTGTCTTGCATCTGAGTCAGCTAAAGAACTTTACAAACCTGTATCTGCATTATGATACTGGCATGCTTTATACCTATGACCGCTCTCCTTGCCAGACATGATCCTAATTACGGCACATAAAATACGAGGCTTTGCTGCACTCCATCACCGTGAGGTGGGCAGAGAGAGGCAATGAATAAAACCTTGTGTGACAGTAGTGATGATGGTTGATCTTGCCCTCTTGGAGATAAGTTAGCAATTTCATGCCAGCAGAAAACACCCATCACCATTAGAGAGCTACCCTCACTGAGGAATTGCTGCTATTTCCATCATTTTGGCAATACCACAAGGGAATCAAGATGAAAGTGAGATTGCCTGGTCTGCTGAGGATAGAGAGAGTTGGACTTTCGAGGGGGTAACTGACAAAAGCTGGATTCATGTGAGTCGAGTGTATATCAGAGTTGTTAAGTAACTGATACTGATGGTAAGTGAGAAAGTTTCCCCTTGGTTAAACTTTCATTTACAGGAAATAGAAGGTTGGAAATGGGTTTAAGAAAAGATGACTGGACAGCAAAGAGTGCTTTGGGTTTCATCAGCCAGTAAAAAAGTAAGCATCAGCCATAAGGAACTAGCTGCGCATATGTGTTTCTGTTCTGTCTCTCCGCTGTTTGATCCTGCTCCCTCTCTCTGTTTTGTTCTTCCTCCACTCTTTGCTATTCTGCGTTTAGCCTCAAGCCAGGTCTTCTATGGGCTCTTAACTAAATGGGATCTTTGCTGAAGCTATTGTTGAGAGCCAGGCCATGTCTTAGACAGTATGCTCCAATAAGCACAGCGAGCACTAAAAAGGTAAAGGCCATGGCCTCAGCCCCATGTCTTCTTGTAATTGTGTATATGAGAGGGAGCGAATGTAAGGTAGCATAGCTAGGACAACAGACAGCATTATCGATACACACTTATTATCAATACATGTTTATTATAAATTCATTTCACTACATTCTGATGTAATATTATGTAATTGCACCCCTTGTAATTTCAATTCAATTCTATTTATATAACTCACAGCAACATTTGCTCATGGTGCTTTTAAAAACCCTCCAGTAATACACATAAAACCCCAACAATGAGATGACCCCCTATGAGTGAGCACATGGCGACAGTGGGAAGGAAAAACTCCCTTCTAATAGGAAAAAATCTCCAGCAGAACCAGGCTTAGGGAGGGGCAGCCATCTGCTGTGACCGGTTGGGGATGAGGGGAGGAAGACAGGACAAAATGGTTAGAGTAATAGTAATAATTAATAACAACCACTAATAGAATTATGGTTAGAAAGTGTTAATTAACTGGCAAGATACAGGAATAGTGAATGCACATTTCGCCAATAATACATTTACAGCTTGTCTGCACAAAAAAAGACAATTTAAGCTCCTCCTGCATTTTCTTCAGAGAAAGTTCTGTTTTGGCTCAATTTTTGCCTCTAACGTTTCATCCATAATTTATCTATGTGGTATATTTTAAATGGAGGACTCAAAGAGAATCACAGCAAGTGCTCAGTGACACAGAAATAAAAAGAAAAACACAGAGCACAGAATGAATGCAAGTTTTATTTAGTGTTCAGTGGGTCGTGAAATATTAAGAAAAAAATATGTTGCATGTTTTGCTGGGGAGACAGATAAATTTGTTGAGGATAACTCACTGTACTGCTGCAGATGAAGGGCTTTCATGACCCCACAAGAACAGGAAGAAGAAGAACGGCTGTCCAAACATAACTGTCAGATGGAGGTTGACTGCAGTAATATTAATTATTTAAAGTATGCTTTATTTTGCCTTTAGAAAGCAGTTTTAAGCTTGAAAGGTTCTGAAGGCCACTTCCTGCCTGCTACTATTTTGTCTTGGTTATTTCTCTTGTTGTATTATATTGACATTAGGGCATGGCTAGGCCTGCACTGTATCAGGGTAACAAATGCTTTATTCTGTGAAGTACATTTAAACAAGGTTAACAGTGAAGGTACTTCAACCAGCTTTTAGTCCAAATGAAGTGCAGATTTTCTCCAAACTTCTGAAAAGTTTGCAAGCTAACTTGTTAGTAGTGATGGGAATTCCAGCTCTTTTTAGAGAACCGGCTCTTTCGGCTCGGCTCACTAAAAAAAGCCGGCTCTTTCAGCTCCCAACTGGCTCTTCAGGTTGTTTTGTTGCTTTAATTAATTTATTACTAACAACAATATAAAATTATGCACAAAAGGAATTACTAATGTAAAAAAAAACCCGTGGTTTTATTTATATATGTTTATCAATAAATATATACGGTGGCCCCTAGAGACAAAGCACGTACAAACTCCAAAAAGCACGTACAAATTCCAAAGCACGTACAAACTCCAAAGCACGTACAAATTCCAAAGCACGTACAAACTCCAAAACACATTTCTAGCGTTAACTGAACTTCCAAAACAGAGCTACCTAGATCCTAGATCACTTAAATTACACAAGTGAAAGCACGTGTTTATTGTTTGTGTATTTATACACAGGCATTCATATATATTCAAATAATTAAAAAAAAATGTTAATTTACCTGTTACTACCACACACCAAATCCGGTCGTTGGTACTTCCTGGCTTATGTAGCCACTCGGTAACAAAAGCTCAACACTGCCCCTAGCATCCTGGAGCACTTCCATTGTGTTTTGTACGTGTTTTGTAGTTTGTACGTGCTTCAGAGTTTGTACGTGCTTCAGAGTTTGTACGTGTTTTGGAGTTTTTACGTATTTTGGAGTTTTTACGTGTTTTGGAGTTTGTACGTGCTTCGGAGTTTGTATGTGCTTCAGAGTTTGTACGTTGTGACGGAGTTACACCGTCCCGGGCCGCAGACAGCTGATCTGGGCGCATACACGCATCACCACCATTAGTTTCTACAGTTGTTGCGCTGGGCTACCGCAGTGTTGCCAACTTAGTGACTTTGTCGCTATATTTAGCGAGTTTTCAGACCCCCTTAGCGACTTTTTTTTCTAAAAAGCGACTAGCGACAAATCTGGCGACTTTTTCTGGTGTTATTCAATCAATCAATCAATCAATGCGGTGCACCTCACCCGTGCCAAAGCGCTCACAGGCGGAGGATAGTCCTCCCCCAGCTGCTATCAGGGCAGGAGATGTTCACACCTATGCGTCCAAACTGCAAATGAATCGCGCATGAGCGAAGCCGCCGCTCCCGCACTGACTGTAACGAGGTCAGTTCTTCTTTTACTGTTATGCTGTTTTGTGGATCACAAGGTTTAAAACTACTAATAAACACACACACACACAAAGCAACTCTCCCAGAGTGCCTATTTTGGGTCACTTTTGCCGGTCCAAGCCCGGATAAATGAGCAGGGTTGGAATTGTGACATTGCGTGCAATTGGTCGGCAGCCTTAACATGAAATTTCCCACTCGCGGGACTAATAAAGGTATCTTATCTTATCTTATCTTAAAAAACAATAATTGCAAAAAAAAATTTAATTTGTAGTTCTAAATAAATTCTAACTGCATTTAGGACGTTTTTTTACTCACTTTATGTCTTTTCCACGATGTTGTTTCTCTTTTTTTTTTTTTTTTTTTTTTTTTTTTTAAACCTGTCCTGTTTGGTTCTTTTGCCATCAGAATTATTGTCTAAAGGCGAAGAAAGATGCCCAACGGATTTACTTTACCAAATGGACCATCCCAGCCTTGCCGTAATGGTCCATTTGATTTACCTTTTATTGTTTATTTTATTATTATTATTTTTTTTTTTACTTGCTAGATACGGGACAGGGGAAAAGAAAAGGGAGAAAGAAAGAGGGGGAAAAAAAAAAAAACAGCGGAGAAGAGGGACGGGGATAAAGGGCAAAAAACAAAAACCAACAAAATAAGCAGACAAAAAATACATATATCGATCACCTGGATCACCTGTTGAGAAAGAAAAAAGAAAACAAGCAGAAGAAAACGAGAGTAATAGAATAAAAAACATCACAATGATATATAGGAATATAACACTAAATACTTAATATTAAACATTATTGTGCAGCACGTAAGATCGACAGCGCACAGTGTGCTTTGAGGTAGGAGCCAAAAAGGGTGTAGTTTGTGTGTGTGATCACCTGTGTGTACACCTGTGAGCATGAGCGCGCTTGTATTTAAAAGGTTCCTTAATGTAATGATCTGCTAGAGGGTGTGGGGGGCCACAGTCCCATCCTCCAGGGCATGAAGCAGGTATGGAGGAGATGTTGTTTCTCTCTCCAACAACGTAGGTTAGAATTACATTAGCATGACCAATTATGCAAATTAGGCGATGACATCATTTAGCGACTTCTAGCGATTTTTAGGACAGCCAATAGCGATTTTCCTTACTGAGGAGTTGGCAACACTGGGTTACCGTGGCTGCGCGTCTTTTAGTCGACCGGGCAGATAAACCAAAAAGGGGTGAGAGGTATATTTTGAATGGCACAGAGGGTGGCCAACATATTTTTTTTGCTTACCTTTAATAAAGCCGGTCACGTAGACTCTCTGTGATCGCCGATTATGCGAGTGGTTATGCAAGCAGATGGTATGGTGTTCTGAGGTTTAAATAGTGGGTTCGCGCGCTCTCGAAAAGGTCACGTGAACAGCATTATTTTTGTTTGTGTTTTTTGCTATTGTGAAACACTGTAGGCTGCCTGGAAGTGGCCATAAATGTCTGTATATACTATGGGTGCAACAATACTCGTATCGGTATTGAACCGTTCGATACAGTGCTTTTGGTTCGGTACACATATGTATCGAACAATACAAAATTTTTAATTTATTTTACCAACTTTTCATCTGACGATGCTGTCTGTTTCGAGAGCTCAGTGGATCTGCGTTCAACTACTCTGCCTAGGCTGCACTGTCGAGCACAGCGCAAGCTAGCGAGACAGAAGTTAAGCTCGTTGCAACATGGCAACTGCCTCAACGCTAGCCGAAATTGAACCTCCCCCACCCTCATTCAGATCTGGCGTTTGGAACTATCTTGGTTTTCATGTGAAGCATGACCCTGATGGTAAGCGCGTCATGGACAAAAGTAAAACAGTATGTCGGATGTGCCACGCAATGCTCAATTACATTGGTGGGAACTAGTGCGTTAGCGCAGTTAGCTCAAGCTTAAGGTGTTGACGCCGTCCAGCCCCACGCACGGGGCGGTAACTCGTTAACGGAGATTTGCGGCGTTATGGCGTTATTGTCATTTTAACGAGATTAACGCTGACAGCACTAGTGGGAACACAACGAATATGACTGCACATTTACTCCGACATCATCCTAGTGCAAAGACAAGTGGAAGCAGACAAAAACAACAAGCACGCATGCTACAAACTTTACCCGAGCCATTTAGACAGCCGTTAGCACATGATTCTCCTCATGGGGACCTGATATGTTTAATATGCTGCTGAGAATATACCCCAGAAGAAGCGTATAGTATAGCTTTTATTTTGGAAAGAGCCATTTCTCTGTTATAAACTCTCTTTTCCAAAGATGAGTGATTTCTCGACCAGATAGATTTATTTATTTTTTAATTATTTTGTTGTTTCAGCAACATTAAATTTAAAAACTGTACTTTTGAGTTAAAATATATATTTATAATTTTAATAAATGACAAATTAAAAAGGCATGAACATTTTTTTGTATCGAAAAAATATCGAACCGTGACACCAAAGTATCGAACCGAACCGAACCGTGAATTTTGTGTATCGTTGCACCCCTAGTATATACATATATATGTATTGTAGGAATACAGCTGGAAATAAGCTGAGGAAAAAAAGAGTGTTTTGGGAAAAGAAATGACAAAGGGATGACTATTATGCCTAGTGGGAGGGGCAATGGGGTATAAAAGGAGGCTGTCAGGGCCTACCTGGGGATTCTGTGAGATGTTACTAGTGATGGTAAATTCGATTCTTTTTACTGAATCGAGTTTTAATGAGTCACTCACCAAAGTGAATCGGGTTTCTTGAGTCATTTGAGTCACTGAGTCAGTTGACCAGAGAGTGCAAAAATGTATATTTTCACTCAAACTTAATTTGTTTATCTTTTAATGTAAATCCTACTGCTAAGATGAATGATTGTAGAAGAAAACAACTATTTTCTTTAGAGCAAAAAAGAACAAAAAAATTCTAAAGGGAACAATTAATTTTTATTTTATTTGTATTTTCCTTAAATGTGTCAAATATATATTTTCTCATCTAAATGTCGACTGAGCTGTGAGCCAGGGGGCGATAAAGTGCCTTAACATTGGTTGCCAACCAAGAAGAAGAAGAAGCTGTGAGCCAGGAGGGAGGGGGTGAGTCAGTGAGTGATTCGTAACAGGAAGGGAGGGGGTGAGTCAGTGATTCGTTCAACTCGTTTGAGCTGTGAGCCAGAAGGGAGGGGGTTAGCGAGTCCTGAGTGATTCGCTTATGCTATGATTCAGCACAGCAAGGGAGGGGGTGAGTACCTCAAATGTGCTGTTAGCATGCTAGCTGAGCGATGCTACTGTGAACTGAGGAGCTATTGTCTTGATGTGAGCTTCTACTCAGGGTTTTTTCTTCCAGTTCAGAGCAGGAATGTTTTTGTTAATAAACTGGCTGTTGTTTATTTCCCCACAATTTTAATTATAAGCTAGATATATTTCTACTAATGGAATTAGTTTGCTAACAGCAACAGGGATGAGTCAGTGAGTCAGTTGCGCTTGTGAATCATGATTCACGAGTCAGTAAAGTGATTCTCGAGTATTGAACGATTCGTTCACGAATCGAACATCACTAGATGTTACAGTGAGGGTAACATGCAGACTGGCTCAGCCGTTTGTGTTTTGTATATAGATATTTGTTTTGTTTTGAATTAAGTTACTTGTTTATTTTCTTTGTAAATAATCTTTTGTGGGAGGCTGGCAGAATAAACTATCCACACTGAACGCTTCCTGACTACGCCTGCATTTGTTTAAATTTAAAGTGAAACAACACAAAACACTGCAAACCACAACACAATTAAATATAAATTAAAATATGAAAACAAAAAGAAGATGCACATTCTCTGTCATATGGGCCTGCATGAATAAATTTTCTGAATCCTTTATCATCCAGAACTGAAAATAGTTGTGGATGATTACTATACCTTTCTAATGTGACGTTGTTGTCCCTGACTCTCTTTCTCTCTCTTTCCCTCCGGCTCTGTTCCTGTGCTACTGTGTAGTGATGTGTCGGTCGCGAACGAAACAGCTCTTAGAGCCGGATCTTTGACGTGAACGACGCGAGCCGGCTCCTTATCGCGAGCCGTTTTTTTGTTTTTTTCTTTCTCTCACCCTCTCTCTCGCACTTTTTTTCCGCTTCACTCCGCACGTGAGCCTTGTGCTTGCGCTGGGAAGAGGGGGGAGGGGCGGTCGTTACACTCACAGTAGTACTGTGAGTGTAACGACCGTGCGAGAGAGAGGGTGAGAGAAAGAAAAAAAAAAACCCACGGCTCCCAATAAGGAGCCGGCTTGCGTCGTTCACTTCAAAGAGTCGGCTCTAAGAGCGGTTTCGTTCGCAACCGACACATCACTACTTGTTAGCACACATCAAAATAAATAACATATTGAGCTACTTTCATCATTAAACTATTGTGGAAGACGATAACAAGATACTAAAAACACAACCATTCAAATCTCAAACTTTACTCTACACCAGGGCCGGCTGCTGGCAAAAAACTGTCTATGCCACGACCTTTTCTGTGTTGCTGGATCCACACACTGTAGCTGTAGTACTGAAGATACTACTTGTGCGGGCTGGGAAGCTAACTTCTGGTTAGCTCCAGTGTAGATGCTGAGGTTAACTGAAGGTTACCCTTAGTTAACGTAACGTTGCATAAATGGCTCCTAAAAAAATATTTAAGAATGGTCCTCAAGAACAAAAAAGATTTACTTGCTGTTTGCAGCCTTAAATAGAACTGCAACAATCATAATTTATAATGGCTAGCTTTTGTGTGCTATAGTTTACTGTTTTAACACAAAACCAGTGAAATGTCCAAATTTCCCCAAATTCTTCCAAGTTAGACCTTGTGGCGTGCATGACTGTTGCTTTTTCTTAACAACTCATATTTGAATATACTGTTAATAGACATAAAATGAAGTAAGAAATTTAATTAATTTTTCCATTTCTAGTTGATTTCTAGAGGTGATTTTCATATCTTGTGGATTGAGGACTTCAGGGAATTCGTATGTCACATCATGCTTATATTTTTAATCCAAAAAAGAAAAATGGAAAAGGAGGAGAAATTCAAGGTAAGTGAATGGAAAAGTTTTTCTAAGTCATGCATGAAAATTTGCTTCAAAACTGCCTGTCAATGCAGGAAAACAACTGTAACAGCAGTGTTAAAAGAGCCTTTCTGGTGGCATCCCCTAATCTTTGGAACAATCTACTTTTTCACATAAAATCTCCCCAGTTCTAGCTTCCAGTTTTGTCATAAGTTCTGCATATGAATCTCATAATATATCATCAAAATTGTTCTCAACTCAAGAACAATTTATGCATGTTTCACATACAGATGCCATAATATATGGGCCCACCTATTTAAAAAGTGGAAAATTGTGGAATTGTGGAATATTCAACAGGAGCAAAGCATCAGGCTGTTGATGCAAGTTAATAAGAGAGCCAGAGGGCAATTGGACACTGTGTCCACAAGCAAAGCCTTAACTGTGGGCACCTCAGTAGTGTAGGTGGTGTCGTTTCAACTCAGTGTGTGTCATATATATATATGTATATATATATATATATATACATATATATATATACATTTCTTTGTTTTCAGTCCATTACTATGCGGCAATTATAGAGTACACTTATAATTAAACCTTTGCTCAGAGATGGTTATGCAGATGCATGCATCATTTCTTTATGATATTGACTTAATAGAGTAACAACTAAAAGCAAACTAATCCTTTGCTTGGATGAAAAATTGAGCACTTAGAAAGAGCGATCAGAAAAACTTTGAAGGCAGGTGTCATTTCAAAAAGGAAATAAAAAAGTGAAAAGTAAATGCTTTGAAAGTGGCATCCTTGTGGAAAACGTTTCCTCTGAAAATCCAATGATGCTGTTAGGTTCAGCTGATTGTTCTGACATACTATTTCAAGTACTTCAAAGGTTACAAAGATCTTTGTAAGCCTCCACAGCACTTCTATGACTTAAGAGTCAATAAAACTTAAAACACCGACTACCACTAATTATAAACCAATGTGTAAGTTTTTAAAAATTTTTTTATTAATGCACACATGGGAAACACATCCGTGAAGTTAAAGTTACACACAGATGCATATTGCACACTAAAATGCAAAACACAGACATTATGCATTGCTTCTTCATTTTTAATATGCAGAAGAAATTCAATTATTTTACAATTTAACACAATAATTTTAGATCAGTCAGCCATGTCAGAACTTCCAAAGACCCATTTAGTCAGGCTTGCCTAGTTTGTAACTAACTTCAAAAATTGCTATAAGGTAAACTTCATGAACTTGCTGCCACATTTAAGTTTCAATCATTTTTATGTGGCCCTTATTCTCCATATAAGCAACATATTTGGTGATGTTGCCTGTCAATTAGAGGAGCTCCACCTGCTTCCCTCAGTCATACATACTTTGTTTACTTGTTGATGTATAAACACATCTGTTTTGTGACATTAAATGGAGTTTTATGACTTTAAATCGTTTTTTTTTTTTTAAATTTTATTCTATAATTTGTAAGCAATCTCAATACACCAGCACTACCATCGGCAACACAAAGACTGTGCTTGACCCATCAATATATTGGCCCGGCACCCACTCGCTATCAGCATCCTTAGCAGATGCACAGAAGCTGCACCCATCGAGTCCATTGTGTAGTCCTAACTGAATCAGTCTGCTTCAAATTCCCCTTCCAGCCATGTGAAACTACCACACCCATATCATCAAGTCACTTCCGTTTTCTACCCCAAGTTTCTGCAAAATTGGAAGTCGATGTGAAATTTAACACTAGCAATTTTGATAACTCTAAACTGAAGGCAGCATTCAACAGATGGGTGGCAAACCTAAATGTGAAAACATCCTCAAACACTTTCCAAAAACCCTGTCAAAAACAAACTGATTTTAAACAGGTATGATGAATGCTCAAATCACCAATTTCTTTTTCCAAATTTCACAGCAATCCATTTGGTACTTGCTGAGAATTTTCACACAAAACCTCAAATTTCGACTTTGTGGTGGAATGTGGAATAATGTGGAATAAAATGTTTACTGGTGGAACTAGAGTAAAGTTTAGAGGATGTAGGATGAACTTTCTGGATGGCTAATGGTTTGTATAAATTCTCCTTGCTATCATTATCTATAAAATATTTTTTTAAATGTTTTAGCTGGAATCAAATATGGGATCCACCATATGATCGATCAGTGCCACGAGCATGGCTACAAACCAAACAGCGAGCAAAATCTCCTCAAAGAGCCCATGTCTTCTGTTTTCTTCTTGCAGTCAGTATGGGAAAGCTTAGCTCGAGGCAGCAGCTTTTCTTCATGTTATGTAGGCAGAAAAGCTGAAAATATTCTATAACAGCATCATGGTTTTCTAAGAAACAGAAGGCAAAAAGGTACACCGACCGTTTTTTTTCATGATCATGAAAAAACCCCCAACTATGACTGTTGTTTTGGATATAATCTAATACTTTTAATGGTATAATACAACACAGTAAATGTATTTACACAAACTAATCCTTGCATAAGTGAATGCATCTGATAATTATCCACCTGCACTCAGCATGGATTTCGTGCTTTCATGTAGCAGTGCTCCTCTAATGACAGAGAAGAGCAAGGAAAAAATGAAAAATAGATCGAGATAGCCGTAGGGTTGAAAGGGTCATTAGTGAATTTGTGTTCCTGGATGGCAAAAAGAAAAAAAAAAAATAAATAAATGAAAGACATGTTAATAAAAAACAACCAGAGCTGGGCACTTAGTGCAGTAAAAGTTATGCTGTACTCATTAGTAATCCTGACCCCCTTACAATGACCGTCAACACTTTGAATATCATGCTAGATATAAACCATGGCAACCTTTTTTCTTTAATAATGGGAAAAAGTAGGAAAAAACTAACACAGTATACTGTAACACATTCCTGCTTTCAACAGATATTCACAACACATAAATCAATACACTTGGGGACGTGTAAATTCAATCAAACTTAAGTCGAACCAAGTAAAAGCAAAACATGTGAAGGTACAGTGTGTCTAAAGTAGACTGTGTTGGAGTTTTTATGGCAACAGAATCCAAATGGCTTCTTTTTTTATTCTAGGCATGTTTTTCTGTTCTTGGCTGTTCTGGACGACTTTGAGATTGCCATCCCTTCATCGACAGGTGCAAAGACTCATGGATCATAGAGATCCATTGATATGAAAGCATGCGATTAATGGGCTTACCTGCATCGATTTACAGCTAACTGCGGCACTGAGAGGTTTATAAAACAGAAGCGTGCATAAATAACGCATCGGGATTATGTGTATTTCTTCAGTTGTTAGCCCATAGTTATCAGTTTCAGACCTACACAGACTTCACTGCATATGGGCCGTACTGTTAGATTCCCTCTTCATATTCTCCCTGTCTATTTGGCAGCTTGCTCAGTTGAATATACTGTCTAGCTAATATATGATTGATTGTTGGAGTAAGAGACACTCCAGTAGCCCTGACTTTCCTCCCTCTCAGTATGGTTAATGGGCTAGCCAAAGGCAGGTGCTTCTCTATGTTCGCATGTATGTGTGTTGGCGGGGGCGTGGTTGCCAGAGTCACAGGCGAAAATCAGCACAGGCGTTTGAGGCCAACGGCACGATATTCATATGGATTTATGCCACCGGCGCCTTCAGATGTATAAGTGAACACATATGAGTGCCCTGGCTGAGACTGTATCAGTGCTGTGTGTCAGTATATGTGGGAGTCACAGTCTGGCCTTGCTAAGCTGAGATGAATCGTGTGTTTGATGTTAAATGCGGCTGAATTAAATGGCCCACTTATTATATTACAATTCTTAACAACACTCCAGATCTGCCAACCCTTACTCATAACATCTCTTTCCTCCCACTCACACAGTCCACACCTTCCTCTCTTTTGCTCCAACCTGTCCTTGAAGGACCGGGCATGCAGTCCATCAAAGGCCTTTTCCCTCAATGAATCTGCCTTCATTCTACCTCTCCGCACCATCTTTCCCCTTCATCTGCACCCTGTGATGTGTTTTCTATAATCCTACCTGTCCCGTCCTTACAATAAACACTGAGGTCAGTTCAATGCTTAAGTGCTTCCTGGCAATCATCAGTGGTTTAGTGGTGGAATGTGTGCATGTGTGTGTGTGTGTTTGTGGATTCGGTGGAGACAGGGACAGGGACAGGCAGGGTTTTGTTCAAATTGCCTCCTAATCATTTTATCCCTGTTTTACAAGGGCATATAATAAGTAATTTACTCAGGATTATCTGTGTAATATATACATGAGGGCATTTCTTTTGGTAATATTTTATTTTCCAAACAGTCTCTTGGTCTTATGTTATTGTTTTTGTACCTCCCATCTCTCCTTTTGCCTCTGTGGACACTCAGACGCTGTATTGCCGTTAACAAAAGCAGGCCACTTCACCCCGGTCATGGAAGAGGAGACTGTTGGAAGGATAGTGGGAAACTGAGGGGAGAAAGGGAAGAGATGAGCAGAATTTCAACAAGCTGTCCTTGATGACTGACTAAAGTAGAGTCATGGTAACAGTGCCTTTCTGTTGCAGGGTAGTCCAGGAATTCAGCGTATATGAATGCGTGTGTTGACATGTGAGGGGAAGAGCATGGGGGAGAGAGCTAGGTTTATGTGCTTGGGAAAACTCAGTGCGTTTAATTTTGCATTAAATTTAAATTAGAATCAGCAGAGGGAGGATTCATAAATCATGTGCACAGATGATAAAGATCTTTTTGCCCACCGCCTCCCCCGATTCCTCCCTTTCCATCTCTCGCCATCGCGCATCAAAAGGTTTGCTCCCCGTGTGCGCTAATCATATGTTTCTACAACATCAGCACTTGGTTGTAAATGAAAGCATCAACCTGGGCACAGATGATTTAACATTATCTTCTTTATTATCCTCCATAATCTAATTCCATACACTAGGTTTTTTTTAATCTAATCACAGTTATTTAGTGCATCCAATCAGAGCCTTGCGAGGGTGCCTCTTAACTCTGGTGCCCCATCTGCCAACTGATAAACTCAAAGATTTTATGATTTAGGTTCATTTTGTTTTCTTGACTGATCATCTGTGCCATTTATTAAACAATAATATGATACCAAGGTAATGAAAAAGGTTGAATGTTTGACTTTGCCATTGACCTAGCCTTGCATCCCCCAGTGGGCCCACTGGCAACACCCCTGTGGGAGCAAACAGAAGCACCAGCTAGTAGATTTATGGGGACCCATTACCCTTTTATTACTCTAAGTAACAATAAATAATTGTTTGTAATCAGGACATTGGGTTGGTGAGAACAGTATTAGGTTCACCTCATATATCATTGAGCAAATTCTAGTGGTGAGGACTATGAGGGATGAGGACAGTATTGGGGAAAAACCGTTCTTATTTGTAATTGCTTAACCCCCAAGTGAATGTGATCATGTACAACGGCATGGAGGAAGAAAAACTTGGCACAGAAACGTAAGTGCACATGGAGATGTCTCCACTGCTCTCCACAAACACAAACACACACACGCACTAAACACTCATACAGACTTCCTTGCTCTACTGTACCGCTATTGGATGAATTGCTTATTAACAAAGTGCAATTAATCACCGCCGTGTACTGGTCACCTGAGCAACAGAAAACCAGTGAGTATTGAGAGCAACGGGGGAGTGGGCTCCAGCGGCCTCTCTAAATGGCTCTAATATAACACGCTGCGCTGTAAGCACCGCTGGTTGGTTGTTTGTCAAAAGAATGCCTGGTGCACGCGCACGGCAGATATTAGATGAGAAACAGACTGTTTCATCATGTTGACAGGACTGTGAGCATAAATAAATGACCTCGCTCTGTTGTTCAGCTCCCTCTTTTGTCTATCCACTTCTGGCCACATCACTTTGCATTTGACAAACAACAATTGTGCCCACAACTAATGTATTTATACTCATGCTCTCTAATGTGGCACTCCTTTTCAATTTTCCTTCATGACACCAATGTTGGAAGAAAAAGTCCCATTTTTTGGAGAAATAACAATGAGATTTACTGCACACAATAAAAACTGCAATTCCCATACCAGATGCTCCCTAAGGGGCGTTAGCAGCTTGGATGATGAAGGCTGGTGAAACTACACCTCCCAGGGGGCAGAGCTTCATTGCCAGTACTCCTTCTGGGGGTAATAAACTTCCATTGATCCAGTGACAGCCCTGATTAAAATCAATCCTGAGTCCACCGTGTCTCAGTGTGGCAGACTTGAGGGACTACCAAACAGGGAGAGAAAGTGTGTGCGATGCAAACTCACATCAGGAAAACATGGAATTAACTTTTCCCCAGTGCTCGTGTCACTCTTCTCCATTATATGCTGTTTTTGTGTACCCTATACTATTAAAAAAAATGGTACAAAAACTGTAAAAACGACTTGTTTTTTAATATGCTCATTTTGATTTGATTCCAGCAATATTCTAGTTACCCGCAGACTGGCAGGGAGTTATCAACTGATATCACTCCTACTGATGTTGCCATTTTTCTTAGCAAAAGCTCAACCAGGTTAGAAGGAGAGCATGGCTGTACTATTCTGCTCTTTTGATATGGTTCCAAAGCTATACTTCCATGTTTTCTCGGTAGTATCCTTTTCGTTGTCTTGTAAATCTTCACCCGAGATCCTAAGCCCACTGGTAAAAGTTTTCATTCAGAATTGCTTTTTGTTCTTTGCATTTAGCATTCCCTCTATCCTGATTAGCCTTGTGGTCATCAGCAACAAACAAACAAACAAACAAAAATATCAAACTCAACAACAACATCCCCACAGCATGCTCATGCTTCCACTGTGTTCAACTATAGTACCATAACAGAGGAGTTTAGATTTGAAGCTAGTCTAATGGTCATGCATTTTAGCCACACTATCATAAAAGCCTTGATAGGTGGAGTAATGTACTGATGGTTGTCCTTCTGTAAGGTTTCACCATGACCTTAAAAATAACTCTGTCTCATTCTTAGGCGCCATGACCTATCTAACAAAGCAGCTCATCTCTGCTTTCTCAGTTTGATTGTTGTTGATTGTTGGTTGTTCAAAACGTTATCATTTTGACAGTGAAACAGGAACTTTTCATGGTGCAAAGATTTCCATGCATCTTTAATCAGATCTATGCCTTGGCAATTGTCTCAGCTACTGGGCTATTGTCTACAACTACAACTACAATCGTTGAATGAAATCAAGAAGCTAGAGGTAGCTATAGAAGTTGTGCAACAACCATTAATGGAAGCATGATGGACCACAATTCAGGACCACAACAGTTATTTTAACAGGATTCTTCAGTATTTTCTACACAATACAGACCACCATAACAGATTTTGCTCCTCACTTTGTATTCTCCCTTTTTTCCCCATTCTCATACATATACATTTCCCATTCAAGATATATTGTGGCCTCATAGCATATGGTCATATGTGCATTACATACTAAATGAGGGAATGAAAACAGACAGGCAAACATATGTATACATGGGACAACCTGTGAATATCACATCCTCTATGACGTTATATGGAATAGTTAGCTTTAACACATTTCCTTTTTTTTTAATTGCAAGAAATAACATGTCCTTTGAAAGGTGGAGCCATAAATACAATACGAAATGTAGTAAACTGATCATAAAACAGTCAAATAACATTTAGTGTTTTGCAAGTGGTTTGTTATTTAATGTAGGAGTCTGTAACCTGGGGGAGTTGTGGCGCTGTCATACACCTTAATACATCACTGCAGCGTTATTGCAGTCCTGGCTATTGATTGGATCACACACGCAAGTGGAGGTTCAGCGCTAATAACCACTGCTGTCATGACTTTGACATGTTATGGCTGCAGGCATGGGCTAACATGGAAGGACACACACCTGTAGCATAGAGAAGATGAGTCGGCTGCAAAAGACTTCCTGTATCACTCGTAAAATGGACCTTGTGGTGAAATTATTTCTCTAGCTGCTTAAATATCTTCCACGTGCTTGACAAACCGATCTTATGTCGTGGATTGGTGATTTATATTATTCTGTCCACTGACAAGAAGAGGTGGGTTGGCACTGATCTGAAGAAAAAAAAAGAATAATAGCGGCAATAAGCAATGTGAGAAGAAGCCACAGTATGTACTATTATATGCCCATGGGGTCGAGTGTATCCAGCACTGATCCAATACTGCTGATTGTCAGCGAAATGTTCAGCATGAGCACAGTACATAAAGCAAAGTGTTCCCAATAACTCTTTCAGAACAGCCCCGCACAAGGCCTCAGGACACCACATTGATTAAAAAGAAAAGTGAATCTCTCTATTTTTCCACTGACCCTGATCTTTTTAAAGCCAAACTCGGCTGGTTTCCTTATGCAAATTATCCGACCGCAGGACATAACCCACACTGGTACCAGGCATTTAGCCACTGACTCATCATCGAGACTGGATCTTCTACGGCCTCTGAACCGAGCCAGTTGCACTCTGGAGCTTATGATAATTCAGACACCGGTTACTGAATAATGTGATTGCCTGCTGAAAGGCACAGGGGAAAGGTCTCACGGATGAGTGATAGGTGTCAGTAGCTAAGAGAGATGCACCGGGATTTGTGAAGATGAGCAGAAAATCAGGGGTGAGCCATGAATAGAAATAACTTGGCTAACAGTCTATAAAAGATGAACAGAGTTTTTTTGAAGTGGGAAAACCAGCGTGTTTCTGACTGGTTTTTCAGACCCCAGCTTTTGTCTTGCTATGAGATTTGACAGTGCCTGCCAAATAAGCGAAGCACACACTCAGCAAACTGACTGATTTTTTTTTCTTTTTTGGAACGTGATCACATAGAAAGAATAAAAACGACTTTCCAAAATCAATATTTGTTTACATTTATATTTTACATGATGATGGGCATTCATCAGACAGCACTTCTACAGGGTCGAGAATGGAAACAGGTGGAACATACCCAACTTCTATATTTTATGTATGTGTCATAAAATATACAGAAGTAATTAGAGAAGGCTCTCCCTCCAAATGCCCAACCTATGAATACTACACATATGAAAAGCAAAGCAAAAATGAACTTTTTTAGCAGCACAAGCACACGTTGCAATTTACTTTTGCTGAAATGCATTTACACAGCTCACTTTGCACAAATGCCTCTTGATATATTTCATGCAAAACGCATGAAAGGTAAAGGTATTAGGTTTAGATTCATTGCAACAGCGAGCTGCTATGCTCACCAGTTCTGAATGCTCATAATATAATAATGAATGTGAAGTGCATAAGTAACCCACACTAATGTATCATACAGCATCCCAGAATGTGACTTCCTATAATCCCTTTAACATGCGTGCGACATGCACTTGTGAGCTGAGTGAATTCTTTTATCTAGACGACCTCTTGTAAACGCATTCTACTTGCTGAAAAGCAGGATTATGATTCCAACCCGAGGCTTTGTGCGCCTGTGTCTGTGAGAGCACGTAAGCAGTATGTAAGCAGGAACCCCTAGCACACTTAAGTGACAAAGATGTGATATTCTTTGACAACATCACTATATGTACACGCACACAATAAGTTGCTCACAAGCTGCTACATTAAATCCACGCAGCTGTTTTCAATAAACTGGCACAATACATGGTCTGCAGTCAGCATTGTCAGTCTGAAATCCCCTGTCACAGTGCTTTTATTAAGTGCTCTAAGGACAGCTGATAAGCACACAGACACACTGGAATGGTTTGAACATCGATACACCACTCTCCCTGAGCGGTGGCACCACTGTGTTTGTGTATGTGTGGATTCTGATAGAAGCAAGTGAGAGACAAGAAACAAACAAATCCCTTTCAGAACAATCTGCAGTCGGTAACAAAACTATTTTAATCCTATAATACTCAACAGATGACTAGACTTTAATTTAGGACTCACAATGTGCAAACATGTGCACCTCTAACTAGGCTTCATCTGCTCATATGTTAACTGCAGGAGTGTCAAAAACATGAAATTCTTCGGTTTATATCAGATTACCCCTCCACAGGTGACAGCAAAGGGAAAAATTATAGCCCCGGCACACACATTTACTTTTTCCTGTCTCCTTTATTTGCATGGCTTGTTGTTCCGTGTGTCACAATGCAGGATGTTGCCCAGGGCAACAAGCCTGAAAGTCAAGCAGGATTGATGCTTAATGAGGATGATTCTCACTGGCTCCTTATCACAGTCATGTCACCCCCACACTGACACTTTTAATACCGCACGTCACTCAAGTCGCGCCACACAATATCAGGAGGACTATCAACAGCCACTTACCTGCTCTATATGTCATATATTTGCACACACACAGACACACATGCGCAGCTGAAGATGGCATTTTTCACACGCTTATAGGCGACCAAAGGCAAGAAAAGCTATGCATAGTTCATCAGTGGCGGTTTCATGATAGAGGTAAAGCAGACAGAGATAAGACGCCCAGATCCCTTCAGACTTTTAATAGAATGACACGGCATCAAAGGGGATCAGAGGCCAGACACTCTGATAGAGGGGGGATATTTGGTTTGAGCCACTCCTCGGGGCACATTGTATTGTTGACATTTTGCTTGGGAAATACAAAGGGAGACCGGGCGCCCAAATCCACCTTATCTTGGCTTTGTGTTCAACAGGTTGGAGGCTGGTCCAAGTGGTCTTGGCAAATGGCATGACGAATGGCAGCGTTTGTTTGTATTATGTGTGTTCCTGAGTGTCTGTGGGTTGAAAGTAGTGAGAGTGCTTTTTTCCTGAGTGCTGTAGAGAGGTAATTGTCAGTTGTGCATCGTCTAGTGACACATCAGATCAAAAGCATTATCAGGTGAAGAGGCAGCCAAGGCCCTTGTCCTTGCGGCTGACTCACTAAAGTTTCTTTTTCATTCATGTTCCACTGATGGCTTCTTCTCTCACATTAATCCCTCAGTTGGAAACATTTTTGCTCTGTAGAAAAGCAGGTCAGCAGCAATGACAATATAAAATAAATAAACGAAAACAAATACCAGTCCTTTGGATGTGTCAATGCAGTCGAGGCAACTTGGCAAACGCACAAAGAAAATAAAAGGTGGCATAATCCATGGCGCAAAACCTTTTGTGTCTTAAATTGGGATTGTTCCTTGGAAGTTAAAGCTTCCAGGCAAACCAAATCCTCCTGTTAATCCAAACCAAGGGCAAAGAACACAGTTGTTTGACATTTCCTTGACTGAGGAGGGAAAAGAAATTGCTGCATAATGTACGTGAGGGATCATAGCTTTAATTAGATACAAGACAGGTGGCTGCAGATTTAGCAAAAAACAAATTAGTCTTATAAATCAGTCTTTAAAAAACACAATAAACTATCCATTTGGAATTCAGTAATTAAATGCAAAACTCCTCCATCCATCCATTTATTCATTTTTCCGCTTGTCTGGGTCCAGGTCATGAGGGGAGCTCCCTAAGCAGTCCAAGCAGACTTCTGTGCCACGACTATCAACTCTTCCAGGCTGCCCTGGGATATTGAGGCATTCCCAAACCAGCCAAGATACAGAATCTTTAGGGCATCTCCTTGATCTCCTCCAGGATCTTTACCCAGTTGGACATGCCTAAAACACCTGTTCTGGAAACTTCCTAGCCTGACATCCAAACCATCTATTTTCAGTGTAAAGGATCAGGAGCTCTACTCTGAGTTCGTCCCAGCTGAGATCATCACCCTGTCTTTAAGAGTTAGCACATACACCCTTAGGAGGAAGCCAGTTTTTGGCACTTGGATCCACGATCTTATTCTTTCTGTCACTAACCACAGCCTGTCATCAGTATCAGTATAGATAACATAGATTGACCGGTAAATTGACAGCTTTGCCTTCAAGCTCACCTCTCTTCAAGATAACAGACCAGTATTTGTCCACATCACTGCAGATCCCACCAAATAAAACCTTGAAATACTTTCTATCATCAAAATTGTAATAATATTAAAGCAAATATCAGAGAATAATTGCAGTGAGGACCTTTTTCATCTCAATATGAAACTGCCAAATCTCTACATTGCCATTGGCAATTTTAAACTGTTATCATCAAAATCTATGAAAATCTATAAATAATGAAATAATCCATTCTCCGTTTGCTTTCTCCCCTTTCCCCCACTTAACACCATCATTGTCACAGTGCCTCCCGCTTACTACCCACCATGTACCCGCCTCTTCGCTAACCCTGTTTGTGAACTGTTTTGGCTGATGAAGTCGCTTTTCTCTTACATGATTAGCATCGGCACGTACTTGTGGGCAGCACACCTCATGTGTTGCTGGCTCCGTCTTTCTCTGATTGAATAAATTAGTTGACAATCTGAATAACTGTTTAACAGCCAAAGGTTTACAATTCATAGTTCGTTTGCTTGTCTTAGAATACTGAGAACCATTGTAGAGGGTTGTGTGGATACTCCTTCATGCAGTGCTACAGTGAAGGATGCTTCATATTTTATATAAAATGAAGCCCGTTTACAGCATTTCAAATGAACCTCCTGTTTATGAGGTGCAGCCAGGGAGGAGAAAGTTGGCCTAAAGGCAGTGTAGCTAAATGAGATGTTTCAGACAGCGAATGACGTGAAGGGGGGGCTCAGAAAAAGACCTGGGATGAGGCAAGATACGGATTTTCTGGAACTGTGAATCATGAAAAGCTACTGCAACAGATACCAATAATAAAATATGGAGCTGAAAATTTTAAATTAAAATAATACATGAGCTTCCCCTTTTTTCTTTCTTTTTAAAAAAGTTTTAGATGCAGACGCATTCCTCAGCGGGCCAATCAGAACCACAAACTGCTCCGTGACTGATTTAACAGTTGCTAAGTATAGCTAACCGCTCTCTTTGCTCTTGTTTGCTACCAAACATATCGGGCACCAATTAGGCAACATTATTCAAACATTTTCTGAGGGCCTTGGTGTACTTTAGCTCTCGCTGCAGTCCCCTGTCACTCTGCTTATTATGCGCACTCCTTCTCAAAATGAAACATCCACAAACGCAAACCTCTCTCTCTGGGCACGCTGACTGAGGAGGAAATGTACACATGGATCAGACTTGAGTCAACATCATTACTGCGTACTGCTCCTCTCTGGAGTGGAGTGGAGCTGATTTTTTTTTAAGTGCACACTGGTGGCTTTGATCCCAAGGTCTATAGTATGTAGACGCCCTCCCCGCCCCTCGTCTTCCGATCCTCACCACTCGTCACATTTGGTAATGAGACGTTTTGGTCAAAAGGAGAGTAAACATTGCGCTTTTCACGAGGGCAAATACACACATGTGCAAGATGGAGTCATACATATTGATGAGATCCCTCTTAGGCTCAAAACAGTACAAACTGCAGGTTCTACAGCATGAGGTCACGCTCTCTGCCTTCATTCTGCTGTCATCAACTCTGTTTCAACCCGTCTTCCCCTCTGTAACCTCTCTCTCTTTGCACAGCTTTATCATTATTATTATTATGATTTTGACAAATCTCTAGCTTGCTGGGCTGCCTTTTAGCTTCCTGTAGTCCCCCCTCTCTGATGACTCCTGCACCTGCCTTTGTCTTCTCTCCATCCTTGCCCTTTCAGTCATACCATGTTCTCTTGGCATTTTCAGAAGAGAGAGACATGGCTGGGGGTGGGGGTAGATGGAAAATGCTTAGGACAATTGCAGCTCTCTGAGACAGTTCTTTTTTTTCCTTTTTTTGGTCCCCTAGTTTATGCAGCAGACAGCATTACATGGCAGTAAAAATCCAAACAAATCCATCTAACAGCTTAAGACGTAACAGCTGTGATTTAGTGATCTATTATGTTAAAATAAAAACATGTTGAAATAGAAATGGGACATAATGCTCCATTTATTGTTTTTTTTCTTTTGAATTATGCCAGTATAGTCATAGCAGTAACAAGCTAAGCAGTGTATTTCACCATCCTATTTGCCAGCATCATTTTCCAGTTTCACCTGGGAGATCCTGAGATGCTCTCAGGCCAGCTGACATGTATAATCCCTCCAGTGAGTTCTGGGTCTACCCTGGGGTCTCCAAACCAGCTGGATATGCTCAGAAAACCTCTAAAGGAAGGTGCCCAAGAGGCTTCTTGATTAGATGCCTGAACCATCTCAGCTGGTACTCTTCCAAGCTTTATGTGGATATCTGAGCTTCTAACCCTCTCTCAAAGGCTGTGTCCTGCCACCCTACAGAGAAAATTCATTTCAGCTGCTTGTATCCCCGTTGCTACCTATGGCTCACAACCGCAGGCGATGGCCGCAGCATAGTTCCACTGATAAATCGAAAGTGTTACCTTCTTCTCTTCAAAAAAAAAAAAAAAAAAAAGTCCTGAGACACTTGAACTTCACTTACATCAGTTGGGACAATTACTCTCATGTAACCTAAAGGGACAAATCCACAGAAAACCATCCAAGCGTGTTCCAAGGTGATACTTTATATCAAGGCATCTCAGGTCTTCACAATATTTCAGTCATATTACTCTCATGCCTGTGTGGTATCTCACCAGTTGCCAAAAGTCAGAAACAAAAAGAAAAAAAAAAATCCATCAACTCCAGTGAAAGAACACAACGTCCTCCACTAGAACATTCATGTTTTGGAAAGTAGCCATATGGGCTATTTTTCAAGCCCATGCTAGAGCTATTTCCTGTATGATAGTAGTTTGAGAACATTTCAAACACTTTCTTACATTTCTGTGTGAAAGAACTGCACACACATGCAAAAAAAAGAAAAAAAATAGAATCTTGGCTGTCATGTTTGTAGAGTCGATCTCTGAGTCCCGTACACGTTTTTCCTCACACTCGCTGAATTACTTCAGTTACCGTCAGACTGTTGAACAGCTGGTGAATAGCCACCTTGATGTTGTTCTGAAAGATAACATGATAAACCTGAGAATTCTTTTTGTGATCAATGTTAGATGTTCTCACCAGCAGATAGCAAAGGCAGCCCCAAATCACGATGCTCTATGATGGCATAATTCACCTTTGCAGTGCGTTTCTTTAATACCATACACAGTGTGTGTGTATATTTTCCCCAGTAATTCAACCTTCATTTCTTCAGTCCCAAAAAGATTTTCCCAGTAGTTTCATAGATTGTTAAGATGCTCTTTGTCAAAGTTGTGATGTTCCTTCGCTGAGCAGCTGCTTCCTCTGTGCTGTCTTTGTTTGGCATTTTTTATAAATCAAGACAAGCTCCAATAATTCATTTAAGCCTTTCACTGTTATTCTGGACTCCTTTTTATTTGACTCGCTGAACATTTTGTCTTTGTGTCATTTTAGATGGGTTCTTATAGAGAGAGTTGCCACTGTATTCTATCAAGATTTGGTCATTGCATTATGTTTTTATTCAACTTTTCTTAGTAATTGAGATCGTAAGTATCAACTTTTGAAACTTATTGGTATATTTTTAAATTCACCTTGTAATGGGTTTTTGAGACCTCTGCTTCATCCTCTGCATCATGTGATTTTTCCTTCCTGAATAAAAGATTTCATACTTAAATATCAGTGCAAATTCATATTTAATTTAGTTTTTTAATGCTTGAGGTCCAATAAACAGTGTAACTTATAAAAAAACAAACAAAATTGAATTATCCGGCAATTACTTCATGGTTCAGGTTTCACAGGGTTAACTATCTGAGTACGATGAGAGGGTGATTAGGTTTTTGCAATGAAAACAGAACTGAAGCAACACAAAGTGCCAGTATTTTGTAGCTCTCTGAGAGTCCTACTAATGTTCTAATAAAGTAAAGTAACAATATTAGCGCTCCACACAGAGATTAATTTATTTCAGACATTAAGGCAAATTTATGGGAAAACGGTAATGCACTATGGCATCTTGATGTGAACAGCTTCATTCACTTACCCTGTTATCTCATCCAGCTAATGTGCGAGACAATGGGAGTCTGTGTGGAATAAGGTTTCTACTGGCAGTACAAAAGAAAAAAAAAGCTTAATAGCATCATCTTTCCTTAACTTACAACATTTAACTATGGAACCTAATAAGGAACCTCTGAACACATTTCATCATGTAACTAGTAAGAGTGAGCAGAAATGCAAATTAATATTATCATTAGATGTGTAAAGTAATAATGTCTCTCTGTTGGATGTAATGCATTACTGTAATCACATTAAACTTTTCAGTAACACAGTACTGTAATTATGTTAAAACTGACTGTAAGATGACCCCAGTGTTCATACGTTGGTTCATGCACCCAAGATGAGTGCATCCTGCACTTCCTGCTAATGCACATTGAAAATCCATACCTGGAGAGTAACTACGGATAGTTAAATGGCAATTATGAGACAATGCATTTCAGGTCATTTTACGCAGTAGCTTAAGTTGCTCTCCGATGCATAAATTGGAGTGTGAATGTGTGCAAAAGTTAAAAAGAAAACACTTGAGCAAAAAAAAGTGCTTTTCTGAAGGCAAGTGAATGGATAAAGACTACTAAAAGAAATTACAAGAAAAGTGAGTTGATGCTGCACTGAAGAATAAAGTTACCAAGAAGTAAGTATTGTATAAACTCTAGCAAAATACAAAGAAACTGAAAGAGTGGCTCTAGACTTCTGCACAGTACTATATCTATATTTATAATATCTATGTCTATGTAATTTGACATTTAAATTGGGTGTCATTGGGGACCTATTGGATGTTACAATCAGAAAGTGAGAGGAGGGGGAGCTCCAGTCATTTTTCCACCTATTTCTTCCTTGAAACCTCCTCTTATTTCTATAATGATATATTGGCATATGGGTCTCTTTGTATTCACTGGCATGTGCATTTCTGGGTCATGTGTCCGTGCATGTGTAATGTCCATGAGAGGCATGCCTGCAGCAAGGTGCAGTGACAGGCAGCCTAATGAAAAGCTGGATTCTGATTGACTGGCTGACAAAGCTGCCCACTGCATAATTATGTCTTAAATAATAGATGCCCATACTTATACTTCCATGGTCACACTAGCCTAGCCAACTCGGTCCTTCTATCATGACAGCAAAACTCATAGAGCTTATGCTCTACATTTCTTTATCAGCGTTTTTCCCAAAACACCTTGATATGAAGGCCAACAACAGTATCCACATGTTGCAGTGTTATTAGCACAGCTTTGACAAATCTTTGAAATCATTCAAAGAATTCTTCATGTCATTTTTCTTCCTGAACACAGACTTGTGAAATTTGCAAATTTTAGATAGATAAGCAAATTGAACTTCAAGATTCATGTTGCTGTCATATCTGCAGCATCTCAGAAGAAAAAACCCCCAAACCAAACCGAAACAAAACAACAATCTACATCATATGTTATACATTATGCTGACCATATAGTGATCAGCATTACTAAATTTAATAAAAAAGTATCTAGAACTCTCTGTAGAGCCTTGGTTGAGTTGTTAAGTTAGGCATAATTCCTTTTTGTAATGGCAGTCATATTCTTGTTGCGGCTTTGCGATTGTATTGTATTGTGTTGCAGCACTCGAAGTGCTTCATGCATCTGAACTCAGTTAACTGCACCAAATATTCTCTTGTCAAAGTAAGACGCTGGTCCCTGGAAGGCAACATTTTAGTGTATGCGTTTAAATGATATTATTGTAATTCTAATACAGTGTTTTGATCTTTTGAATTATTCAGCCAATATTCTCTATATTGTATAATACACTCCTGTTAGACTATATTATACTATATCTGGTCTGCAGTAAACCATCTTATTTTTCTTTAAGAGACCTCTATTCATATGACTTCAGTGTGTTTTTACTAACACGTATGACAAAGACTAACAGCCTCTTATTCACTGCTTTTGATCTTAAGCTACCAAGCAGCCTAAAACCACTAGATATAGGCTTTTTATCCATTACAGCAGTTCATTGTGGGTTGCAGAGCTTTCTATACACTGCCATGTTTTTCCCGATACAGTAACCCTGCCTTGAACAGAGAAGACATTGACCATGTTGTCTAAACTCCGTAAAACAAATACATGTTTTTTGCTACATGATTCAAACTGTGCACAAGACTGACATGACTACATGATAACATAACATGACAACTCATCATAATAAACATGAAAACATCATTATCAATGTTTGTCATAGCTGATAACAATAAGTTTCAACTGGCCATTCTTCTTTCACATGCAACATTTTGGGTACAACAATTTGACATTAACCAAGAGTTATACAACTGGGGCCTGGCAGGAGGGCACAACGGGCTGGAGAGCACAGGTTTGATCTGTGAAACATGGAATACGTTATGAACACGCATACTGCGAGGTAGCTTCAACCGGACAGACACAGGATTGATCAGAGCTTCGATTTCGAACGGACCACGGATTTCGAACGGATTCTGTATGGAGAGCCAAACCTTCTGACCAACCGTAAAGTCCGGGGCTGGGATCCGGTGGCGGTCAGCAAGAATCTTGTTGCGTTCCTTGGTTTGTAGCAGAGCTGCCCGGGTCGCCCGCCAGGCCCGGCGGCACCTGCGGAGATGATGTTGCACAGAGGGAACGGTGTGCTCACCTTCAATAGCGGGGAACAGGGGTGGTTGATAACCCATGGAAGCCTCGAATGGGGATAGTCCTGTAGCAGATGAGGTGAGACTGTTGTGGGCATACTGTCCTCTGTCCGAAACGATGTCTGCCGGGATACCATGGAGCCGGAAGACGTGGGTGGTAAGTAACTGTGCTGTTTCCAAGGCAGATGGAAGCTTTGCGAGGGCGACAAAATGGACAGCTTTAGAAAAACGATCTACAATGGTTAGAATAGTGGAATTACCTGAAGAAGGTGGAAGGCCGGTGATGAAGTCCAGGGCTATGTGTGACCAAGGCCGGCAGGGCGTGGGCAGAGGTTGAAGCAGTCCAGACGGTGGGCGATTGGGGCGTTTGCCCCGAGCGCACGTGGTGCAGGCGGAGACATACTCTCTAGTGTCTTTCTCCAAAGTCGGCCACCAAAAGTACCGTTGCAGAAAGGTGATAGTGCGTTGGATCCCCAGGTGGCAGGTGAATCGGGCGGTGTGAGCCCACTGAAGAACTTGGGCATGGACGGAGGTAGGGACGAACAGCCGGTCAGGGGGCCCTGTACCTGGGTCGGGGTCAGTGTCCTGGGCCTGGCGAACTAGAGTTTCGATCATCCATGTGAGGGCTCCGATCACACAGGCAGCAGGAAGGATGGGCTCAGGGTCAGTGCACTCCTCAGTGTTGGTGTACAGCCGGGAGAGCGCATCTGGCTTTACATTGCAGGATCCGGGCCTGTAGGTGATAGAGAGATTGAATCGAGAGAAAAAGAGTGCCCACCTAGCTTGTCGTGAGTTGAGGCGCTTGGCCGATCGGATGTACTCCAGATTTTTATGGTCAGTCCATACGATGAAAGGCTGTTCAGCGCCCTCTAGCCAGTGCCGCCACTCCTCTAGGGCAAGCTTAACTGCCAATAACTCCCGGTCCCCAATGTCGTAATTGCGTTCTGCGGACGAGAAGCGACGTGAAAAGAAAGCACAAGGATGAAGTTTACCTTCAAACCTCTGGGAAAGAACTGCTCCAGCCCCAGTGTCAGACGCATCCACCTCAACCACGAACTGCTGCTGGAGGTCAGGCTGAGGGAGGATGGGAGCAGTGGCGAACTTCTTCTTCAGGAGGTCGAAGGCTTCCTGAGCAGGTGGGTCCCACTGGAAGGGGATTTTTGGAGAGGTGAGTTTGGTTAGGGGTAAGGCGATCTTACTGAAGTCTCTAATGAAGCGCCGATAGAAATGGGCAAATCCAAGGAAACGCTGGAGCTGGAGACGGTTGGGGGGTCGAGGCCAGTCCACTACAACCCGAACCTTCTCCGGGTCAGGCTTCAGATCTCCCTGGGCGATGATGTATCCTAGAAATGCCACAGTGTCAACATGGAATTCGCATTTCTCACCTTTCACGTACAGTCTGTTCTCCAGGAGACGTTGAAGGATCTGTCGGACATGGGCCTCGTGTTCTGCCTGAGACTTAGAGAAGATTAGAATATCATCCAAATAAACAAAGGCAAATCGATTAATGAAATCTCTTAGCACATCATTAACGAGAGCTTGGAATACTGCTGGGGCGTTGGTCAGTCCGAAGGGCATCACCAGATATTCGAAGTGCCCAAGGGGTGTATTGAACGCCGTCTTCCATTCGTCTCCCTCATGGATTCTCACCAGGTGGTAGGCATTACGGAGGTCAAGTTTGCTAAACACGGTGGCCCCTTGAAGCAATTCAAAGGCTGAGTTCAGAAGCGGTAGGGGGTATTTGTTTTTTACAGTAATTTTGTTAAGCCCACGGAAATCTATGCATGGAAGGAGAGTCTTGTCTTTCTTATCAACAAAAAACCCCCTGCTCCCACTGGAGATGACGACGGGCGAATAATGCCTGCCGCCAGAGAGTCATTGATATATTTTTCCATGGCCTCCCTCTCTGGCTGGGTGAGGCTGTAGAGACGGGCCGAGGGCAAGGGAGCCCCTGGGAGGAGGTCAATGGCGCAATCGTAAGGCCGGTGAGGTGGGAGAGATAGAGCTTTATCTTTGCTGAACACCGCTGCTAGATCATGATAGACACTGGGTACTGACGACAGATCTGCAGGCGGAGGGGGCTCCCCTGGAGGGGAGAGAGGCACAGGTGGAGTGGCAGCCCGAAGGCAGTTCATATGGCATTCCGTGCTCCATCCCGTAACCTGCTTCTTTTGCCAATCAATGTGTGGATTGTGTTGCATGAGCCATGGGTAGCCTAACACGAGGGGGGTGACAGGAGCCTTGAAAACACAAAAGCAAATGTTCTCCGTGTGATTGCCAGAGAGGGTAAGGGCGATGGGTAAGGTGACATGAGTTATGTCTGGCAAATGTTGACCGGATAAAGCTGACACCCGGAGGGGGTGAGGCAGAGACTTGGTGTGAATGTGAAGCTTAGCAACTAGTGAGGCATCAATAAAGTTTTGTTCCGCTCCTGAATCTACCAGAGCGGAGAGTGAATGCGCTTCATTCCAAAAAGAGAGTCTAGCGGCTAGTAACAAACGTGGAAGAGGGTGTTTGCCAGACAGGTCGCCCACCAGTACCCTCTCAATTACTGGTGGGCGCGCCCTTTTGCCAATGCGGGACAGGCGGAGATGAAATGGCCCTTACGGCCACAATATAAACACTCACCCGCTGCAAAGCGGCGCTGTCGTTCCGCTGGTGAGAGCCGTGAGCGACCAAGCTGCATTGGTTGTTCCTCCTCCTCCTCCCTGGTACTCCGGGCTTCCCGTGACTCAGGCTGATCTTCCCTTGACGCTGGAAGTCCCCGAAACGGCTGTTTCCGTGAGGCCCGGCGCGCCCGTAGGCGGTTATCCACCTGGATGCATAGTGACATAAGTGCCTCCAGAGAGGAAGGGATTTCACGCATCATAATTTCATCTTTCAGCTCCTCATTGACGTTATTTAACAGGGCGGTTCTTAGAGCCTCAGAGCCCCACTTAGCTTGCACCGCCAGGGTCCAAAAATCAATGGAATAGTCCGCCATACTGCGCCTACCTTGTTTTAGGTTGATTAAACGGTGGCCGGCGGCCTCCGCACTAGAGCCCTTATCAAACACTGCCTTGAAACAGGCCAGAAAGTCATCATAAGAAATTCCGGGGCTGGCCTGCAGCAGTGCCTGAGCCCAGGTCAAAGCTCGGTCACGAAGCAGCTGGGTCAGGAAGACAATTTTGACCCCGTCACTAGCGAACATATTAGGCAACTGTTGGAACTGCATCGTACATTGTGTTAGAAATCCCGCACATTTCCCCAGTTCCCCAGAAAAAGGCTCAGGTGTAGGCAACAGTTTATCTAGTGAAAAGGCCGAAGCTAATGGGGCTATGACCCCAACTGCCTGAGTGGCTGCAGCAGCAGGCGTAGTGACGGCAGCGGGAGTTACCTGCGAAGATGCCGCGGGAGGCGGGCTTTCCGGCAGCGGAATACGTTGGGCGAGAGCCTGGGTTAATGCTGCCACTTGTCCGCCGAGTTGAGTTAACATCTGTTCGTGACGTTGCAGTATTTCCTCTAGAGGGATCGCGGCTGCCGCAGCAGGTGTGGGGTCTGTGGAGTCCATTTCGTGGCTGGATTATTCTGTCAGGCTCAGGAGAGACTCAGAGGCAGACCGTCTCAATTAGTTCACAATTTATTTACAACAGACACCAGGTGCGAATATATACAAGTGGGGGGGAAGTCACGGGAAGGGGGGTCTCCAGGAACACAGGCACGGGGAAGGAACACATGGGCTATGTACAATCTTCCATGGACGCTCAGGCTAGCTCGTACTCCGGCTTTAGCTCACCCAACGGCGATTCTTAGGCTGGCGAGAAGTCTGGCACAAGAAGGGAGATCAGGTAAGTAGCGGCACGAGTGAAACTCAGAGAAAGCTTGACTTGTAATGACACTGACGAGTGTTACACAATAATCCAGCGACGAGGCACCTCCAGCCATCTCCTTAAGTACTGAGCTAGTGTGAGCGCTGATCACCAGGGATTGATTGCAGGTGCGGGAGCCAGGGGCGGGAGCCCACAGAGACTCCGCCCCGGTGATGCGCTGGGCGCGAGAGGGAAGAGAGAAGGGACAATAGAGGCAAAAACACTTGTAGCCAGACTGGGCTAGCCGGGAAGGCACAGGACCATGACAATGTCAGTGGAAGGTAATATTTAAAATAAAGCTAAATCATGTATTTAACTTAGCTTCATTTATCAATATTGCATTTAAAATGACACAATTACGTCAATAACGCATGAAAATAGTAATATTTGTTGATTAAAATGCGTTCATGTTAACAACTAGTGTCACTGTTAATAACTTGTCCTAACTGTCTTCAACAAATAACTCCCAAATTTGCAACAAGCATCTGAAGATCCACAGAGAGCAAAGTGAGCTGAGGGAATTATTACTAGGTCAAAATGTTCATGTTAGAATAATCCTCACTCTCTGTTGCAATTTAATAAGCTCTCCACTTTTAATTTTTTGTGTCTGTTCACCTTCTGTTGTATCCATGGTGACAGTTAAGGTGCTGCCATCATCAAGTATGCAATAATGATGAACTTCATCACAACAATGACTTACTTGGCATAATATGTCTCTTTCACATGAAGGCCGAGTCACGTGTATATTCCTATAACATTTTTAAATTGATATAGAAAAATGTTGAAGTTATCTATTTAGTTTAAAGTATGCAAGCTGCCTTTATTTTAGTTTTAAAGCCGTGGATTTTGTCAGTCTGTCTAAACATAGTGGGCAGGAAGTTTGAGCACAGGAAAAACTGCACACCTCCAACAGGGACTCTGCTCACAGGTGGATACTGGGATGGTGGTGAGAGCAAAGGGAAATTCATGCAGGGCAGGAACTGAAGAGAGCAGTGTTGGCAGCATAATGGTATCATCACAAAAAAAACAAAAACAAAAAACAGGTAAGCTTTAGGGCAGTCAGACCATTAGAGAATACAGCTCACATGAAAAATATCACTCAACGCAAATAAAGCACCGCTGATGTTATTTGCCATAAGTATTTTGATGGCCACACTGCATGTGTTAATAAGATATCAGCAGGAACAGATACCAGGGGCTAATGAAAACTAAACATTACTGGTAAAGTTTACCTTCTTGTCTATTTTGTTTGTGTGTGCCTGAGTCGCAACTAAAATTTCAACAACTACCTGAAGGCAGCATTAATTGTAATTTGTCATGATTAACTGATCACAATTTATGCGCTACATAATCAGTCCATCGCTGTTAAGCAAGCACATTAAAAGGTAAACTGTGCCAAAGTAAAGTTGGACAGGTAAGAAGGATTTCTGGGGAAAGAGCAGCCACCAGACACACAGAGAGGATGGCCAGCCGGTCCAACGCAGAATGACCAAACAGTCAACCAACTTCCACTCGTCCAGATGGCTGGTACACCCTGCTGCCATGTCAAGCTGATGCATTATAAAATGCATCATAAACTTACATACTTACTCCTCCTGGTACTATATTAGTTTATCTATTTTTTCCTACACCTTGTTCAGTCTTTTAGTTCGCTTGAGATTCACAATCCAAGCACAAGCATCAGAGGTATATATTAGAGGAATATTGGTCATTAATGATGCAGACTGCTTAAATGTCTAAGTTTCTGCTCAATGAATTCATTAAATCACTGCTCAAAAGAGGCCAAATCCAAGAAGGACTCTCATCTGAATCCATGCATAGTTTTCTGCATTAAAAATGGCCCGACAGTGTCTCGTATTAATTTTCCTGCTCCCTGGTTTATATGACTGTCATCATCAGAGTGATGGTTTATAATATGAAATTGTGCCACTAATTCTTGTTCGGAGTGACCAAATTACTACTAAAGTTCACTACTTTGCCCTATTTTCATCTTGTGGTTGCAAAATTAAGTTCCAGGTTGTGCTACAGGCCAAAATTGGAAATTCAGCCAAGCTGCTATATATAAATATATATATATATATATATATATATATATATATATATATATATATATATATATATATATATATATTTATATATTTATATATATATATAACCAAATTTAAACCTTCATTTGCCTGTCCTCTAAAGAGTGGCTTCAACCTTCGGTTTCCAATTCAGCTTGCTCCCCCCCGTAGACACACACACACACCCACCCCCACCGCCCCACCCCCAAATCAAATCTCAGGCTCCAGCCTGAGTCACAGTGGATGGTGGAAATTATAAAAGTGGGATACCAGCATTTGCCCTGTGTAAAGAATGATATGATATGACCTATACACAGTAGACTTCAATAGCCCAGCTTTCATTGGTATTTTACTAATAGCTACATTAATGTTAAACCTGCAAGGTAAAGCAATATTGCAAGATCAGAAATTGTTTAATTTTCAGCAAAGAAAAATAAAACACTTCAAATTTTACAAATTTTACACATAGGTAATTTTAGACTAAAACTTTAATCCAAAATATTCTAAAACTGCTTTTGAACTGTGTATTATTATTTTTTTATTATTTAAAAAAATCTTTTTTTGTGAATTTTATCTGTGATGCGTGACCTTCTGACCCTTACCAGTGATCACTGGCAAATGCAGCAATGCCAGGGAGACTCCACTCATCCGACCCAAGTCTCTGGCACTGCTTCAGCCTACCGCCCTGGCTGCCTACTTCCGCCTCACTGAACTGTTACAACCGATAAAGTCACAACCGAGCCAACCGAGTTGGCTAATGAGAGAAAAGAAAAACGTCTTCATTGAAAGAGTACCTCTCAGTCCTTCTCGACTGCATTTGAAGTACAATAAGGTGTTTTAGGCTGCTTATTGGAAAAATGGAGGCATTTCTGTTGAGCAACCTTTTGTTCATTCCTCCATCAATGAGGCGTAGCTGGGTATGAGGCAGAGATTGATTTCATTGATGTCCCCTGGGGGTCAGTTTGGAGCAAATTTGAAAGTAATTGTCGAGTCATTAGCATCCTATTCTAACTTTTTCTGATGCTAATATTATAGTCATTTTGCATAGTGAGAAGCCAGATTTTATTCCAAATGATTCCACATTGTTCTTGATATTTTCTGCAGTTCCTCCTCACGTTGTCAGCTTGCCCTTTGTCCATAACCCAGTGTCACCCTTGTGACTGCAAAGATGTGACACCAACGGGCTTGTTGATCACACTGTGCTTGGCTACTCATGGGTGACTAAAAGCCAGATGCGATTGTAATTAGGACTGCAGACAGACCTGATTACTCACTGCTATATGAGTGTGCCTATGTGGCTTTTTGTAGATACTTACGGGCTCACGTGTGCATATCTGCGTACACAGATGTGACTGCATGAAAAACGGAAGGCGCGTCTTTCAGTTTTCTCTCTGTTTGCTCTCTGTCTTTTTGTTTATGCTCTGCATTCATGTGAATATGCATCAGCCTGACAAAGTGTCTGTGTGTGTGAGGATGAAAGACCCAGTAAGACAAATGGAAAGAGAGAGAAAGAGACAGATAGAGAGCAAAAAAAAAACAAGTTACTCATGTCTGCCTTTTAGCTTGCATTTGTTTGTCTCTTTCTTGTCTGTTTGTAGCCCACACAGCAGGAGGAGCACATTAGTGACAGTTTTTGGTGATGGAGAAGACAGGAAAGGCAAGATAATGTGCAGAATTTGCATAATTTTTCCACAACTTGGCCCTGCGGTCCTTGTAAATCTTTGGTGTGTGACACGAGGTTATTCGTCCTAAGCCCTTTTGCGGGTCTGCCTGACGAACAGTATTGGGTCAGACTCTTGTGATGAATGTACCCTACTTTGAGCGGCCTCTGCACTTTTCTCTGGTTTTCATTTTATTTATTTCCCTTGACTGTTCTACTCTGGATACCTAAATAAACTCAGTCTCATTATGTGAGTTAAAATTTAGGTTGTTATTGGCCAGGAAGTGTATTTAACGCCACTGTAACTCACAACCTGCAGACATTTCCCAGGGAGCACTCAAAACGAGTTGGCAGTGAATCAAGAGATAAATAAACTGGTTTGCTGTCACCATGGCAATGCTATATAATTAACTTTCCTCCTTCAATACTCCCAGGTGTGTGTATATATATATATATGTGTGTAAAAAACAACAAAATAAAATATGTGAATTAATACTTTTTGCCAAGTAATGTGTAAATATGCTGATGTAGACATAAAAGGAGAAAATCTGGAAAGCTTGCATTTTTGTTTATTTAAATGATTTTGATCTCAGTCACATACACACCCACAGATACACGCACAGTTACTACTGCATTACAGATAAATGAGCTTGTCAAGAATTAGGGGGTACGTTCCAAATGCTGCATTTTAACTGAAAGCAAACTAAACTGTTTGAAGTGACTCAGACTTTTGGGTATGTTTCTGTTTTTCCTCAACACTTCATCATAAAATCAAGACTTTTCTAACAGTCATTTGCACTTGGAATACAAATGTTTACACAATGCAATCTAGTTTCAATATATATTTAAATGTTTTCAGGCGTGAACAGAAAGTTTTGCAACTTTGCACATTTAAAAAATAAATCCCACCGTAAGGTCTTTTTTTCTGTCTTTTTCCCCCCAATTCTGACATATTCTGTTTATCTGCTTTGTGTCTATGCTTGATGATACTCGACTGCATTTGGTGATCCATCACACTCTCCTGTTCATCTAGTATTGGACGCTTTTTTCTTTTTTTTTTTTTGCATGTTGCTGCATTAGCTTTTATCTTTATTTAAACTGTCACTTATTTTTTGCTATTGGCAAAAATTTTGGAACCCCTTGAAAATAGGGGTGGCTAATTATCAGGATTTAGCACAATACCAACTGTCACACTGGTTTGAAAATTGGGCACACACTGTGTCTGCGATTGTACCCGTAACATACTGTTGGGGAACGATGTTCACTATCGCCTTGTCGTGACAGAGAGAGTGTTCTCCCTCAGAGACAAATCGCTGTGAGCCAAGAAAGCCCACAGTGACTTCTCCACAGTATGGCACATATGTGTGCGGGAGTGTGGGTGTACAGCCTTGATGTCATTTTCCTTCTGGAGGTTGAGCTTATCCCATTATGTCTGGAGCAATGCCCACAGGAAGGCCATGAAATGCGTGCGCACACATTCGAGATTATGAGTGTTTAAGTGTGCATTTGCACAGACCATGTACTTGTGTGTGTAAGGTCACAGGGTATGCAGCTGGGCTGTACCCAGCACTGAGCACATAGCGCCACAATACTTGAACCTTATGAGAGGTGAAAAGGTGAATGGGGAGCAGAGAGTTATTACTGGCTCTCTCAGGCGTGTCAATGTGTGGGTTAGTCAGGTTGTACAGAGAGGTCAGAAAGACGAGGTTTTAAAGGTGCACCTCATTTATATATATGGATTTTCCTACATGGAACAAAAACACATTTTTTGGCATTTTGAATATTCTGATGTGAAAAAAAAACTTACAGAAAAGAGGCAGCCCTACTGGGAGGCAGAGCTGTTGTAATGTGTAAAAATATAAGAAAGGAACAACCACAATGTAGTTTACTCTGCTGTGCTCTTCAGACAACAAAGAACCAGTACAGGGTTCCTCTTTTCCTTTCTGCTCACTAAAAGGCTTGCTTTTTCTTTTTTTTCCCTGCCTTACTCATCCACCGCGCTCACAACACATGCTGTGATTCTTTTGGCAAGTGGAGCTATGTGTATGTTTTCTCTATGTGTGGGCTGTGATCAGGTGCACTGCAGCCAAGATGGTATGTGTGTGTGTCTCTGTGTGTGTGTTCCTGTTGTGCTTGCTGGCAGTAACTTTAACAGGTGGGTTTCACTGTGTGTGCGTGTGTGTGTGTGTGTGTGTGTGTGTGTGTGTGTGCGTGTGTCAGAAGATCAGAGATCAATCTGTCGTTCTCCTTCTCACTTTTGGATATTGGTGCCAGATTTTACTACATCCAGTCATCACACGAATTATATAGATATAACAAAAAGAGCGAGAAAAAAGACTCTAAATTTGTTATGAATAAAATAAGAAAATATTCCAACAAAAAGTTAATAGCATACAAATATTGGGATAGCAGAGACTATATAATAGATTCATCCACTATGATGCACTTGCTCTTTCTGTGTTGTGTTGAAGTCATTGTGTTTTTTTTTTGGAGCCAAAAGTGACAACATCAGGACAACAGGGTGCTAAGTTATTGGCTAAGTTTAGTGTGGTTAGCAAGTGCAACATCAATATGTGTGAAAGAAAAGCATCTGGACTTCTTTAAGTTTTCTTGAAGACGTTTCACCTCTCATCCGAGAAGCTTCTTCTTCGTGGTTGACTCAATGACTGCAAGTTGTCCAGATCCTGTGGCTGTAAAACAAGCAAAAATCATCACCCCTCCTCTACCATGGCATGAGGTGTTTGTGCTGATATGCTGTGTTTGGTTTTTGCCAAATGTGGTGTTGTACATTACGGCCAAACGTCTGTCTAAGCGACGTTGTTTCAGAAGTCATCTAAAACAGTCCTTTTCTAATTTTACTGTTTGGAACTTTAGCATTCAACGTCCTATCTAAGCTGTGCAAAGTCTGCAATGTAGCTGCTGAGTTTAATAGCTACATAACTGAACCATAACTGAAGAAGCTTCTCGGAGGAAAGGTGAAACATCTTCAAGAAAACTTTAAGAAGTCCAGACGCTTTTCTTTCCAAGCTCCTTAGACTACGATGACCTGGATGACTGAGAACCTTCACAGACAAACAATATGTGTGGCTGCTACGCACAGACACAGATACTTCATAAGAACTGAAGCACAGTTTTATTGGATAGACTTATTACAGTTTATCTCTAAAACATCTTGGGATGGGGGAGGGTCAGTTTGAATTAGTTAAGGCAAAAGCTACTTTGCACTAGCAGAAAGCTAGTTTTCACCCAGCTGGCCCTCAAGCGATGTAAACTTAAGTCTTTAATGCAGTTAAGAATTACTTATATATATTTAAAAATAAATATACCACTCAGGGCGGTTGTCACAAAAAAGAAAGTTTGCAATATTTTAAAGTTGGGCATTTTAACACTGAAATGTTTTGGGATTTAATTGCTCTTGCAGCTAGCCCCAAGCAGTAATTCCAGTTTATGGCAACTCCACTTCATTGCTCAGCACAGGAGCCTGAGGTTTGAAATATAAAGTAAATATATTTACATAGAGTTAATGTATAATTAGAAGAAGTTGGATGAGTACATACTACAGGACAGTATGCAATCCTGTAAAAAGCCAAGTACACCCTCACTGCCAGGTGCTGCTCGTCAAATGTACTTGATTAACTGATCATGAGAAAGTCTCTGCCTGATGAACGATATTAGGTAAGACTCTATAAAAGCAGAACTTCCTGTCAGTTTGCTATTCTGAAGCATTTGCTATAATCTTCCCAGGAATCTCTCAAATTCACCCCAAAATGAGAATATACAAAACTGTAACAAACTCACCACCTACATTGCAGACTTGGCACAGCTTAGATAGGACTTTAGATGTCAAAGTTCCAAACAGTAAAATTAAAAACGAACTGTTTTGGATGAAAGAGTTGCCAGGCAAACAAACCACAAGACTTCTGAAACAATGTTCCTTAGACAGATGTTTGGCCGTAATGCACAATAGCACATTTGGCAAAAACCAAACACAGCATATCAGCACAAACACCTCATGCCATGGTAGAGGAGGGGTGATGATTTTCGCTTGTTTTACAGCCACAGGATCTGGACAACTTGTAGTCATTGAGTCAACCATGAACTCCTCTGTATATCAAAGTATTCGAGAGTCAAATATGAGGCCATCTGTCTGACAGCAAAAGCTTGGCCAACACTGGATTATGAAACAGCACTATAAACAGAATGGCTGAAAAAGGTGTTGTAATGGTCCAGAGCTCAACCCCAACGAAATGCTTTGGCTAGAGACTCGTGCATAAATGAATGTTCACTAACCTCAATGAACTGAAGCAACACTGCAAACAAGAGAGGGCCAAAATTTCTCCACAACAAAGACGGATAAAGTCATACAGAAAATTATTAATTCTAGCAATTGCTGCTAAAGGTGGTTCCACAAACTACTGAATCATGGAATGTAGTTAGCTTTTCCGAGAACTGCATTTCTCCATGCCAGCAAGAACTGAACATTTATTGAGCTATAACTGATCACGCATATGTACTGTACAGTAGGGTACACACACACACACACACACACACACACACACACACACACACACACACACACACACACACACACACACACACACACACACACACACACACACACACATATATATATATATACACACTTTTCCTATTTGAATTGCTTCCATCTGGATTAGTTTAATGAAGTCTGTGTATTTTCTGATTAGCAAAGTTGTCAAAGTCTATAAATGATAATGTAATTTCATACTTATTTTAAATTGATCAGTTACTGCAGCAACAGCCAGCCATTTACAGTATCTGAACTGATTTTACAAACATAGACATGTTTGTCTTTCACACAGATGCCCTCAGTGTCAGTATGCTGCAGCTGTGGCTCAGCATTGCCACAGCCATTAATGTCTCAGTATAGAAAAAAAGAAACCATTATGGGCCAAGAACTCAAAATCCTGCATATGAATAAAGGAAATCATCCGTTGGTAATACTAGATAGATAAACATTGTGCATAACAAGTGCCTGTTCATGCAAACTGACTATCTAGGGGGGAATAATGTGTGCTATTTATGCAGTTTGATTCCTTTAGTGCGCCTCTGGATATTGAGATGCAGCATTACGGCCATTTCTTCCGCAAGTCAAATATATACGGCACAAAATCATAGTATTTTGAAAAAATAAAGGTGATCTTTAACGAAAAACATAAAAGAATACCATATAAGTAAATTAAATTAATTTTATCAGTGCTTTTCATTTAACATTTCTCCACTAAGATAACTATAGATAACATATGGTATGACAGTGAAAAGTGTAATTAAACCTAAACTCGAAACAGAAAGAATACAATAAACAGAGCTAACTTCACCTCTTTAAAAAATAAGCAGACAGCTGTTTTTGTCCATTCAAACAAAGGGCCTTAGTTTAACCCACCTAGCACAGTATAGTAGCAAAGCCCATTCAAATGGTGTTAACTGGGTCATGTTGCTTAGTGCAGTCATGAGAAAAAGCACATTACTAGCCAAAGACCTGTGCTTTTCACACTGCGCCTTGTCTCTCTTGTGACCTCTGGATGGATACAAATATATGGATGAAACCCATTTCTGCAAACATTTAGTTCCCAGTGGATGTCAGTATATAGCAGATATCAGCTACAACTGCCCTCCTTATGTCTCGGAGGGGTTCAAAAATGGGAGAGCAGAGAAGGAAGTGTCAAGCGATTTCTTCTCCTCCCCAACATAACCAGTCCAGGAAGTCGGTCTCCTTTCTCCTTCCTCTTCTTCTTTGAGAATTTCTGCAACTCAACGTGAGACTTTTGATGTTAGTAAGAGCATTAGATGTGACGTGACCCAATGATTAGAACATATGTCATCATCGGAGGAGCACTCGGATAGGGGAAGGGATCGTGCTGGATCTCTGAATCAACAGTGAAGCTTTCATCCAAGACTGCCGCTTCCTTTTATGATGTTGAAGCCTTTGAAATGCACATCTAGGCATTTCTTTATTCAGCTAGGAAAGAGGAATAGAGCTGAACTACTGAAGAGTACTATACATACGTGGATGGATTAAAAACAACAACAACAAAAACAAAAAAAATTATTATAGTAAAGGTGCTACAGGAGTTTATTTGATTTTTTATTTGATTTTTTTTTTTTTTTACCTCCTGTGGTCACGGGGACCAAGTGAGATATGGGGAATATGAATATCATTGCTGGGACTATTAATATGCGGTAGTCTGCTCGTCTTGACTATATTTAAGTAAATATAAATACATCTATATATTATAACTGTTCTGTTGTAAATTTGCTCACTGTGCTGCATAACCCAGTTTTGGTCTTTAGCTCTCGGACGGATGGCCTCAAATAACACTCTAGGATACCAATATACCGAGGAGTTCATAGTCAACTCAGTGACTGCAAAGTATCCAGGTCCTGTGGCTGCAAAACAAGCCCAGATCATCACCCCTTCACGGTGATGAAAGGGTGATCTGTTTTTTAATTCGCTTTTAATTGAACATCTTTTTTTTTTTATCTAAAGGATAGAAAATTAGCTTTAGACAAGAAAATGAAAAAGCAAACTCCACTCGGAAATAACCCACATTTTGTTGAGTATGCAACCACCCTGACTGCCCTCCTCTCTCAAGTTTTCAATTCAAAAATTTTTGGCAATAGAAAAATAATAAAAGAAGCTGTCAGGCCATCAGGAGTCTTTTCCAAAAAGCAAGGATAATTATCACTCTTAGTCAACGATGTGCATGACAACATCAATGGGATTAAAAAAAAGAAAAGAACTGTTAAAATTTTGAGTCAGTGCTTAAGGTGACTATGACCAATTTAGAAATAGGAAAGAGGAAAAAAAAGCAATAGTTGCAAAAGAAAAGGAATTCAAGCTTCTGTAAAAACCACACTTTCTTTTAATTAAAGTGAGGTTAAGGATGGTAGTATGCTATTGACTTTTTTAAAAAAAATATTATTTATTGTTACTTTGGTAATAATGGTCACAGACTGCAATTGAAAGCTGTTTAAAATTACATGTAAAAAGGTTAGTTTGAGTGTCAATGGGTATGTGAGGAGCCGCTACAGAGCTTGAGGAGGAAGCAGCGTTTTTCTAGACATGTTTTCAGTGGCTTCAACTTTCACTTCTTAACCAAATGTCAACTTTGTTTAGAAATGACGTAAAATTGTCTTTTCAAAAAGTTTTTGTTGTTTTCTGAATGAAAAGCTTTTGGAGGGACCCAAAGGCTGAGCCACTTTCAACTACAGCAGTGGCGATGTGTGAGAGTTGAAGACATCTGACCTCTTTAACAGGACTCCACCTGACTCCACTCACTCTTTTTGCTTCTGTCATGACTCTGTTCAAACAAACCTAATGATAACAAGAAAATGAGGAAGATGGAAAAAAGCAAGGCAGCAGTGAGTAAAGTAGATGATAGCTATTAAACGCTGCTAGTCTAGCCTCAGCTAGAGACAGACTCATCTAAACAGTGAAACAAACTGACCGGCCATTTTGTGAAATAACATGCATCCTCTTTATTGCACGACAGTGTAACTTTGCATCTGTCCACTGCTAGCCATTTGATTTTGTACAAATCCACTCTTCTGAGTTCGTGTGTTTTTCCGTGTGGCCAGATGCAGCTTTCTGCACCATCTTTTCGACATCCTTATACTTCTCACCACAATATGTTTATGTGCTAAAAGAGAAATCATTTCCTCCCTTCTTACTAAAACCGATTCTGAAGTACAATTTCACTAAGGCTACGTTCACACTGCAGGCGAAAGCGCATCAAATCCGACTTTTTTGACCCTATGCGACCCATATCCGATCATGGTATGACAGTGTGAACAGCACAAATCCGATATTTTCAAATCCGATCTGGGTCACTTTCGTATGTGGTACTGAATCCAATACATATCTGATGTTTTAGAAAGCGACTGCTGTTTGAATGGTCATGTCGCATTAAATCCGTCTTTTACGTGACTGACACAAGACAGACGCCAATTATCAGCGCCGGAGAAGACATCGTGAACGCTTCCTGGCCATCCAGTGAAACTGTTGGGAAGACAACGTTGGAGAAACGTGAACATTTTATTTGTACTGTATAATCTGCAGATTCTGACAGAAATTTCCAACTATCCTTTGAAGCACCGCTCCTCTCTAAAACAGCAATAAGGATAATTATCAGGCCATATGTAAATAATAAAATAACTTAAAGCAAAATTGGGAAACGTAAATTCCGAAGCAAGTCTTTATATTAAGGGCCATCAGTCAAACAATACTGTTTGGTCTGGGTCTAAACAGAGCGCGTTGTGTGTGACGTCTTCTTTTGCGCATGCGGGCCGCTTTGAGGGTTCACACTAGAGCGCGTTTGTTGTCGCATTTTATAATAGTGTGAACAGGCAGACAAAAAAATCGGATTTGATCAAAAAATTGGAATTGAGCATTAAGACCTGCAGTGTGAACGTAGCCTAAGTCAGAGTGTCAGAGCATCCGTGGCAGCTTTCTCTTCAAGCAACTGTAATCTCCACATTTTAACATTTTTCTCAAAATCATCACAAAGGCACACATTACTGCTAAATAACAGAGAAAACTTTCTGGAATATACCCTGTAAGATGGACCCAACACACACACACACACACACACACACACACACACACACACACACACACACACTGGTTGTGCTCACATTTCAGCTTTTATTGCTTTTATTGTCACTGTTTTTTTAGAGGAGTCACAAACAATATGCAATGTGAAATGCTCTGAGTCCACCCAAAATATTTAACATATGCATTGGGAGTATAGATTTTCCATTTGTTTCCCCTGTTTAAAAACTTACCCAGCTGGCTAACTATTCTGACTGAAATTAACCATGACTCTCTGCAGTAATACTCAAAGCAGAGATGTTTGCATTTAGCAATGAAAATGTTGACTCTTTCCAAACTACTTTGCTGAGTAAGTGATTGTGGGTTTTATCTTTGTAAACTGCATTTAATATTAAAACGTATATCATAAAAAGCCTGGTGCATTTAACCGTTTTCTTTACCAAGCATCAGAGCTCTGGGAAGTTGGTTTAATAGTTGTTTACATTTCAAAGAATATTTAATGACGGCACATTGGGAGGAATTTGTGAGCGCGCTGTAATTAATTTGTGGTGTGGGAACAAGCATTTGGACACAACCTCAGAAGATTTGTTTAAGTGCTTAAACAAACCAAATTAAACACTAAATAGAGCCACATTAACATTTTGCTCACCAACAGTGACACACTGTTGTTGGTTCTTGTTTTTTATCCCATTATTGAGCTCAATATAAATATTTGAGTAATTAAAACATGAAGAATGAAAGTTGTTGTCTTTCTTCATATACTGCATTAAACATGAAAAACTGTAAGCTCTGGTTTACAGTTTTACAGCTTGGTGGATTCCAAGCTGTAAAACTGAAATTATTGTAAAACAAAATTATTATTAGTAGTAGTTTTAACAATAATAATAATAATAATAATTTTGTTTCTATTTAAAGCTGGAAATCAAAGGAGTGATGATTAATCTCATTTGTTGATATATGCCATGAGTTGGACATCAGTTAGTGGTAACAAGTCTCCCCAAGGTGAAGAGAGTGATAATTGATGCGGACTTCAGTGGGTATGTACATGAAGGGAACACAGGTGATGAAGAGTTTGGGATAGGTATGGTGCTAAGGAGAGAAATCAACATGTTCTCAGGACAGATAAAAGTTGATTTTGCAAAAAGGAGATAAATAGCTAAGGTGAACACATAGTTTAAGAAGAGGGAGGAATATAGAATAACGTATAAGAGTGGCTTAAGGTGGACACAGGAGTAGACGTTGCAATCTGAAAGAGATAGGAGACGGCAGAGTGATAACAGAGGAGAGTGTAGCTAGCCAATATTGGGTGGCATTGTGTACAATGACTTTGGAAACCAAGAAGATGGATAAAGTAAAAACAGAGACAAAGATTACAAAGGTGGAAGATGAAAAGGGAAAATTGTTTCTAGTTCATGGAGGAGTTCTGGGTGGTAGTGAAGAGCTACCAGATGACTGGGAAAGTACAGCTGAAGTGCTGAGGGAAGCTTCCAGGAAGGTGTTTGATGGATGCTCTGGACAGAAGAAAGAGGACAAAGATATCTGGTGGTGAAATAAGGATGTACAGCACAGTATTCAAAGCAGGAGGCTAGAAAAGAAAAAAAAATGGGATAGTCAGGGAGTTGCTCTGGTGACCAGTATAAAGCACAAGTGGTGGACTTAACAGTTCTGGTATTGGTAGCAAATGGCAAAAGCCAGTTGGGCTCCAAGGCAGTGAGCACAGGGCTTACTAGAGGAGGTTGGGCCCTAAGGCCATATTCATGAAGTCTGTTTTTGATTGTTTGGTCACAAAACAGCACCTGTTGTTAATTTCATTAAAACCTAAGCAGCTGAAACTGATTAACAACCCCCCTCTGCTACTTAACTGACCAAATCAATATCAAAGAAGTTTATACTTACTCAGTGCATGAAGAGGATGACAAAGATAGAGGAATATCTAAGGCAGAAGAAGTAGGAAAAAATAGAAAAACAAAACCAAGAGGACCATGGAGGTGCTGTGTCCACATTCACAACTCACAATTTTCTCCAAAACTCATTATACCTGTGTTAACAAGATAGCGGCTGACTGGGAAGACATGCCTGAAAGGACTTTGCTGATGCCATTTTGAATTAACTGTTCATCTTATAATCCCTTAATGAACATTTCCTATGGGATGCTCAGTCAGCTGCAAAAACAAACAAAAAATAATGCAAATTTCTAAAACAAAGGACTATAAAGTGTCAGAGGGAGAGGGCTTATTTCATTAATAGAGAAGCTCTAACGTGTACTAAGAGTTCAGCGTTAATTGGTTGCAATAGGGCAAAGGGTAATTGATATTTCTGGGTCAATGTCAATGTAAGCTGAAGTCCCCCTTAGTCCAATACACACCTTGATCCCGTTCTAGCACCCTGCATACCTTGTGTACCACAGTCCTTTCTCGTGTCTGCTAAACCAACAGGCCAGCAGGTGGTTAGAGGTCTATAATAAGATTCAGGCCATATCAAATCCCACCATTAGTGAAGAGAACGACAAGGCTTTGAAAGTCAACTAACATTATCTAAGACTATGGTTTTACTGCAAAGGCACAGAAGGCAGAGTAAGGATGAGAGAGGAAAAAAATACTTGGAAAAGGTCAACCACAGCACTGGTATTTTTAAACTGCAGGAAGATGTAAAGCTACAGAAAAGTGTCAGTGTATTTATTTATTTTTTGCTATGCAAGTACTAACTGCACAATAGCTATATTTGTCTCACAAGATACTACAGTTTATATGTTACTGGTGTTTTCTACTAGTTAAAAATCACAATGTTTGTGTGAGCTATTCTTCTTTTTGGTGAGTAAAGCTCAGACTGGTTAAACACAGAATCACATTCCTGACTATTTTAATGATATGGCGATTACGTCACCTAATTCTTCCGATTAGTATTTGCATTTTGTATCAACAGCCATTCATTTTTGCACTGACAGACTAAAAATGTCGATTCTTTTACTATAAAGTTTGCAAGCTCTTATCATACATTTGCATGATAAAAACAATGATATACTGTACCTGCCTGGGAAGGAAACTGATGCTTAGATTTTCATCAAGGAAGCTGGAACTGTTTGTCTTTTTTTGCGTGTCAGACAGCCAAACGAAATGATGAGATTTTCAGTGAGAAGAAAGCAATTTACTTTTTACAACTCTAACATCTGTAAATATATTGTCTGGAGGAAAAAGGCACGCAAAGATGCACCTGTGTCACTGCTTCTGTAAGACCTTAAAACCACTTGCTGCTTTTGTTCATCTATAACTGGGAATGCTGGTATTTGTTGAATGTTACAGAGTGAACAACATACATATTGCACGTAGCTTCAAGGACCACCAATTTACCTTGTCTTGCCTGCTATCTCCTACACATATTGAAATAGGCATAAACAACACATATCACCTATTGTGATTGCTGTCCTGGTCTTCCCCTAATTGGCAATTAAACAGTGCCCACAAAGCAATCAGACAATGGCCTAGACTGATGTGATGCAGAGAGAAGGAGACTTGTTTATAATTTTCCCTGCAATAACTTTCAACTGACTTGTCGAGATGAATCATAATGAGCTGGATTGCACATGTGTTGTGTTGCTGGCTGCATATAATGCAGCCTGTTAGTTGGCATCTTATAGATGTTGATTACACAAGATGGAATCTGAATGGACAAACAAGCTGATAAACTTTGTGTTATGCTTCACTTTTTGCTGACTCTTTGGTGGATATGGGATCATAAATACAAAATTGAAATATTAAAATACTTTTCCTAAAAAATGTATAGATTTTTGTGTTTTTCTGTTGCAAAAACAGGTTACTGCAGTGTTTAATATTTTCAGAGTTAACATTTTTCTTTGAAGTTATTTTAATTGTGTTGCCCGGATGAGTTTTTAATTGGGAAACAGTCATTAATTGTAGGCTATGTATTAGCTACGCTGGAGATCAGTCACAAAGCTGGTATCGAAGAGCAGGAGGTTTAGCAATGTGATCTGCTTAAAACCTTCTTTGGAAATGAGTTGCAGGGAGGAATATTGTTATTCCTGTTATTGCTATTGTTAGCTGTGCTTTCTCTGTTTCCACCTTCTTATGTGCAATGGAGAAAATGAGACACTAAAAGAAAGGATAAAGTGATCAGAAAAAATCAACATAACTTTCATGCAAATTGAAATTAAAACTCACTGGTTTCTTCTATAAAGTCATTCATGACAAACGTAAATTGACTTGTGTTGGTGTAAGTCAAGCATAATTCCAGCTGTCTGGCCTCAAATTCAAAATTTCCATGTGTTGAAAAATGCCTTTTTTTCTATATTAAAAGAAATCAAGAGTTTAAATAATATGAGAATATGAGAATTACTACATCCTGTTTTTAATACACAGTTTGTCTACAATGAAGATCTGTGTGGATGCTTTCAGACCAGATGCTGCAACATTGCACTTTCACTGTAATCAGTGTAAATGAATACACCATGTGTGAGAGCAACGCATAAGTGGCATTTATGTGCTCATGTCCTTTAAAAACATCTTTTTTTTTTACCAGTATAAGCAGATATCCAGCCAATAGCTACTCTCTCTCTCTCTCTCTCTCTCTCTCTCTCTCTCTCTCTCTCTCTCTCTCTCTCTCTCTCTCTATATATATATATATATATATATATATATATATATATATATATATATATTCTGGCTCAAATGCTGCAGATTAATGTCACTGACATAGGCATAGATATAGTATAGACTTTAATAATCCCACAGTGGGGAAATTCAATTATTACAGCCGCACAAGGGACAGGAAGGAAAAAGTGAATAAGAGATATATTAGAAAAACTGAAGAATAGTACTGGTAACACTACTAAATAATTCCATTTGAACCTTTATGTTAAACTTTACTTACTTTGAATCCTTTTGTTGCACAATATGCTTTCGTGTTTAATACAGAACATAACTACAGGTCTCATTCCCACATTTAATATTTTTTCAGCTCTTTTTCTTTATATGTCGCATTTTTTCCTGTTGTTTTTTTAAATTTACTTACTTTGCTTCTTATTGTTGTATTAGTTATTTTATATTGCTCTGTGTGTAATTTGCTGTCCTTACAATAGAAGCTATTTGGTAAGTCAAGAAAAATAACATGTTTTGGGTTAAAATAGACCTTTTTATGATGTTAATGAAAAGTGCATTTGACCTTTTTTCCTTTTTTGTGAGCTTGTGTTTGTACCAATATATGCACTCTGACAGCCTGTTTACTGGCATTTTTACACTTTTTTGCAAAAGGTACCTCAAAATTTTAACCAAGCCTCCTGTTTTAAATTTCACCAGAGCTTAGCTGGGGTTTATGTAATATCTTTGGTCTCTGCTGGTTTTGGGGCTTGTATTGGGTAGACTTTAAGTTTCTGAAGCCTGGAATTAGATGAGGGAATATTGATATTAAAAGTACCAGCCAGTGTCAAGAATGTAGAGCAAAATTGAAGCTTACTTTCTGCCACAATCAGGCCGATCCCTTAGAGAGGCCACAAATCTCATTCCCTCTTTCCCACCTCTGTGGCAAGATACCAATTCTGACATCAAGCAGTGCTCTCACAGGCTCAACAACACCAGTGGAGGGATAATAGTGTAAAAAAACAACATAACACTAGAGAAGAAAGGAAGCTGTTGGGCTACTAAAAAAAACGAACATTTCACACTGGTCATTTTCACTGTAAAAATGAAATAAAACAATAATAAAACATTAGTATTATTTTTATTATGCCTTTTTATTTTTTAAACATATAAAAGATTGAAACTGTAGATTTTTCTATACCACCAGCCAGGTATAATGTCAGAGCACTGACAAAATGAGTTACTGAAATGTTCTATTTAATCAACCATTGTAGAAAACAGTCGTATAGGACCATTATGCCCTCCTTTATAAGGGTAAATGTGGGGGATGCTCTGTAGGTTGAGAGTGATGAGGCTAAACATGTAATATTTATATGCTGATGAACAAGCAAAAGTGGGCAATCAACTGTATGTGGAAGGAAAAGCAACAATCAGTGCTGATGAAAAATGATGGCTTCATTTGATTGGAGAGGTCACACAGAATCAGAGAAAGGGAGGCTGAACGCATAGTGTCCTCTCATCTCTGATGCAGCTGGTCATACTGGCTATTAGAGTATGATAGAGATGGAAGAACACAAAAAATTCATGGTTCAGTAGTACTTTAGTTTAAGCATGTTTTATTGTAGCAGAGAAAACAATAGAAAATACTTATATTATAATCTTTTGCCACTTAATTTCACAAGTGGGGTTCCTGGTGTTTGTGTTCAGTATAAAGTCCTGACACTGGCTAGTCATATACTGAATGATTGTCAGCCAGGAGGTCTCAAGTTCCCCCTGTGAAGTAAGCCAGATTAAAGTGCATTATGCGGTTTGCTACACTGTACAGGATTAATGTAAACTGCATAGTGTCAGTACATCTTAAAGAGTAACCATCTTAGCATACTGTGGTGCTTGCCAAAATGTTCTGGGAGGAACTCTCGAGTCATCATAATTACACTTCTGACAGTAATCGTTTGGAAAAAAAAAAAGTCATTAAACCTGAAAAGTCCAAAGTACAAATACGTGTGCCCTTACACGCCTAAAATATAACAGTGTCAGAGCTTTTGTTTTCCCTATTGTGACAATCTGACAGTTTTGCCATATATAAATAGCAAAAGTACAACCTCCACATGCTCCACACGTTCCCTCAGCTGCACCTTTCTTGCCTGTGCTTGAATGAGTACGGGGTAAACTGATTTTCATTAGTGATTTGTTTTGCTATTAATGTATGGCTGCAAGAATAGTTACAGAATCATTTTGTTCTTAATTGGTGCTGATTGTTTATTAATTATTGTGGAAAGCACTCGATTGAGAGTATTTGTGTTCGGTTACGTGGTCAGTATGTTAATCTTAAGCAGCTGTAATGTTTTACAAGTAAGAGAAAATGTCACTGCTTCTATAATTTCTCTGTGACAGTTGATTTTTAAAAAGTTTGAACTTGCACGTTTGCTTTGTTTCTTTGGTAAACTTACATATACGTTTTTTTCTCTTATTATTTTAAACCGAAATGCAGATTCAAAAGGAGTCATTCTTTAGCATTTGCTGGCCCTGTGATTAACACGGTGCAAAAAACAATGTGCACTATGGATGTGTTACTTTTCATGAATCGCCATGCAGTTTGGTGCTTTGTGCAGCTAAGCCACTGTCCATCAGAATGTATTTGCTTTCTCCTGTTGACCGGATAATTATAAATTAATGATATTTGAGTGCTAGAATTTATACAGTGGCTTTCTTATATTACAAAGCGACATCAAGATATTTTTATCCTGAGGGTGGTTCATGGTCCAATAAGATGTAGAGCTGTTTTAAAGGGATTAAGTTCCCAATACACTAGGAAACACACATTCCTCCCCAATTCCCTTATTATTTATCTGTGATATTAAAGCATAAAATCACATTAGAAGAGAGAATCATTAATATCTTTAACATTTTTTTTTTTTGCAGTGCCTTTTACTAGATTTACTTTTATCTAAAGGGCAATTTAATCGGAGGAGGGAAGCTACTTTTATCCCCCCACCACCACCACCTCCTCTCATCTCTCCTTTCCTCTCGCTGCTTTGTCATTACACGATGATGCTTTGTTCTACTAGTACTTTGCACACAGAGAATAAAACTTCTGGGAAGTGAGTTTCTGAGTCAGCCGCCTGACAGACTCCTCCTGATGTGACATTAAATTAATAAAACAAATGTGGTTTGCCGAGATAGAGCACTTTAAAGGAGGTAAGAGGACAGAAGCAAAATCCTCTTCCTGCACCTCAATTGCTTTGCCAGTCCCACCCTCTCTCTCCCCCTTTTTTGGGCTCTCTCTTTTGAGTATGTGCAGTTTAATGTGTGTGTGTGTGTGTGTGTGTGAGCTTATGTGTGGATGAGTGAGAATGTGTGTTTGAGTGCCTCACCTTCACAGAGTTTAAATCCTCCAAATCCTTCTCTTTTGGACGGTGGCCTGACTGTCTGTTCTATGGTATGGAGATGATTTCAACCAGCTGCTGTATTTTGTGGAAGACTTCCAACACACACACACACACACACGTACACACACACACACACACACACACACACACACATAGATATTACAGTTTCCTGGGTGTGTGCCAAGGGAACAAAACATGTATTATTCCTCAGATTATTCTGCTGGAATATAGAGTGTGGAAAATATTTAAGTGGACTTAAAAAAAACCTCTTGTCCATGTTAGCTATATATATCTACACATTTGCATGTGCGTGTTTGTGTATATATGTGTATATAATATATATATATATATATATATATATATAATTTTTTTTTTTTACCATATACGTCTTCCACCTGAGGATCAGGGCTGTGAGAGCTTCAACCTCATCTCTCCTTGGGGGGGAGCAATCAGCTCTCTGCCTGCTGCTCATCCATCATGCCTCACTGGCATTGAGTGGTAGTTACACAACACACACAACCACACAATGTGAAACACCCATGTGTTGGTGTGACTTCCACCCCCCTATCCGCCCACCTCTCAGAGTACACTACCTCCTGCACCGTCTATTAAGGCGTTTTGTATTTGTGCCCTGAATTTTGTGTGTGTGTGGGTTTGTGTGCTTGCAGACATTGCCACTCACAGCTGGTGACCACCCTGACACAAAATGGCTCACGCTACTCCCCAGTGTACGCTTAAAATTGATGTACGCTCTTTTCCTCCCTCCTGTGGAGGGCCGCACTTGAGAGAAGCAGCATGATGACACTGACTAGTGCGTTTTGCTGTAATTGAATTCAGTTTAAAATCTTTTACATCTGATGCACGTAATCGGTGCATGTGAAAGCTGTAGGGATGCGGTAGCAAATGTAAGCAATTAGTGTGAATGTTCTCACACATTATGTAAAGGTCATATTGAATAGTCAAAGGAGTCAGTGTCCATAGGCAAATTACATTTTCTTATTCCATAGTTTGGTAAATAAACACGTTGAGTCACTTTGTCTTCATTCTCGTTCCCTGTCTAGCCTGTAGCCATTACTCAGGCAGATTTGCATTAGGAGTTGAGCCGGTTTTGTTGCGTGTGTGTGTTTTGTGTCTGTGCATTTGCACTGTATGTGTGTGGATCTGCTTTCATTTACGTCCAACAAAGGCTGACTGAAGAGCTCCCGGTTTCTCCACTTCGTATTGATCCGTTAATTGTGGCGCTTAGGTGTAAACATGAATCGATGCTTTGGTGTTGCAACAAACGAGGCACACAGGCTCTAAATTAATTACCCAAAAATAACAAGCGGGGGCCCTTGGTGGAGCAAACAAAAGCGAGAAGTGGTCCATAGTCACAATGTTAAATTCAGCGGGGACATCTGAGCTACAGGAGAGTTCTCATAGTGTACCTAATGGAATAGCATCTTTTTTTTAAATTTAGAGATCTGAAATTGTCCACACACTGGTTGGGGGAGAGAAGGCACTTCATATCTACTATGCCTCACAGGAGACTCAAACTTTATTATGTTATTCGAGATGAAATGTTATGCATGTTATCCAAGTCATGATATTTAATCATGAGTATGGCAGAAAAATAAGAATTAGGTGGCTTATATAGACATACTGATACAGCTTCCACGCGAATATCCAGGAGTACAGGAATCAGTCTGCTGCCTCCAGGAGAGACTTGTATATGTTGAGATCTGCTCAAGCGGTTAGAGCAACAATGTCTGGTCGCAGGCAGGAGCTTGGAAAACGTGACATCCCTCACCACCCTATGCTTTTCATGTTTATAAAGCAGCTTCATCGTTCGCTGGTGTTATTATGCTGAGCTGTGATCCCTCTCCGAGCACAGCGAGTTTGGCATTAAAGGGTTTCATTGAGGAGAGACATTTGAAGTAACACAAAAGTCATAATTGCTGATCTTGGCTTTAACAATATCAAATAACTCACTATCTGAGGGGAACGTCTTATACCATATGAGAGTTCCTAATCCTTTTTTCAGTTTTCTGACACATGCTCTTCTCCACAAGGCAACAAACCTTCAGTTTTCAAAGATGAAAAGCTGACTTAGTTTATTTTTACCCAACGTTGTTTTTTTTCTTTCACTGCACTTAGTGCATGTTTTTTTCTTCTTCATTGTCCTCTGTTTTTAGTCTTTTCTGTGAATACCTTTCAAGTCCACACGTCTTTGTTCTCTGCTTCCATCCTAATCCTTACTTGCAATTAGTGCAGTGAATAGAGAACATCCTTACGCTCTTGATTTTCTCTGTCACAGTTGTTTGGTAAAAGATCATACTGTGCCTAAAAAAATGTACTAAATTAGTGTAGATCAATCAGGCTTTTTTTCTGACACAGATCAACAGTGGGGTAAAAAAAAGACTTTTAAATTTCAAAGTAAAGACAAATCGGCACAAATTGATCCAAATCCTTTACACAGAAAAGTGCAACGTTAATATTTGCACATTCTGTGCCCACACAAGGTTCCACTGTTCTGATAACAGAAGAGAAATTTGACACTTATGCTAAAGAGATGACAGTCTACTGTACCTTGCAGATTTTTAGTAGCTGACAAATTGTAACTTCCGTGACATGAATGCCGACCCTCTCCCACATCCCTCAAGGATTGTGCTGGAGAATAAAGGCAACCTTGTCAGCAGTAATTACGGGCTACACATCACTACCCACCAATTACAGTGCAATATTTTGATTAGTTTGTCACTGCAAACAGGAGCCAAGGTGGTTCTGGGTGAACCACAATAAGGGACACTCTGAGAGTAGAAACAAAACTAACCCAGAAAATTACAATCGCCCCCTTCTCCCATGAGGAGCAAGCAAAACAGTGGCATCAGCAGTATTACTATGGCTAATTTACTACTAAGGAGTAGTATCATATTATTGATAATAATAATAATAATAATAATAATAATAATAATAATAATAACAATAATAATAATAATAATAATAGTTATTTCTAGTAGAGATGCAGGGGGTGTCCAAATATCGATAGTATGAATGCCATCACTGTTATTGGTTTCAGATCAATATTGTGAGATGGGCTCAATACTTTTTTATTAATCTTCTAAGTTCAGTATGTAGCCCACTGAATTGTGGTAAATATAATTATTTTTCTTTTGGCAATGAAAAAAATACCTCAAACATGCACAATAAAAACTGTCAGAGCCTTATTGTGTTGACTTTCATATCTATATTATTTCTTGTCTATAGCACATTTAAATAACAAAAGCTGAGCCAAAGTGCTTTAGGTACAGGCACTTTTACATTTCAGGTGCAGGCCATGACAGACTGATCCCCCAAATATAATCTGCCTTTATAGGTTGAAATGATCAGGTATTTGCAATACTGGCTCCGTATTTATTTGATCAATACCAAAAAGTTATCTACATCCAAATTATGCTCAGGCTGATCTGGTTGATGTAAGGCCTGCTGTAATTCAACAGGTCTCAGGCCTTTGTGTTCATTTGTCCAAAGCTCATGTAAGCTTGATTACATTGCCGGGCATAGCAATCAAAGGAGAATCTGTGCTTCTTCGAGTGTGAAATAAAGTGTGAATTCTAACAACCGTGCAACTTTTGTTTAAATAGTACCACTCTTGTATTTACATTCTGCTGGAAGACATACATGTGGGTCTGTGACGCTGTGTCTCAGATTCAGATGTGGTCTGTCGTTCAAAAGGCTTCAAGTCACAACTAGAACTTTTAAAAACAGTGTCTTTTACTCTTTACTTCTCTGTGCTTATTCCGTCTCTGGCTTCTTGCCCTCCTTATCTGTGTGGGATAAAAAAAACATAAAATATCTTGGAAATTTTGAGTCAGTACAGGTTTTTGGTAAATGGTAAAATTCAATGCGTTAAAAAAAGGGGTAAAAATCTTCAAAAGATGGCGCATTGTACCATTTTTTTTTTGTTTTTGGCTCTGGTATTAGGTTCTTTAAAACAGTGTTAACTAACAGAACCAGAATAAGCTCCTAGTGCAAGACTAACATTTAGGATGATGCCAAATTATCGTAAAATTCCTCTTCTACCAAAACTGATTTAAGCTATGGTCCATATTGTCGTGTATAAAGTATAAACCTCCTTTTGATTTGAGGTCTGCAGATATTTCACAGCCTGGTCAAATGAAAGTGAGTTTTTATCAAAACTGGGGAAATCAGAATAGGTTTTGATGTTATTTTTGGCTTGAACAAACTCTTTGAAGGAGAAAAAAAGGGAAAAAATGCAACCAAAAAAATAGGTACAGACATGCCTAATCAAAATTAGTATGTACAGATCCTTGTCATGGATAGTACATGTAGGGTTGAAGGAAAGTACTGTGATTGGGGTTGAGAAAAGGGGGGAGAGGGTAAAGTTCATTTTAGTGCAGTAGATTGGTTTGACCATTGTAAACCCCTATACACACAGGCCCCCTTTCTCTTTCACTTTCTCACTCACCACACACAAACCCTTCACTGATGTGTCACTGGTAAAACACGAGGGACTGAGACTCGGCCTTTAGAGGAAAAGCTTAAATGCTCGTTACTGGCCCAAGAGACCTGATGAAAACAACATCTCTCTAAATCAGTTGTGTTTCTTTCTGTCAGCCTTCCTTTTTTCCCCACATGAATTCTTACTCCTGTCCTGTTCTCAATCCGTCACTCTGTCAGTCTCGCAAGCCATCTATTTTTTTGGTTCTCTTTCTCTCTCTGCATGCTATTCCTGGCATATTGTCCTCTTTCCCAGATGGTGGTTGATTTGGGAGACATCTCACTCTGCTCTCCACATATGGAACCCCTTCACCAGGGAGAGAGACTTGTGATACCCCCTCCTTGGCTGTCTAGGGCTAAGCCAAATCCCAGATCAGATCCCTGTGGAGGACACGTCCCTCTCACTGGGTGTCCAGGTACACCCACGACTGTCAGGCTGGACTGAAACTGCACACAAACAAACAGACTCACAAATACAAGCTCCCATCTTTTAGATGGCTCTTAAGGGGCTGTTTGTGGCATCGAATCTGTCACGTTACATTTTGCCACTATGTGAAATATGCTAATTTTCCCCCAAGCAATATGTAATATGGTTATATCATTTTATTACAATATATATTAGTTTAATTTCCAAGATTACAACAACCAATATTAGATAATCCCTTGAGTGTGCATGGTCTAGTTCTCAGATACTTTTTCCATATGTATGTAGATGACTTCATATATGTACGAAAATGAATGCATGGGCTGTTGCTATGGGAGTTAACTGGAATGTGCTTGCGATCACTTTATTTCAGCCGATTTGAATGCAGGCATGCATTGAGCTGGCTTGAATGGATAACTAACACGCTTGGTGTACTGGGACAGGAGGGATAGCAAGCAATGGCTGTGGGAATCAGGGAGCAAAACTGAGACATTAGATAGAGAGGAAGCCTGGGAGACATATAGAGCCATGTTCATAAAGTTTTACTGGGATGTAAAATTTGCTGATTGTTTATTATCCAAGTGAGAGGAAGCTAAAATTGCCCAGCAAAGCCACTGTGAAGAGCAGTTATTAATTGCAGTGAGCTTTGTTGCCGCCACGGGTGTAATGATCAAGTGTGGACTGTTTTAATCAGGCTTGGCATGATCTGATGAGCTCTGAAAAGTTGGTGTTACACACTGATGGATTTCTGTAAGAATTAGCCCTTTGAGAGAGCGAGAGAGAGATAGAACAATTAAAATGAGAATTTTCCAAGAATCATAATGAATCAAAATGCGAATGCTGGAAAAAGTTCAAACTGAAGATAGAAAGTTGCAGGAAGAAACAGAAAGTTGTGGGAAAAGCAAAATCAAAGAGGGGCACACTGATTGAGAAAAGCACACGTGGATGAGGATCTGGTAAATACTCTCACTTTCACTCACTCTCTCTCTCTCGCACGCACGCACACACACACACACACACACACACACACACACACATGCACACACATAGACAGAAACTGCAGGAGCAGCAGGACTGTGGAGTGTAAGCAGGTGTCCTATGGGAGAGAGTGTACCATTAGCAGATCATTTCCCTCTTCGCTCCAACAGGCCCTCCTCTATCATACCTCTGCTGTCAGCACTGCCTCAGAGGATTATGGAGAAAGAAAGAAAAAAGAAAGAGGGGAGAGAAAGAGCGATAGAGAGGGAGCGAGAGAGAGAGACAGAGAGAGCAAATGGGTGAGAAAGAGTAGAGAGTAGAGTGTGAAATTGAAACTTGCATAGCCCCTGTGTGCCCTCAAAACTGTGATTATTACCCGGTAGGCATTTTTTCCCCCCTTTTATTCCAATCCGTATCCCTTCTGGGACAATACAAGCAGGACATAATGTGCATTGTGAAGGAGAATGTCCATATTTGCTTCATGGTTTTTTGGGCCATGTTACCAGAGGCTACTATAAAGTAAAAATGGAAAACAGTGAGCTGGTGACAGAGTGGTATTGAACTTGGAATTCTTATCCACACAGTAGACATTGCTGAAAAATGTTTCTGCTGATTGTTGTTTTGGCGGAGTGGGTCAGCCTGTGACACCTCCCCAGACCTCTGATCCTCTGTCTCTAATGAGAGCTGCGTTAGCTGGGGGCAAAGTGGTGGCCTGGCTGGCAACAAGTCCACTGTCATCAGAGATAAGGATGCCTCTTCACAGCCAAAGCCCAGGGACAGGAGGAGGAGAGGTTGTAGAGATGGAAGGTCAAACAGGAGTGGCGAATGCATAAGGGCGATAGGGGTCAGAGTGGGTTAATACAGTGGGAAGAGAGACAAGGGAGAGAAGCCCAAATCCTGCACAGCCCACAGCTACTGGACATTAAAGAGACGTAAAGTGATATCACATGCGAGGCTTTACTGTGGCATCAAAGCAGGCTGTAAAACAGTCACAAGCTATAAATAATGTTGTGTAAGTAAGGCTGTAATAGCTCACATAATAAATGCTATTGCACACATGGGATCATACACATGTTCAATGTGCAGATTGTACACATGCACTCGTGCATACAAATATAAAGATACTGGCTGTTAGAATGCTTTCCATAGGTTTAAACATAATACTGTTTAATAAACAGATGCAACCCAGCCTTGTGTCTGGACTAATGGAAAAAGGGGCAGCTTCTTATTTAAGGTGTTTACACACCTGCAGTGTTTAGTCTGTTTAAATGGAACGCCGGTTCATTTTCTTCCTTGCGCAGGTGTGACCAAAACAACTGCACCAAGACCCTTTGGATGAGGCAGTCTTGGTACAGTTCCAAACAAACTCCAGAGCGGTTCGTTGATGGTGTGAGTGTGATCTGACCCTGATCCGAACCAACTTCCAGGTGTACGTCCCACAGTTACGTATGCTTTGAATTCTTACTGCAGGAAGGTACTATAGATGTGCAAAGGGCCTCTACGGGCTAGCAAGTAGCTCTGAAATGAATGTAAAGTCTCTGTTCTCCAGTAGTTCAGAACACAGCACCTTCTTCCTGTATTTTCCTTTGTTGCTCCCGCCCCAAACATCTCCTGCCAATGAGCGGACTGAACATTCTCATGTGGTTTGTAGTGAGACATTTTAATTTGCTTGGAGTTCACTTGGAGTGAAAACAAACCGAAAAGGAAAAAGCTACAATTTTACAAACTCCTCAAGTAGAGTAAACAAACTATAGGTGTAAAAATGCCCTTAGAGTGATGAAAAGTACAATTATGAAAGTCAGAAAAACTTTTTTTTTTCTGTTGTGGTGGAAAACATTTAGATTAAACCTTTTTTTTCTCCTTGGGTAAGGGCAGAACAAAGTCTAAACATATTTCAGCACTAACACTAGTAGTAAACACCAGAGAAAGAAAAGGGCAGTTTTCTTCTTTTGAGTTGCCAGAGGCGCACACCCATCCAAGGTTAGCAAGACTCACAGAAGAAAGACACCTACACAGACTTGGAAGCACCCATCAATCTGAGTTTATTAAATATCCACAATTTCACAGAGTTACACAAAACTGCAGAATCCATATGTTCATTCTGAAAATGCAAAGTTTGGGCACGTTTTCACACACTGCACATCAGTGGTAACTTCCTTAATTATTCAGAATCAATCATTTCTAACTAACAGTAAATCACAATCTGACTCTCTGTGTGACAGCTTATCTGTCTGAATTATTAAAGTATGCAGTTAAATCATTCCCTCTGCTACACAGCTGTCGGAACATTTTATTGTACTCTTAGTAAGTCTTGATTGCTTTGCACATATTTTAATGAACAGCGTTTTCTGGTTAGTTTAATTAGGGGCAGGATTTTTGAGTGTTTCTTTTTAAATTCAAAGCCAGAGATGGTAAAACTAGCACTGTGACCTCTCAAATTATCAAAGCAACTAACAAAATATGACACGTTTTTAATTTGACCATCTTTTTAAGAACTTTTGGTGGTAGCTGATCTATCTGCAACTGAAACTCTGCATTTGTACAATGCAATTAAACATAAACATATTAGTGCTTTCAGTGTTAATCTTGTTAAAATGACGCCATAGCCACATTAACATGGCGAGTTAGCCCGATCGCCCCGTGCGTGGGGCTCCATGGTGTCAACAGGTTAGCGCGGTTAGTTCGTTAACCCCACGCCCCACGCCCCACGCGCATGGGGCGTGGGGCTGCATGGCGCTAACTCGCTAAAGATAATCTAATCTAATTGCTGCGTTAATGCGGCTATGGTGTTAACGTCATTTTATCAAGATTAACGCTGACAGCACTAAAACATATATAGTATTTGTTGTGTACATGGACTTTGTACACATACAATAGAGTCCACATTAGAGAATCAGTGGCAAGAGAAGGAGACCTTTGAATGACCCACGCTAAGAGTCAATTTGCTACAAACAGACACCCTAAGACAAATGAATATTGTATTGGTCATCATTCAAACGAAAATAAAGGTTTTTAGTTAAACTGCCAGTAAAATACTTTCAGAATTGAGTGCAGATATCAAGATTAAGCATCACATCTTTGATGCTCACCATGACAAAGGCCTCTCTGTCAGAATATCAATGATGTGATGAATTAATGATTTGCGAGTTGTCAAACAATAACGTCTCTGTCACAGCCAGCTATTGATGAGCCATCTAACAGAGAAGGCAAATGATTAGAAGTGGGCTGGTTGTTATGTGCAGTCACTGAATCACAGAAGGGCATCAGAAACACATTTAACCCAAGAATTATTCTCAAGTGTCTGAAATATACACTAAAAAAGATTGCATAATTGTACTTCCTGGAGATTAAAAAAGCACTTTAAGGTTAAAGGAGAATGTAAGTTGTTATCCATATAACTAGCTTGAACCGAAACAGAGGAGCAATTATGTTAAAATGGAATTTAGTTGACGACCTAGTAGTAAAATGTGACAACTGTATGCTGAGAGGTCAACCAGTCGCAAATTCTTTTGGACAGCAACTCCATGAAATGGATGCTATTCTGGAGCTTCTTGCTTTGCAAAATTTACCTCCCAGCTCTGACGGGTGTCTAAGACTATTTTTGCTCAAGTGAAATAGGCGCAGTGAGTTGCGGTGGCAGCTTCATCTAATATTCAGCATATGATTCATGGATGACAGCAAGCCAAAGTGTTCCAATGTCTTTTAACCAATTAACTGGATCATGAGATTAAACATTAGATTATATACTCCATAACACAAAAAGAACATGAAAAACTGAAACTTTGATTAAGGCAGGGATATGATGTGTTTTCTCTCCATAAATTGGAGGGAACGATGCAGTGAGCCATGCTTTGCTAGTTCAGGTGCCGATTGCCATGTAGGGTCAGCGGTGCCAAAGCTGACCTGACAGACAGAGTGGCTGTCCATTGAGGGTATACAGAAATGAAAGCTTCGACCCGGATCAGTGAAGCATCCGACACACAAGCCTGCGCTTTTTCAGTCTCTGAGGCAGGAGCTGCCTTTTCTGTCACTCACTATGCGAACACAAGCACAGACCAATTGGGCAGAAACAAAAGAATGCACACACCAAAATACCAAGATGGACAATTAAGGAGCCTGCTGTCTTCATCATTGTCTTGCTATGACTGATGAAGCCCTGTGCACACATATACTTCTGTAAGACTATAGTGGCGTTTTTGAAAGCACTTTTAATCAAATATGTCAAATCACACTCCTACAATGATATTGAATCATGAACTTTCTCCCCGTGTTGTAACTTTTAAGTTTTTTTTCTTTCTTGTCATTTTTTAAAATAAGTTATTTTATTTGTTTTTATGGATACAGTAAGGCTTATTTTCCATGAACTGAGGTACCACATTCATGATAGGCAGATCCAGGTGCCAATGATACTACAAATGTGTCCCTCACTTACAAAAAAAGTAGATTAAATAAATATGTTTTTATATTTAGTATTTTAATAGTGTTGAAATCTGAAATAAATGTTTTTAACCCAAGCTTTATGGATATTATAGATGCCAGTTTACGCATTTCCAATGCAATACATTTGAATACCACACAATATAAGGTTAATAGCTAAACATTCTTGTTTTTATGAAAGGTGGTCAATGAAGCACAATATAACCCAGAATATTATGTGATGTGGAAGAATTCTCTACAGACATCATACAGCGCCAGGTTTGTTCATATGTCATTTCTAAGTATTTATGATTTTTATGATGCTAAATGAGCTAAGTGGTTAGCATTAGTTTCAAGTCAGGGCTAGTTTCTGAGCAACACAAAATCCACATATAATCTCAAGAATCTGCAACAGTGGTGAAAAATACACTGGCAAAATAACACACAGTGACTAAGAGGGCAGAGACGTGTCAAATGAACATGGTAGCAAAGAGAATAAACAAACTAAAGCTAACATATCATTTGTACTAAAAGGGGTTTGCTAGATATTATTCAGGGATTTAAGAACTTAAAAAATTAAAGAACAAATTAAAATGTAGATATGAGGGAAGAACTTGAGGATTATTAAAACCTGAAGCAACGAAAGAGCTATCAAGCCAAACTTTATGAGTGAAACGAGATAGCAGTAGAAAAAAAAGTTTGAACACTGAAAAAAAGCCTTCCTTCAAATCCAGAAAATATCTCAGAACAGACTGGCAGCCCAATATAGATGAAACCAACTTAACAACATCTGTTTGTTTTGCCTGGGAGGACCAGAGAGCAACTCAGTCTCACAGTTCATTGAGCAATCTCAGAAAACCCAACTCTACAGGGAACTGCAAATACAGGGGTCACACTAAACTTCAAGGCTGAAACCGGACTCCTGTGGTGGATTTTACTCAGTACAAAACAAAAGGAACTAAGTGAAACAAGGAACGATAAAATTCAACACCAAGGCCGGCTGTTTTAATATTTATTTTGACCATGAATATGCAACAGGAATAATATTGCAAAAAATGTGTATAGTGGCATAAAAAAAAGACTAAACGAGAGATTTAACAAGAATAAATAATTATCAAAAGTAAATTACACAATAAAAAATTCATAGAGATATCTGTATATTCCTCCAAAAGATAACATCTTCAAATTACTGCTATATCTGTAAATTATAATCTCATTGCAATATATAATTAATTTTTATTGGGATGCTGCAAATTTTGAGGGCTAGTAGAAGGAGGTTTACTCAAAAAAGAATAGCTCAGGGCAGTTCAGGTACAAGGTATTTATGAAAATGGTAATTTTTGAGACTCTGAGCCTAACTTCATTCTGCTAATGTGAAGTTCACTTGTGTAAATCGTTTATTTCCTTTGTCTTTCCTTTCTTTTTGGTTGTTAAAATAAAGGGAGGAGATTAATATACATAATATTACTGGTTCTTTGGTGACGAAGCCCCCAAAAAGTTTTAAAAAATGAGTAAGCTAGGAACATCAGCAACAAACATGTGAGACGCCAAAGAAGCAAAGCCCTGTATTAAAGTCAGCAGTTTCCCCCACCATCTCTTCATCCCTTCATCTTTACCCTCTCCTCTGTGTGTGCCCCTCAGCTCTTCTGGTTAGCGCGTACCCACCACACCTCCCTGTGCAGGTAAGAGGGTTGAGGCTCTGCTGAGAGATAAAAGCTTGCAAGGGCCTCCTTTAATCTTTCCTTTCCATTTTTGAACATTTTTTCCCCTCCAATTCAGCCACCTTCCTCCCATGCCTCACCTCCCGATTTATGACGCTTTTATCGCCGTGTTGTTTAGGTTTGCCTTTTGTTTCTGCCACAAACAGTCGGTGCTTGAATTCCCTGATCTGTTTCTGAATCTCCCCGTCTTTAAAGTCAGTCTCCTTTTTCTCTTTTATTCTTTTTTTTAACCCCCCTTCCTCGTTCTCCTGCTGTCCTTTTGCTGTATGTTTCCCCTCTCCCCTCGTCTCTCAGCTCTTATCGTCATTGTGTTTATATGATTTTGAGAGTTGATAGGAGAACCCTGGGCAATCTTTTACTCAGACGCCAGACTTTCATTTTCCTCTGCCTCATACATCAATCTGCACCTTGCTTTGTCTTTGACCAAAGAGGTATCAAATAGACAGCTCCAGCCAAAGCATATTTATTTATTTCTTTAGAAACGTATTCTCCCAAGCCACTATCAGAGTCGGCAATAAAGGGACATTGAAATGTTATTTCTTAGCTTTCTTCTCCCTTTACCCCTCTCACAGTTTTCATTGCTTTCTTGGTCCCAGTGTTGTCATTTTACTTTGAGTGAGCTCTTCTGTTGATCTCCCTGTGTGCCACACTCTGAACTCCTATAAGTAACAGAGAATGAAAAAAAATAAAAAATTAAATAAAATACTTGAAGTATTTGCATAGTAAAAGAAAATGAAATACTCTTTAGTGCAATGTTTTCAGCTGATAAAAAAACAAACAAACTATAATCAAGAAGGATCACACAAGACAGCGATTTAAGGTTCACTTACCCAGGTGTTCTGTTATTTCGGATGATTGGACCTTTTATCAGGATTTGGTGGGCGTGCAGAGACCATGCTTGATTGATGCTTCCTTGACTCGTCTAGTAGCAACCGGGGTGAAACAACTTTCACTGGCTTCAAGTGTCATTGTGTTTTTGAGAAAATTACATTGTCTGTTGTTGCTGAGCAACTCGCTATAAAAACTACCTTTTTATTCTCTTTATTCCAGCATCACAGCACACACACTAACAGAAAAAAATTATTAAAAAGTAATTGATGACTAACTTCAACAGGCTCCCACATACCAAGAATTAGTCTATAGCCCTGCTATCAGCTCTTTGAGCCTCTACTTAGGAGTTTGACTTAGATCACGCTCAGAATGATAATGTGCTAAGCAAAAACATTGTTTTTCATGTTCAGTGTGACTAGAAGGTCACACTGACTAGAAGGCTAGAAGGTTCTGGCCTCAAATCCACCATCTGGTCTGGGGTCTTTCTGTGTGCAGTTCGCATGTTCTGCCTGTGTCTGTGTTTGGTTCTATCCGACATTTTTCCACAGTCCAAAGACACAGTTAATGGGGTTAGGCTCATTGGTGCTTCTACATTGCCATTAACATGCATAAACAGAAAAATGACACAACACATGTAAAGTTAGTGTCATTCTTAACTAGCTAGCATTAATATGGTCATGACTGTGACCAGCCTACTGGCTGAAAGTTGTTTAGCTTTCAGCTACGAGATGGCAAGAGTTAGAAGCACAATGCTGAACTTGCATTGAACTGTTATGAACTGGCTGTAAGTAAAAGACAGATGTACCTTTTGACTCTAAAAAACATTTGCCTTCAAAGTAAAGGTTGTGCCCTACTGCTGCAAGCAACACCTTTCACCGTTCAGAAAATATCTATTTATTCGTCATGAACGGTTGCCGACAGGTCTCTAAGCCTGTGAGACTGAGGCCTAAACAGATGACAGAAATCCTCAGCTAGAGGCTTCATGGTGGAACTTCTTTAACCAGTGGTTAATAGCTATTGACATTTCTCTGTTTCATCTTTTAAATATAGTCCATTATGTAATTGCTGAAGTTCAGTATATAAAAATGCACAGTGCACTTCATGTTCTGCACTGTGGAAGCACGTGATTTGAGACGAATATTAGTTTTTTGTGTTAGCATGCTAACATCTACTTAATATTTTCCAGTAGTATCTACAATTGACATTGATGGCAAGTGTATTGGTTTGACACTGGATATATTAGTGATATAATTTTAAGATGGTGATAACAGGTCAGGGAATTTTCAAAGATAGAAAAATTAATCCTGAGAAGTACTTCATTGTCTGAATCAAAATTCACAACAGTCTATTCAGCGATTGCCTGTACACTTCTTTTTTCAACAAAAGTTCTTAGGTTTGAGAGAAAAGAAGCCAGCCCCTAAGACATCACCAATCAATTCATGAATGGTGATCCATGGATTTCTGCACTGTGGCAGTCTTACGAAAAGTTAAAAGAAAGGAGACATTTCCTTTTGGCTTACAGTGATCAACCAGTCCGGTATTTTCACACTCAAACATAAACACAACAGCTTTTATATCTCTTTGGAATACAGGACGTTTTCACTTTCTCAGGACAGGGATGAAAATGTCAGTCCAGTCAGTTGAAAGCAGTAGTGGTTCAGTTTAACAGTGGGTGAAGACTTTCTGTCTGTACAGAGCACATGGCTGTCTATCTTTATCTTCCCAGTTGTCTTTGTCGACAATACATCGTACTCAGTATGAGATTTCACTCATTCTGTTGTAAAATTTGATGTATACAGGGCTTTCATGTACAGAGAAGAAACAGTCCACAGTTACCAAGGAAGTAGACATGTGAGACATGTTTGTTTTTTCTTTTTTGTCTTTTACTTTCATCTTCTAGACTTACTTTCTGTTCATAGAAAACTGTAACTACATCAATTCGATGCTGTTTCTCTGTTCTTTCAGTTTTTTTTCTTATTTTTGTTCATTTTTCTTTAAAATGATAAAATAGAAAATTATACTACAAATTATTTTTTTTAATACTCTTAAATATATGTATGTTGCTATGTGTTCTTTATTTTTCTTTCTGTTAAAATGTTCTGGTTTTTTTTTTTTTTTCCCGCCTGTCCCGTTTGGTTCTTTTGCCATCAGAATTATTGTCTAAAGGCAAAGAAAGATGCCCAATGGATTTACTTTACATCCCGGCCTTACCGTATTGGTCTAATTGATTCACCTTTGCTTTTATTGTTTATTTTATTTTATTTTCATTTGCTACACACGGGACAGACATGACTGGGGGAAAGAAAAGGGAGAAAGAAAGAGAGGTAGGGAAAGAAAAATGTTCTGGGTTTTTAAGTGAACGAGGAAAGGAGGAATGCTACATAGACTATTTACTATGTTCCTTACAAATCTGTGTCATTTTTGTCAAGTTACTGGAAGAACCTCAGTTATTGGGTTGTTTGTGGCAACTAATTCCCCAAGCTGCATTTAAATTTTTTTTTAACATAATTCGTCACATGCGTTTACCAAGAGTTCTAAGTTAGGGACTCACATGCAAGTACAACTGGACCAGCTGCCAATAATTAAGGAGTATAACCTTTTTCTATGTTAATTACTTATATCTTAATATACCAAATGGTAATTAAGTGTGATATTAACATTCAAAATCTAGTAGTACTTTAAGTCCAAACTACATTTATACAAAGTCAAGACCACAAGTACTTTGTTACATAGTAAGTATGCTGTGGAAGATCAAAGAAGACCATTTAAAGAATTGTGCTATTTAAATTTGTTTTTTTTAATTTGTGCTCTACCAACCTGTGGATCTACATTTTACATTTGTCCAAGATTTATTTATTCTTTAATTTATGTCCCAGGATAAACTCTATAATCCTATGGCAACACCTTCAAGTTTGAGGATTTATTGTTGATCACAATCCTTTGCAGGAACATGACTATACGCATCTTGCTATCCTATTAATTTTGTTTACAGAAATGAAGATAGAAGAAGCTCATTAATGGCTAATATTGACAGTAAACATCAGAATAGGATAGTTTCACATTGATTGTTAAGGTGTGGAGGTTGCTGTGCATAATGATAATCATCCACGGAAGGTTTGTGTGTGTGTGTGTGTGTGGGTGAATGTGTGTGAGAATGTGATTAAGATGTGTGGGATGCTGAATAGCAGACAGACATTGTGGATAACAAGCATAGGCACCCCTAATCAAGGCTTTGCTTACTCCTCAGTAACAGTATAAGGTCACCTGTGATTGATTCAAATGAGAGGAAGCATCAAGACATTTCTTACAAGTCTTTTAAGCCTAAATTGCTGTGCAAGTATCAATATACGGAAGTTCTGTTTGATTTCAGTGAGAAAGTTTGGAGTGTATGCACTTGAGTGTATGAAATATAAAAACACAATGGAGCACAAGCCAGAGATTTTTTTTTAAAAAAGGAAAGAAAAATCCTGCACGTTTCGTGTTTAGTGTTTTATAGTCCTCAAGAGGGCAGCTGCAAAGAAGAGAGTGTGAGAACAGCTGCACAGAAGTGTTTGAGAAAATCCTAAAATGTGTAGGTGTTTTTTTTTTTTCGATCAATAGGTCCTCTAAATCAAAGTATTTAATGAGTGTGAACTACTGCTGTGTTTACTTTTTCCCCATCCAAAGCTATTCTTTATTCAAGTTCATCCACAGCATTGGGCAGGATCAATTTGTTTGTTGTCTCCAACACTTAAGATTATTAATTATATTTTTACAATTTAAAACTGAGCAAGTTTATAATTACTTTGGCAATTCTAGGCACTGTGAACCAGTCCAGTTACAGTCTTGTAATGCATTGTTTATATTAGTATCTTGAGTCATATTTGAGCGATGTCCATGATAAATCACTGTCAAGGTTGGATTTAATTGTTTGCAATTGCCAGTAATGAAGTTGCTTGCCTTTTCCCTTACTTCAGAGGCTTGATTTTTTTTCTTTTGCTGTGTGCTTTGGGAAAGATATAATATTCAGTGCAGCTGTTTTGAGTGTTACCACACCACAGAATGTCAGCTCAGTAGGCTGTTATCACCTTGTTTAATGATGGTGGTTCAGCAGCATTACTGAAAAGACATATAGGCGACATATTTCCACTTTAAACGTCTCATTGAGATTCAGGAGGTGTGAAAGAGGCATACATCAGATGGTTTTATCCTTGGAGATTTGAGTGTAAAACTTTGTTATTTACTTGCTCTTAACTTTAGTTTTCACATTTTTGTTTCATTTTTACATAGCGAGTGGTTAGATTTAAGGCACCTAAGCTGCTTGAATAGGATTTGTGAAAGATCATATTTGAGTTAAAATAAAAAACTTCATAATGTCATATACAGATTCTGATTCAGATTTTCTGCTTATTTATGAGGAACTGCAAGGTACAGGAGTAGATCTTGTAGCATTATGTATGGGAGTGATTACAATGATATTGGCTCTTGGCTGGTAAAATTCTAGAATAGTGGGAACTTATTCTTTATAGCTAGTAAATGAAACAAAGTAGGACCTAAATTTGAATAATGTATATTTGGATTACCCTCAGGAAATTTTAGGTAGACCTTTGTAAAAATTCCTTGACCATTGTCTTGTGGTTAACCTTGGGAGAATGAACTATTTTTCCTAAATCAGTAACTTTACACCACAAACATTCCCATAATAAAAATGTATTTTAAACTATAAGCATTTAGCGAGACCTGCTGAATTTCAGTTTTGCTTATGGCAAATCATGTTTTTTCTGTTGCTTTTGCTTGGGAGATAACTCCACATCACAGAACAAAACAGACTTCGCTTAAGCTGAAGAATGTAGCATCAGTTATCAAGACTGCACTTATATTTCTTTTAGCATGCAAAAGCTAAGGTCTTTTGGAACCAGGGGTACCTGAAATAGCTCAGTACCAGTACTCTTTATGAGTGCATTCAATCACACTGCTGTAACGCAAACACAAGAAAATGTATCTCAAAATAACCTTATTACAGGCACATGGTCTGGCTTACATTTACAAACAGTCCTGACCTAATTCAAGACTTTGAGAAGCCCTGATCTGCACACTCCATATATGTATCTAAGGTAGGCAGCTGTAAGCAGCTTATCTGTGTAGTCTACCAATTGAAAGCCAATTTTATAAAAGCCAAATCCATAAGCAGCTTCCAAAACATAGAATTTTTCCGAAGAGAATACCTGAGTGGGAGACTTATCCTTTTGAATGGATTGCAGACTGTTCTGTAGGGCTGGGAGGCTCCATCAGACTTAATGTCTTAGGATGTCACCCATTCTCAATCAAACACAATTTAATCAATAAAGGTGTCTGAAGTGAAAAACCACATCAGTATTGTAGTTGACAGAACAAAAGATAGTGTAAAGTATAAACTCTACACCCTGATATTGTAAAGCAAACTTGAGTAAACTTAATTGTCCCATATCCTTGGGGAAAAAAAGATTGAAATGCTGATTTGTACACGAGAAGAAGATAGTTTTCAACTTCCTGGATAGACAGTTATTATCCTTTAGAATGATATAGAAATACACAGAAATCAGGAGCTTGGACACTGTAATTGGGCAGAATACATGCCCAAAATACTTCTTCTGAATAATTACCATTATAATTACAATTACTCTTTTCAGTACTACACTGCTTAACAAATTTAATTGACCACCACCCATTTGGTTAATACCAATACCTGTTCCACCAGTTCTTTATGTGCAAGGTCTTTAATCAAAATGTTTTTAATGCTAGAATATAATTACTAACCACAAACTTTCAAATTTGCTGTTTTAGAAAAAAAGCTGAAAAAAATAGTATAACACTTTATTTTGCCAAATTACAGTTATTTACTTGCATTCCCGAATAATAAAAAAATGGTTTCAGAGGATAAATGTTATGCTTGATTATTTTCTGACCTCTCAGAGAAGTCCAGTTCACCAGCTCAAATTTGGGTATAAAAACATTAATTCAGTAAATTTTAGTTTCAAACACATTTTTGACAGTTTTCTAAAATATTTGTGTTTTCTTGTTTTTATTACAGGTGGTCTAATACATTTCTTAAAGCTGTAAATAGTAGTAAGTTTTTTGTTTTTAAATAGCTGTATCAAGGATATCAAAATTCTGCATGCCAGGTTATTGCACCACCTACAACCTTTTATATGTAGCAGATTGAAGCCTAAATGAAGCTCTGACCTTCAGTTTGCTCTCTCTTTATCAGTTCCTGTTTTTCTTAAATTGGTTTGATTTCCTTAAGGTGCTTTTTTTTCTTTATTTTTCTCCTTCCTTTGATTAAATCAAAGCCCTTGTTTCTCATCTCCCACCACATGCTTTAGCCACTTCTTTGACGAGGTGCGTTCACAGTCTCCATGATTTCTGATCTTTCAGTTATGATTTAAGTTGAAATACACAGGAACACATTTACACTGTCCACTAAGTGTTTGCAGCTACATTTACACTTTCTGAAGTCTTCGTATTTTTTTTAATTTATTTAAATATCAAAGAGCCATTTGAATGTTTAGAGGAAAAAATAATGTAGCTGAAAGTAAAGCAGAGTTAACATATCTCTCATTTAGAGTTTAGGTTTATAGTACTACTAGTATTATTATAAGTACTGCATAATAGATTGGCTAATAGTTTTCCGTGTTAGCTCCACAGAAAACAGAAACTCTGTATACATATGGAACTGATGAAATGCCTTTTCCTCTTTGCTTTTGGCAGTCAACTGGAACTCTTTGAAAATTAGGTGATTTAATCTGAAGCTCATTCCCCATTGCATTAAAACACACATTGTGTTTAAATGAGCTCTAATTAAGGCCTTACTATGCATTTGTGATAAATGGTGGCTTCAGTTTTTTGAATCTTGTTAGTGTTTTTCCACTTATCATGGAAACACAGAATATTGTTATTTTAACTAAACACTATCCCAGCCTTCTCCCTTTAGGTAAAAGTAAACAACACAGAGGCAAAGAAAAGAGGAAAAAGAAAAGAGAAAGCACAGACAGTAAAATAAGGAAACAGCTCATTATTACAGCTAATGCTTTTGAGTCACTTATCACTAAGTAACAGCACAGGTGCAGGCAAGCCATTATAACAGTCGCAAAGTGTGCTGGGATAATGGAAGGTCCCCAAAAGACCGCCTTTACTTTCTGAGGACGTTGGAAACACCTGTATGGGCAATTACAGACAAGGAGCAACAATGCACAAGAGTCAAGAATGTTCACAGAACAATTTCTAATTAAACCATAGGGTTAAGGGAATTGGGAGAAAAAAAATCCCCATCACTTTTATGATTGAACAACAAAACAAGGATAAATCTACTGTGGGGTTGTTCAGATGAGGAGCCCTCTAACTCCCAAGCAATGATCAAAACACAAGCAAAGAGAAAGCAAAGAGAGAGGTTCCTTCTTATATAGTATACTGAAACATCTGTGCCAAATACAGCCTGGAAGTCCCATGGTCAAAATTGGAGACGCCCCCTAGGGTGGTGGAGAATGACTGAGCTAAGATCCTGTGGGACTTCCAAGTAAAGACGGACAAAATGGTGGTGGCTAACCAACTGGACAAACGGAAGAAGATGGCCGTAGTGATAGATGTAGCAGTTCCCAATTACAGCAACATCAGAAAGAAGGAACACGAGAAGCTCGAGAAATACCAAGGGCTCATAAAAGAGCTCAAGAAAATGTGGAGGGTGAAGGTAACAGTGGTCCCAGTGGTAATCAGAGCACTAGGTGCTCCCAAACTAGGCGAGTGGCTTCAGCAGATCCCAGGAACAACATTGGAGATCTCTGTCCAGAAGAGCGCAGTCCTAGGAACAGCTAAGATACTGCGCTGGACCCTCAAGCTCCCGGGCCTCTGGTAGAGGACCCGAGCTTGAAGGACAGACCGCCCGCAGGGACGAGGGGGGACTTTTTTTTTTTTTTATAGAGAAAGAGAGAGAAAAAGAGCTCGTTTAAACTACCACTCTCAGTTGTCAGCTGAAACATCAGCTCCCATTGGCATTTTATACGATATGATTAGCATATTGATTACTAGGTAACCTAGGTAGGAGGACTTAATTGAACGTAAAGGTGCAGCCAGTAAATTGTCAGCTTTGCACAAGAAGGGAGAAAAAGATTACCTGCCGCTATCCAAAGACTGAAAAACAAATCTGCCTACCAACACCTTTCAAGGATGATTGTAATTAAAGCTGATCTTTAAAGAAACCCTTTACTTCACACAGTAATCTTAGTGGATAGTAGACCAGTCTTCACCTTTCCTCTTATTTCTAAAATTCTGGAAATGCAGAATTCACATACACATACAAGGTATTGTATAATCAGGCCTAGCAGTTTGGATTTGGGAGACAGACACCCTCTCTACTGTGTAGAGTAGACACTAAATTTTCCATTTTGAAAAAAAATATATAGTTAGTGCTGGATGAGGTGACCCTGAACTATCCCTTAGTTTTACTCCTCATTTCGGCTCGGACTGCTGCAAGACTCCAAGAAGCATGTCTTCTCCACTCACTTCTTTTCACTCACTTCATGTTTATTTACAGTTGCAACCTGGCATTTTTGTCTCCCTTAGTATGTGATTTATTAGGGGCACATTAAGAAAAAAAGTGTCCGTTTTGATAATAAAGTAGAAATTTTAAACTCAAACTCGAAAAAAAGTAAAAGTATTATTTCAAGAAAAAACTTGAAACGCTATTTTGAGTAAAAAAGTCAAAATATGAGATTACAGTTGTAGTTTCATGCCAAACAACTGCCATGGCTCCTATAATCTCTGCAAAATATTTTGTGCAGATGAGTTAGTGAAACAAATTAATTGTCTATCTTATTGTGTCTTATGATTACAACAAATCTTCTGTATTGCATGAAGGTGTAGCCATCGGTATCTTTGCATGTGACCATTGCTAGCCATTTGATTTTGCACAAATCCGGCCAACTCTTCCAACTTTGACAAGATGAAGCTTTCTCCACCATCTTTTCAATGTCCTCGTACTTATCACCACACTGTATTTAAGGGACAGAGAAATAATCTCTTTGTAACTGATTTTGAAGCACAATTTCATTAACTTTTTAAGTCCCAGAGATACAGACCGCTTGCTATAGGGAGTTGCTAGATTGCTGGGGTTTTTTTTTCCAAATACTGTAGGATCTTTACCTTACAGTATAAAGCACTGTTTCGGCTGTAGCAGGTCTTTGTGTGTAGTCATTGAGTAGTGTGAGCCTGTGGGCCAATGAAGTGCATTTTAGTCGGTGGCTATGATTTTCATTACTTTAGATAATTGAATATTTGTTGTGATTTTTCTTTTAATATTGATATAACAGTGTTGTCGTTTCTTTGTGTCAATGAGACTTCCATTTGGGGGATGTAAAAATTTGGGGGCTTGTCTGAGATTTTAAAGAATGCTTATTAGATGCTTATAAAAGTCACCTCGAGGCTGGTATACTCTAGAAAATGAGTAGCTTCAGCTTCGGCTAGGTAGTTCTGGGGAGAGGTTTTGTGTTTGCAGCTGTTTTTAGTCTGGTTATTCTTCTAATGAGCATTAGCAGGGTATTAGTGTTACCTTAGCTGGCTTGGGTGTGGCTTGTTTATGGTGTAAGTCCAATAGTAGAGAAGCCATAACGCTGTCCCAGTTTGACCCACTGTCTATTGAGTATTCTCCAACTATAAACTGGATGCTAGTATGAGGTTGCGTCTAACATGTCTTCAGATAGAGAAGGCAGCGCATGAGAAGAAGTTCCAACTCAAGAGGGAGTTGGAGCTTAAGTGTTTGGAGGGAGATGTGGGGAGAGTTTAGGAGATGGAGTTGGAAAAGTTAGAGGCAGAAACCATTATTAAATTATTCCAGTTAGAACTCCAAAGTTCTAGTGCTTCAGTTGTTATAGTAACTACTGAAGCACCAGTTACTGTTTCACTATTTGACTTCAATAAGAACAATTGATTGGTTCCTGTATTTTCAAAGACCAATGTTGATACTTACTTTGTCATGTTCGAGTGTATAGCTAGTTTGCTACATTGGCCACAGCATGTTTGTGGTATAATGCTACAGTTAAGGTTGACAGGTCAAGCTCAGGAGATTTGTTATGCCCTATCTTCCAGCAGACTACCACGTTGGCAGTTGAAATGTCTCGGCTCACAGTATAAATGTTGTAGCATATCATCTCTCCTCCAGTCTGATCCACGTCATAGATTTAGTGATACTCTGCTACCACAAACAATTGCCAGCCCCATAATAGACCAAAGAAGCCACAGGTGAGAGGGGTAACAAGTGACCCAGCTAGGCCTACAAGTGTTCTATGGTGTCACACACATGTGTTGACGCTGTAACAACCCTTATTAGGTTATAGCACCGCTAGGGGCTGTCATCCTGTTGTTGTAGTAGCTGGAGAGTGTCCTAGTGTGAGTGCAGTGTCAGCCATTACAGCCGAGCATGCTGCTCTCCGTGCATCTATTTAGAGAGAGACCGTCCATTGTAACGGGCTGGCGCCTGCTAGCCGCTCCTTTCTCACCAGACTGCCGTTACAACGCCAAGACTTAATAAAGCCCACATGAAACACTTCTTCCACACTCTTAGATCGCAATTTCAGTGATCGCAATTTCAATGAGCTGGAACTATGGAAAAGATATTGGAAATTTCCTAGAGGCTCTCAGAATTATTGCTATGGCGTATGGTAAGTGGATTCTAGTTCATCTTGACTTACGATACACTGGTTTAGTTGTTTGTTTCTTTTTTGTAGCATAGGACCATCATTAACAAACTTCTGTTTGTTTTTATGAGAGGGGGTGTTACAGCTCTAGCAGGTCTGTGTGTTGTGTTGGTGTGTCTTTTCTCATTCAGTAGCTCAGCTGCTGCCCATCTGTCCTGAGTGGACAGCTGTATGCATTCAACAATCAGGCACTCAGCAGTATAAGTATAAGCTCCAACAATAAGCTAGAGCTTACGTGGCAAATTCTGATTGTGTTAGCTAAGCTTGGTGTTTTCTTTGCACTGCTAGTAAGTAGCAGGTATCCCCTGGCAGCAGAAGTTTACCTTTAAACATGCTAGGCTAGCTAGGATAGCTCAGAAGGTAGAGTGTTTGCCACATGATGATGAGCGGAAGGTTGGGTGTTCAAGTCCACCGAAAGGCTACCTAGGTACCCTTGAGCAAGGTACTGTCTCTGCTCCCTAGGCGCTGGATTGGTAGTTACCCACTGCTCCACTGAGTGAATGGGTTAAATACAGAGGACTAATGAATTTACTACGGGATAAAGTAGACATTATTATAATTAAACTTGTCTCTTTGAGTTTAGTCTTTTTTAATAAAAACCTTTGTTTGTTGCTGTTTCAAGGATCTGTGCTAAGCCAATCTAAGATAAAAAATAGTGGAAGCTTATTCATACCCATATCATACTTGAAATAGCTACTGTACTGCAATAAATGTAGTATCCGTCTCTTTTTTTCTACATTTTGGCAACCATTGGAAGATATTTAAGTGATGCAGCTAGTCTTTAAAGTTAAATGATATGCATTTTTGCTAATGTTAACCAGCTTGTCCCTAAGCTAGTTTGGAGTTTTTAAAAAGTTTTTAAAAAGAGACAGCAAAGGTGACTGACAAACTGTGAAATGATGAAGACTCCTCATACAGTTTTAACACACTCAATTCTGGTGTTTTTTTTCTTTCTTTTTTAAAGTAAAAGTATAATTTATCTTACTGTTCATATAACCCAAATTTCAATCGCACAGCATATTACTGGAATCTTTTTTTTTTTTTTTTTTTTACATAAATTGTAGCTGGCAGAAAATTTCTTTCATATCTTACATATTTTTCATAGGGCAAGTACTGTGACATGTCACTGTAAGAGTCAGAAAAGAATGATAAGGGTCCGAGTAAATAATAAACGTGTGCACATGCATTTAAGAGCAAGAAACAGACCTTCTTAGCCTAGTGTGTGCAGACAGCTCAGCACCTGAGGAGCAGCGGGTGATTACCTGCCTTAATGGGCTTAACATGCATGACAGTAGGAGGTCTGCTGTCCATCAATCAGGGGTGAGTTGTGCAAGGTGCACACACACAATTAGGGACCAACAGGGGAATAAAGAAGGTGATGGTGGAAATGTGACGTGAAGAAGGGATGATGAAAGAAAAAAAAGCTGCAGTGAAAGAAACTCCTGCAATGATTTTTCTAGTTAAAAAGAGGGCCATTTAAAGCTCTTTAACCCTCAACATTGACAATTTCTATATATTTCCCCTTGCTCTCAAGCTTCTCTCTTTATAAAAATCTATGGAACCACTCTATTTTTTCCCCCTGTGGTAGACAAAGGTGATAGCAGATTAAGAGATCTGTAATGCAGCACTTCAGCCATCCCGCTATATTTATCAGGGCCTGAGGCTTCTATATCTATTTATCATCATAGCCGTTAGTAAGAGTAGAGATATTCAGACGGTGCTTTCCCATGATAGTGTGTAATGATCCCAGCTTCTAGCTCTATGTAACATTCCCAGTCCATAGCTCTTATTTAGGTGAGGGAAAATATCCAAATATGTAGATGCTCCAGAGAGGTTTATATTTATTCATGACTTTATTGTGAAATAAGCCATAAATTCCATGCAGTATTGTGTTACTTTTTATGCCATGTGTTTGAAGTTAATCTGTGATAAATGTTTTAAACACAAGGCCTTCAGAATTTCTTATGATTGTCAGAAAAGCGCCCATTTTAGCTGCTTAAAATCATCTAATAGTCAGACAGCTATAATATTCTAGTTAGTTGGACAAGAGTAGAGGTTTTCAAAGAGAGTAATAGGTGGGCAATATCTAGATGTCTTTTTCACACTGTGCCACAGTGTGAAAAAGACAGCTTGACCACCTGTGTCTCACTATGGTAGCTCACAGAGTTACAGATCAACAGATTAAATATAATTCAAATTCAAATTTTATTTGTCACATACACAGTCATACACAGTACGATATGCAGTGAAATGCTTATACAACTGCTCGTGACCTAAAGAAAAAAAGAAAAGGCTATGAATAAGATAGGAAATAAATATGAAAATTAAAAAGGGTAAATTTAACTAGGAAGGAATAAAATAAAATATATATATGAGTTTGTTGAAAATAAAATAACTGTACAACACAAATTAGAATGAAGGGCAAATTTAACTGGGAAAGAATAAGATAAAATATAGTATATAATATATAATATAGTATTTAAGGTTTGACTCTCATCATCCACTTGAGCACAAACTCGGTGCCATCAGGACGCTACAACACAAAAGGAACACCCTCCTCACAGCAGCCAGAGAAGCAGAAGAACATCAAGAAGGACCTGTAAATGTGGTTTTCCCAGCTGGACATTTGTCAAAGCTGGGTAGGCACCTAAAGAAAGCTCCAGGTGATCCAGGAGAGAAGGAAGCTGCCTAGGCAAAAACCCTTAGTGATCCCTTATGTGTCAGGAGTATCGGAACAGTTGAGAGACATTTTTTCTAAACACAGTGTCTCTGTGATTTTTAAACCCCAAAAACACGCTGCAACAAAAATTGATCCATCCGAAGGATGGGGTTCCCCAACACAAACAGAGTAAAGTAGTGTAAGCTGTTAAGTGCCAGGAGGATTGACAGGATTTATACAAATCCTGATTTGGGAAACCAAACAACCTCTGGCTAAGCAGATGGCACAACACAGAAGAGCTAACTTGCCAGGACTCAGTCTAGTCTATTTAAGTCTCTGAAAAGTGTGAGGTACAAGGATCGGACTGATAGTGAAATAAAAACAGAAGATTTCCAGAGAAAAACTCTTTAAAATTATTTTAAAAGAAAATCTTGAGAACGAATTAATTATTTAAAAAAAATACAAGAAATTCTGGTTTCTTGGAAACCAAATAAAGAAATCGAGGTGGTTCAAGACTTTTACCCAGTCTGTTACCCATCTGTAACCCTTCAATCATTATAATTCTCTCTTAAAGCATTCTCACAGAAAAAAAAATGTTTTAGTCTGTAGGGTCTTCTTCAGGAAAGCCAGTTAAACTGCACCATAGCCTAGTTTTAGAAGTAGGCTCAGGCACAAACCGGTAGCTGAGGATGAAACTCAAATGGTTCTCACGTGTGAGCTGTGTCTATACAGCACAATTGAAAATCACTGTGCTAAATCATTAATAAGGCATAAAACAATCAAATAAGCCACAAGGTGAAATGAATCAGATACTCCTGTGGGTTGTGTGAAAGTGCGAGTGAGTAAGTGAGTGAGAGGAAGACATGGGCTAGGGAAGAAGGGCTAGGCAGAACTGAATACACAAACTGAAGGGTAGTGAGGACCCATAATGTTAACTACAATATAAGCACAGGCCAGCTAGGATGGGATGAGTTGGGGACAAGTTTACTGGACACAGTACAAGGCAACCACACGAGTGATTAAAACCTTATGCAAAATTCAACCTTTAGCCATTCTAGTAAAGTACAATCCCAAAACCCAAATCTTCCTATTTCTGTGATTCAACAGAGAAGCCTTAATGACTTCCAAACTGTTTTCTTTTTTCATTTATGTTCTTAAAGTCTCAGAACACTGAAAGCTTATTGCAAACAGATTGCAGTTGTTAACATTTTGTGACTTTTTTCTAATTGAATTTTAACGATCATGCAGTTGTATGACAGTCATGACATGGCTATGGGTAAATATTCGCTCCATAAACTTGATAAAAGCATATTTTCCATCTGTGTCACCACAGAAAAACTGAACAAATGAGCATGAGGAAAACTTGCAGCAGCAAACCAATCCTGTAGTGTGAGTAGTTTGAAATGCTTAACCCAGGAGACAGGGCTATTTCATTTTTAAATTTTTTATTTATTTATTTTGAATAGGCTTCAGAGGTACCCATTGCTCTAATATCATCCATTTTCAACATTTTTAAAAGCTCCGATCAGAGTATTGCAAACAGTTCAAATTAGAGGAGGACACTGCAGCTTTCAAGTTTTTATAAAGCCATGATTAATTTGTCATGCTCCTGTAGGTGTGATTCACATATGTGTAATCAGGTTACTGCTGTTCCCTGCAAGCACTATAATGATCTAAACCACAAAAATGATGAATGAACTAACAAAATGTGCAGGTGTGTTCTTAGCTTAGGTCCTGTAGGAGTCACTTTGTTGGGATATGCCGCGGAGGACGCAAATGCAAGACATAGGACGATACAAAAGAGGGGGGGAAAGCAACTAAAAAGCAAGCCTTTTTTATGGCTGATCAAAAAGTCCAAAATATGTAAATATAAAAGGAAACACAAAGCAGCAAACTAAACACAAAACACAAGGAATTGTAGTCCTGTCGGAGCTACTATGGGAAAAGGATAAAATGATACAGGAACACAAACAACAGCATCTCTCGAGAGCAGCAAACCATCCACAAAGACAAAGGGAAAGACAGGACTATATATACACACAAGGGACTGATTGTATGGTCCTCATCAGTTTTGATCAAAGCTAAGAATTTCCTCATAATGAGAGTATCTATATCTGTATCATATCTATTTTGAATGTATAAATAACCTATGGCATTAATAAGTGGATGAAGAATCCTTATTTACTATTATATTTTAGGTTTTACAACACTCATTTTTCAAGAAAACCATCTACTGTCAGTCAATATTATGTCCCATTTGACATGACACCATAATAGCTGTAAAGATTTAATATATTTTATTAAAAGTGAAAATGTCAGTATAATTGTTAAACTGTTCGGATTTATTATATAATCATCTATAACCACAATGCTGTCCTCATTGCTATAGTTAAAAAAATCTCATATCGTCCATCTGTAATTAGGATTATGTCGTTAATTAACACCCAGAAGACAAAACAATCAAAAATGCTTAAGGCAAACTAGTCTTTACATTCAAAGCAGTTGTGGGACACCTTGCATGTTTGGGACTTGTACATCTTCACTGAAATGGCAGCTCTCATGTTTTCATAATAAAAACCCCAGCCCAGCCTTTGATCTCTGTTTTAATCTCAGGTAACTCTCATTTAGTTTTCTCAGGACTCTCAGAATGAATGCATTCTAGTTTGTTTAGTTTCAGATTATTTCGTTACCTTGCAGGTACTGCTTCATGTAGAAAGCAGTATGCGCTCACAGTTGAATTGAGTCAATAGCCCACAATTTTTATTGGGCTGGAAAAATTTCTTTGCTCACACTCATGGTCATTATCTGTACTATAAGGATGTGATCGCTGTCATTCATTGTTTCTACTGATCCTACAGCTGTATGTCACAACATGCCACAGTGCTCCCCAAATGGCGCACTTACTCTTTCCCCAGTGCAGTGGCAAACCGTTATGTGCAGCGTAAACCATACGAAATAAAAAGCTGTCACACATGACCCCCCCCCCAGTATTCATGCTGTTTAAGAAACCAGTTGGTTGAATAAAACCACTGACAGATCAACATGCGCCAAAATGAACCAGGTAATTTACAAAACCTACTCAAAACAATGGAAGGATCAAAAAGTTTTAACAATTCAGAGAGCAGTTATGACTCTATTACAATTTTTGAGAGTACAAAAAAAAGAATTATGCTCAGAGATAAAAATCATGTTTATCTCTGCTGGCATTTTTCATCAGCAATGTCATCAATCTGTTATTCTTAGTACAGCTCATGGTATTTAGTTAAGTGCAGCACTTAACATGTGATTTTCAGATTCTCAGGAACAAATTAGTGCTAATATTGCAAATAAGAAGCAGTTCTAAAAATAACCCTTAACTGGCACACTTTTTTTCCAGGAATATTTGATATATTTTATGAAAACAGACTTTTAATGATGGTCATAAAACAAAGAAAACAAAGTAACATATTACTATAACTGTGTTACATTTTCTAGTAAACAGTAAAATAACAATCTGCTGTATTCAATTTAGTAATTACATTACAGTTACAATTATGTTTTTACCCGTGTTACAAAGGTGCTTCTGTTATCTGCATACAGGGCAGACAGAAAAAGAAAAGTAATTGAATTTTGGCATAGCACGCTATTGGTGAAACTTGTAAGTAAGCCACACACTTGTTAAGTGATGATTTAATCAAACACAACTGTAGTAATCCGTCCTTGCTGTGTCTAATTCATTTACAACCCATAACTGATGTATTTCATTTTGTATTTATTAACTGAGGAAGTGAACACTTTTATGACCAAGCCCAGTTATTACAGGTAACCTTATTGACTTAAATATGTTTATTATTTAAAGTTTTTGTGTTGTGTTTATTAAGATTCCCCTTACATTCATCATATTTGTTTGAAAAAGGTTATGAAGCACTCTGTACTAGATGAAATGAAAAGAAGGATTTATACCTACTCAAACAATATTTAAAGTAGACCTACTGTGCTTTTTTCAGCTGATTATGTGGGTTCTTGAACTCTACGAGGATAACATTGCATTACTAATAGTTCAAAGTAATTTTATATTTCTTACACTGGACCTTTCGACAGCCTCTCTAGTTCTGAATTTTCTGAAACAGGCAATTTTACAATAATTCGTTTTAAAGCCTTCCCTGTAAGAACATCAGCATTTTTATGACCGGGAGCCGACTGCACAGTCAATTGCAGTGACTTGCACAGAGCAAACCTTAGCATATTATATTTGTATGATTCATTTAAATACCCTCTTCTCAAGACTTTCACGTTTGAAACTCGGTCCAGATAAGTGGGTTTCATTCCGTTATGTCCATTAAAAGTACACAATGCATGAAAAAGCTTGGTGATCACTGGTGTAAGTTATTAATAAACTGAAACACCTAATGGAGTAGAATTTGCCATTACCATCCAAATAAATGAGTTTCAGTTTAAATGAATAAATGCTAATAAATGAGTGAAAAAATGCATAAATGCTGTAGGCTACCATGGGTCATACAACACTGAGTAAGATAACATTCATATGTGCTAAGACTGCTGTGCATTTTAATATATATCTGTTGCTATAACCCGTTGCTACAAAGTTTCTGATGAATTTATGGTGTTCCTTGAAATTGTGCTTTATGCAAAAAAACAAAAACAAGCATATTTTATAGGTGTGTTGGCCAGCTTGCAACAGTTAAGCAAGCTGTTAATCACACGTGTTGAGAAATGTGAGGCGAAATTACTGAAGCACAAAAAAATAAAAAATAAAATACAAATGTCTGCTAACTGTGATTTTTTTCTTCTTTATCCCAGTTCTCGTAATCCCTGAAATTCTTGAAGGTGCACAGATATGTGGGATGTGCATGTCGTGTTTTATGTCTACAAAATTCTTTCCTGTCCCCAGGTGGCTTCAGCTGCCCACAAAGAAAATCAGAGCTGTTCCAGGTCGACATCATTTCATCTCATGTGTGCTCTCTTTACCACCAACCTTCAGCCGAGATGCCTGCTCAAATGAAAGAGACAGACAGAAAGGCTTTCTGACGGTGTTCTTCACAGCAGGCCAGCGTCATGTTGAGAAAAGCTGGACGTCAATATTTTTTCTGTTCTTCACTCAGTTTTGTTTACCAGAGGGTCAGTCAGTCTCCCTTAAATCCTTCATGACTTAACACAACTCTGTGTCCTGCCTGCATGGTCAACAAACACACGCACAGAGAAAACACCTCGATCTTTTTGACTAAAGTCTTCTGTTATTTGGCCGACGAGCGAGTGACGAAAGCAAAGGAAAGGGTTAGCTAAAGGTCTTGCCCACTGAATAAAAACCAGAGAGACATCAAAGAGAAATTAGTGCAAGACAAAGCCTTCTGGTCTCAATCAGGCTGGTAAACAGTTGAGTGTAATACCTCTTTTTAAATTAGTCACTAATAGGAGCACAATGATAGAACAGCCACTTCACTGCAGGGGAGAGGAGAGTAGCCTAATGGAAGTGGGATTGCCTTTTTCACCAGCTGAGCCTTGCAGCTCTTTTTTTGTACCAAATTAGCAATTTACATGAGTGCACCCATTCTTGGCGCCAGCCACCTTTTCTGCATTTTAACATATCTATTTGTGTCGAGGCGACAGGATAAGCAGGGGGAAAAAAGAAACAAATTGAATCATGAGTGGAGCGTAACCTTGAAAACAATCTGGCCGGAATCATAAAAAGAGCTTGAAGAAGAATTAGGATTAAATGAGCAGGACGCACCCCTCAGTGTTACGGTGCATAATTGGACAAACAGTGAAACAGTCTGAGGGAAACTGACATTGTTACCTTGGGACCTGCTTGTGCATAAACAATGGCTAAACTGCAAATCACCAGCAAAATGCCTACCAATCCATTTCTATTCCATTTGGCAAAGCATTGCTTTATAATTTTATATATTTTTTTTTCCTTCCTTGTTTATAAAAAGCCTCTTGGAGCTGTTCTGAACATTGATAAGGCACGATGTGTGGATGTGTGCCTGTTCTGCTTGAGACAGCTTTAACAGACAGACATGTATCATCATGCAAATCTGCACTCCTTCGCAAACACACACATACATACTGTACATCACAAGCTGAGTCATTTGTCACACTGAAGTGTGTGTATGTGTATGTGGGAAGGACTGAGCCTGCAATCCGTTTCTCCTGCGTTTTTCCACTCACCCACTCATCCCACTACCTCTATATATCTTTAGCCATTTAATTAGCTGGACAGGTAATAAATTCCACATGTTATGTTCCTCCCACTAGTTTATTTATTTATTCCTCAGCCTTTTAGAGCAGTGCAAAATCAGAAGAGCAGACTCCATTATAAGGCAAGTAGCATCACCAGCCTTTTAAGGTCTGAGTCATTAGTTAACATGACAGCGTGACAGTGAGAGGACTGTTGCATCAACTTAAGCAGCTGTTGCCTATAACGGCACCACAACAAATATATAAATGTGAATTTTGTGACTACAGCAAATGTTGGCTTTTGTGGGACAATGGCACTCAAATGTGTGCCAGAGCATTTTTCTGTGCGTCAGTGCAGACAGGTCCTGCCACATTATGTTGTATCATTTAAACTCGGTGAACTGTCTGTGATCTCATTGCTTGGGGAGATATATATCAACTAATGGGAAGTCATTGAGGTTATGGCACTGTTTCCTTCTCTTCAGTAGTCCTACACAATGCTCTGTCAGCACTTGCACCTCTGATGTTTTACAATGCATGCCGCCGTATCTGTGACTCTGCTTAACCTTTCCCTAATTGAATCAGGCTGGATTTACAGTGCTTGTTACTCTAGAGTTTGGTTACAGTCAAGTGTTTGTAAATGAGTGAGTGTATGTGCATGGGAAAAGCATGTGATAACTTCATTAGTTCTCATTTCTCACCATTAGGCAGATTGGCAGAGCCAAAGCGTGGTTGACTCATTGAGGATGTCCTAATTAAATGCTTACAGTGTGGTAAAGTTTAACATGTATCCTGTCATCGTAATTGGCCACTCTGGCACAAATTAGCTTTCACTTAATACAAGAGGTTAGGGTTTTGTGTTTCACAAGAAACATATGAGCTGTGTCTGCGATAATGATAGAAAAAAACAAAAACAGAACAGTTTTTAGATAAATGTTTGAGTCTCAAGACACCAAATGTACCATTATTTTTCTTTCTCCTTTTTGTGTTCAAGCACTGTTGTGCGTACACACATTGGAAACATGAACGATGTGGATCTGTGAATGTAAGCTTGCATGTCTGAGTTTTTTTCTTAGATTTAGATCATTTTTTCAAGCTATTTGAAGATATATTGACAATGCCTTCAGACAGATGAAACCTGCAAATTCCCACATTTGTATATTATATATTTATAATAACTTCACAGTTTCTTTGCTGTGTTCACTCAAAAAGAACTCAAAAAACTTTTAAATAAAATGCAGCTGAACTAATGAAATCAAAGGTTTGTCTATGCAAATAATTGTTTTTGAATATACAACGTGTTTGGTGTAAATTCAGTACACTGTAAATTTCATTTGACCAGATTCCATTAAACTTAACATCTTACATTGTACTTATGTAACAAGATTACATGGAAAATTTATGTATGATCAATTTGCTTAAAGTCGGCATAAACATCATTTTGAGTTTTTTTTTTAATCATTAAGAGTTTTTGTCTCTTAATTTTTTTGTCCTTTTATTTTTCACTGTAATATCAAAAATTGTATTGACAAATTGTAGTGACAAGTGTAGTTTAACAGAATATTGGAGACGTTTCTAAAATAATCTATATTTGTTCTAAAAATGTTGTATTTCATAGACTATTTTATGCCTTTAACACTTTCCCCAACACAATAGAAAATAAAAGTGATGTGTGTGTGTGTGTGTGTGTGTGTGTGTGTGTGTGTGTGTGTGTGTGTGTGTGTGTGTGTGTGTGTGTGTGTGTGTCAAGCTCAGGTCCTTTAGCAGAGTCCTGGCAGTTTTCTGCAGAGTATCTTAGCTGTTCCTAGAACTGCACTCTTCTGGACAGAGACATCGGATGTTGTGTCTGAAACATGCCAGAGTCACTCTTGCAGCTTGGGGGTTAGAGCTCCTTATGCTCCTGTTACTACTGGGACCATTTTGGGCTTTGCCTTCCGCATTTGCTCCATTTTGTTGCTCCCTTAGCTCCTGGTACTTCTCTGTTTCTCTACTTCAATGTCTTCCTGGTGCATTAACAGATGCTCTGTGTTTCCTCCTGGATTGTGGCTCTTTACACTCTTTATTCCCCACTCCTCCTCTTTTGGTTGTTCATTGAGCTTCAGGATGCTGGACAAGAAAGTTCTGGTAATGCACAACAGTGTCAACAAAGGTTCCTGAAACACTGTCATAAGAACTATATTGTATTAATGGGTTTTGCTAAATGTTCCTAGCATTCCTTATATTTTCTCCAGTTTACTTCATTGTACTATTTAACATAATCAACAATATGACAATTCAGAAATGCCAAAAAGTTAATTCTGTCCATCTGTTCTTCGTAGCATTTTCAGAGGGTAAAACAGATGAACAGATGAACACAATCAACTTTTTGGGATTTCCGTACCTGGATGATTGAGCATGCATCAAGACAATTAGGAAATGTTCACCAACTGAGATGTTCTCAGACTGTTCTGCGAAAACCTCTTCAACCTGTGAGCACTGTAGCTCACATGTGAATGTCTTTAGGTGAATGATATAATAAAATTAGGATATTTGCAAATTTACTAAATGATACCGTGTCAGCCTCAATGAGCCAGAAGCTCAACAAGATATACATTACTAGGTAATTAACCACCATGCTACTTAAAATAAAGGTTTACTATGCCAACTACACTGTTTAGTTTCTCATTATTGGATTATGTGAAGCACTTTGGCTACCTCTGGTTTTAAATGTGCTATACAAATAAAGTTGTATTGTATTGTATTGTATTTGAGGAGAAAGTCAATTTTTTCTTGAATTTTAATTCAGCTTAAATCACCTAGGTTTATGGGCCCATGTGCGTTTACAATAAATGTGTTTGTGTGTATGTGTGTGCATGAGTGTGGCTGTACTGGTGTGCTGCTGGAGCTCCTGATGGAGTGCCATTACATTCTCGTTAGTTCAGCTTCAGTGCTCAGGGACTGGGACACAGCTGCCCTCACTCCCCAAGCACTGTCAGAATCGGGCCCAAAAGGCCATTCTTGCTACCCCTATATATTCCTCTCACCCTCTTTTGCCATCCATCCCTTCCCTTTGCTGGACCCCTGCCATCACCCATGTGTCTACTACTTCATATTTCTCTCTCTAAACTTTCTTTTTTTTCCATCTATTGTTTTGTTGGGACCCACAGCAGCAGTATTGTCCCAGCATGGATCCAAAGAACTGAAGGCTGAAAAATGTACTTTTTTAATAAACAGCTACCCCAAACTTTTTCACTACATTCATGGCTAACCTGGTAACCCATCTTTTAAATTCATATCCTTCCATTTGGAGATATCTTACACACTTGATCTATAGGATACAATAAGGGAGCCGTCATGATCTGAACTAATCCAAATATTTTTGTAGCAGTTCTACACTGAGCCCCTCCTTAAAAACAGAGCTTCTCACCTTGCCTTTAAGAATGAACCCTTAGAGTAAGTTTTGATAACCAGTGATCCATTTCCAAGACCTCTTCCTCTGACTCCCAGCCGACCCACATCACCAGACCCCTATGACCACTCCTGAAGCCCACCAGAGTGTGGACCAACATCACTCATTTGATGTGGTTCAATGAGACCCTATACCACCAGCTTCTTGATGAACCCCTAAATTTTAACTGAAATGGCTTTTAATAAGGTTTCTGGATAGACTGTTGGCTTTGACGAATAATCAAATATAATGAGAGTATAAACAATCTATTATTAAGCACTTGATATTAAGGTTAATAACATCTAAAAGCATGTCGCTTAGCATGAGTGAGAAACCAGATAAAAAAATATTTGCTGTTGTAAATTGATTTCATTTAAATGTTGTTGTTTTTTTGTACTATCCGTGTGGCAGGTACAGCAGAAAACATCAAAATGCTGACAGATAACCTAGAATCATATCAACAATAAAATGTCTTATTTATAGGCCCCTGTGGTTTTGCTCTGTCATCTTGCCTGAAAGCGATTCATACTATCTAAGAAGAAAAAAAAAACTACAAAGAAAGATGACAGGAGAACAGAAAAAAGTTCAAAAAGAAAAGTTGGGAAAAGTTTACTGACTGGGGTTTTGTTAGGGGAGAGTCAGTGTGGGGGCGCTGCATGTTCCAGTGTGTGGAGCGGAAGGGAAAGAAGTCTTTCGCACGCTGATTAAGACACGAGTCAGTGAGACAGAAATTGAATAAGAGTATTATTCATCCATGGGCAGCCTTCCATCGAAGTGCTCTTCCCTGAAACGCACACACGCATAAAGAAACACAGAGAGGCAGTGAAAAACAGACACACCCAAGCAGAGTGGTAGGGATAAATACATCCTCTTCTCAATGCTCAGGAGTGCACTGTGTTCTCATTCAGATTCTGTGGCAAGCAGAGACTTTGAAAACGAGATTTGCTCCTTTTATCACCTGAAATACATTTACCTCGGCAGCTAGTGGAGAAGCTTTATCTTAATGAAATCTATCCCTGCTACCCATCTCACTGACATTACAGTGTGCCACATCCTAAACAAACAACCTCATAGCAAACCCAAGAACTGCTGTTGTTTCTGTATGTGTGTTTAAAGAAAACATAAATAAAAAGTGACTGAAAGCAAAAAAAGAGACATCTTGTATCCTAATAATGTATGTGTCATCTCAGCTGAAGATTTTGTTATTTTTGTCAGTGAATCACCAACAAGTTAGGTTACTTTTGGCTATTTGTCACCCCGATTTGGCACTTGTACATGTTTGCGTACCTCTCCAGCAGTTGTTGATGCATCTATATTTTTCTTTTCCTGTAAAACATCAACACCTTTCAATAAACTGGGGCATTTGCGGGTGAATTGCTTTGTGTGTATTTCTATAACTTCAGGGGTTAGTCCAGGACAGGGACGTAGTACCTGGCACACCGCATGCCCTCAGATCTGCCTAGCATTCTTAATGAACATAATTGGCTCAGACAAAAACATTTAAATGATGATGAGCAGATGGCATCGTTCACTTGGGCTGCATAACAAGAGCCTGGCACCCCGATCTGCTGGAAAAATAACAGGTGAAAACTTCAGAAATCATCCTCTTAACTCAGGACATCACAGCAGTAATCAGATGTAAATTACCCAGGCAAATAAATCTTTGATTAGCTTTCATTGCATGCTGTTTTTGTTTTCTCTGGCCTTCTACCGGTTGCTGCAAACACAGTAGCCTCCTATTGTGCATGAGAAGTGTACTAATTTTGTCTGAGTAGCTTATACATACGTTTGTGCCTCAACACGACTCAATGGCACATCCACAAAGTCTAATTACAATACCTCTACAGCACTGGTACTATATTAAATCTGTGCAAACAGAATAACAGATGTGTATACACTTCTAAGATATGTATTAAAGTCAAGTATTTGGGTTGAGGATAAAAAAGCAAAGCGCCAAACAATAATAATGTTTGCTGAGGGTGGCAGGTAAGTCATGTCTTTCTCCTAGCTGTGCTAATTAAATCTAGCACCAAAGGGACAGAGGGAGAAAACACACTGATATAGCTGTGGGTTTGAACAGATGCTGTGCTTTGATGAGCACCAAGGTTAGCCTATCATATGCTGTCTCAATCATCAAGAGAGGAGGGTGTCTTTAATTACCTGAAGGATATGTAAGGGGCTTTATTTAAAACCACACTGTACGCATTGTTAAAGGAATGAGAAAATACGACCTGAAAAGCATTTTTTCCTTATGTAATTTGCCTCATGCCATCAATTATTTAAGTAAAAAGGGCTACTTCTTTCCTATTGGTGACACTTTTACTTTAAGGGTATTTTGTGTTCTGTGTTTGACCTCCAGTTTTATCCAAATGACCTGCCAAGGAGCTATTTTACCACATTTCCCTTAATGTGTCAGCAGGGCTTTCTTTGTAAAATTAGAAATGCTCTTGTTCTATAAACAGTGCTATTTTATTGTGAGTGTTAAGTCCATTAAAACCATACCAACGCATTCCTCCATCACGGATCAACAGGCAGATATGGGAAAATAGCAATTATATGGCCAAAAAAGATTCATTTGGGGTAATTATGGAAAACTTTAATTATGTTCAGTTTATGTTTTGTGTATGCAATGTTTTTGGAATATATTTTTGAAATGACTGTGTGCTAAAGCAGTGTTCTTGCACACATTTCAGAGTGCATTTGATGGTAACAGGATATGCAGTGGATAATACACCTACTCCTGCTTTTAAAAAAAAACTTTTTCTCATGGGGATCGTGAGTAAAATACGCATGAAGTATTGAAATCCAAATGAAAAGCTTTCAATAATACCAAATGGCATTGAAAGTTGTCTGTTAACAAACTGAGGAGTGAGTCTTAACAAGCTCAAATTGTACCGTCTGATTCATAATATGCACGTCATGTACTAGAGTTTGTGGTACTTTTATGAAGAAACAGCGTTGCAGTACTTTTTATGTTCATAATTAGTTTGACAGGAACTTTTGGCAATGCCACACTGGAGAAGGTATGTGCTAATCAACAGGAATATATATCTCTGTATAGCTATATATCCAGGCCTTTTGAAGGTTTTTCAAAGTTTTTCTTTTGACAGTGGCTGCCTTTTTCACTCATTTTTAATACAGTCCTTGTACTATATTCCAATAAATTTTTGTTTGTTTGATAAGCTGCTTAACACTGACCTATGAATCATTCAGTCAAGAGATTAACCTAAATTGTGTCTTCAAATAACAGACAGCCAACTCTACATTGTATCTTATGGCACTTTGTTGCCAGCAGCCCGTCACAACACACATAATTTCGTTCCCATTCTTCAGATGAATGTATTAAAAATGGCAAAGATAACACAGTTTGACAGGAATAGAAAAATAGTTTTACACTAACAAGGTCACTCCCAAACAGCTGTTAGCCAAAACCTTGGCATATCGGCGTGACGTGCTCTTAAACATTTTATGGTAACTGAACAAGTTCAGGACAAGAAAAGTCATGTATCTGAAAGTCATGTCATTAATAATTTGAAGAAAAATCAGCAAAAACCTGACAAAGAACCAGAGAGCTGCATCTGGCCATTTAGCTGTTCAATTTCCTGTTCTCTGAAGTCTCATAAGAAATAGTCTCAGTGGAAAGGTGGCTGTCATCACAGGAAAAGGCTCCGTTATACTTAATTACACAAGAACTAGACTCCAAATCAGTGGTCACAGGTCTTATGGTGCAGTAAAGCCAAATTTAAATATTTTGTTTCATCATCAATATATACAGAGAAGGCCACTCTGCCATGGTTTGGGCCTGCATTTCACCCAGTGGTGTTAGACATCTTGTCAGAAGAACTATTTCTTCAGCCAATACCTCGATAATCTGGAAAACATCTGAGTCACAAGAGCTTCATTTATCAGAATTGCAATGATCCCAAACACACAGCCTATAAATACCTGGATAGAAACACGCACAATTAAGCACAATCAGTCATGGATTGGTCTCCCAAGAGCCCAATCCAGAGACCTCAACCTTACCGAAGCAATGGAAGCAAAGGCAGCTAACATCCAAAGAAGAGAGAATTGTACAAACTCTGCCTTTTCCATTTATGTTTGCATGTTTAAATGAATCGTTGCACCTGTTCCCTAATTATCTACACTGTAAGAAAAAGTCCTAATATAAAAGTATTTTACTGTGTATTTTACAATTTTGTTCTGTTCTTCTAGAATATCATTACATTTACATAAATAGACTGTGATTTCACATTTCAAATGTAAATTAATGTAAAATCACTGTAATGTAATAAAACATAATTTTCTTGTTTTTTAAATGTATTTGTCTGTACATATGCATATTTAGATTGTTAAAATACATTCACAAATGTATCATGATTTCACAAATATTTGTCCGTTATTTCAAAGATTGAACTGTTAAATTCAAATGTAATGCTATGGAAAAATATATGAAATGATTCTTATAAACTTTGTTAACATCAAATAATTATTACTATTATTGCTATTTAGGGCAATCGTGGCTCAAGAGTTGACAGTTTGCCTTATAATCAGCAGGTTGCCGGTTCGAGCCCCGGCTCGGACGCTCTCGGTCGTTGTGTCCTTGGGCAAGACTCTTCGCCTACTGGTGATGGCCAGAGGGGCCCATGGTGCGATATGGCAGCCTCGCCTCTGTCAGTCTGTCCCAGGGCATGCAATCCATTATTATTTAAACCAACTGTTTACTGTATATTTCTGTACATTTAAGTATTATTATTCATATTACCACATTCATTGACCTTGTTTATAGGTAATTTCATTGTTTAATCACATTAAAATGTTCCTAATTTAATGTTTAAAAGCACTTGAAAAAGGCAAAATCCCATGTAAAATTAGGGCAACAAACTGTATTGTCATTACTGAAAATAACTGTATTTTTATGAGAAAGTTATTTTCTGTTATTTTCTGGTATTATTTTGGCGCCCCAGCTGCCGGAATATTACTGTTTTTCTAGGATTTTTTTTTTAACAGTGTAGTAAATAATAATGATCTGAAGACTTTAGCACAGCATGGTAAACTCAAAGCAGTATGTTTTTCCACCTTAAGTCCAAGCATTCTAAACAGGATTAATACTAATAGGATTAATAATTATTTCTCAAACAGACTACTGAAGCAGAGGATGCTTATGCTTGAAATTATTTTTTAATGCTGCCATCTTTTGATAAAAATGTTAATCTAACCAGTCAACTTCGTACAACAATTCTTGTGATAATGAATTAGCTATTAAATCATGAATTTCAATTTAGATTTAGATTTTTCTGTATGTAAAAAAGGGAAAAAAAGATGTACTTATTTTCAGTTTTAATTAGTAAAACAATCTCTCTGTCTTTACCATTGAAATTTACAGCAATTATAACTGAAATAAATTTCTGCGGAATCTTTCATCTGCTTTTCTCATCATTAATATTTTAGTTAGGATAAATAAGTATACATAAAAGCTGTATTAAGTTCCAGATAAATGTAGCTGTCATTTTCTGGCTATGGAAAGTGGGAAAAAAAAGTAAAATCCCCAAAAGCACTGATATAATTTGCACACTGTATGCCTACATGCACAGATGGCGTCTTGTCAACCATGGCAGCTGATTTAAGCTGAAAATGTCAGATCAGGGAGTACCTGTTATTGATCAACACATCAAATTGTGTTTTGATCAAGACCTAACACAGGCAGAAATTGCAGCATGTCCTCTTATTTGGAGAAAACATTCAGATGAGCACAAGGTTAGCCTGGCTGCAACTTTACAGGCAAGAGCACTTCAGAGATTCTGCTGAGATTCCTGAGAAAAATTCCATATGAAGGGACTCGTGTCCTAAGAAGACTTTGTTTTTAGAGGATAAATTATCCTGTCATTCTAAAATAAAAATGTGCCCTTTTTTTCTTGACACTTCCCAAATAATATTAACCCACAATCACGAGAAAGTAAGCTTTGTTATGTCAAGATAATGGTATTAAAAAAAGTTTAAAAAGCTGCTTTTCTTCTTAGGCCACAGTCAATCTGCACTTCAACACTTTTTTAAAAACAGTCAGTTTTGGCACATTTGAAAGCAACAGCAGTTCATTAGCAATAGCATTTTAACAAGTCTTAATTTAAAAATAAACTTTGTTTATCTACTCATTATAGTTTCCCTTTAATTGCGCTTTATGTGATGATAAACAATTACTTCGGCAGTACACTGGTGCTTCTGCACATGGTTTTCAGCCTGTTGATCTATTCATCCTAGGAACTGAGTTTGCACACTTATGCACGCGTACACACACGCGCGCGCACACAACCACATAGACACACAGAGTTCATGCAAATACATAAACAATAGTTGCATGTTTTTAACTGCTCTGGAAGATTCCAATTACTGAGCTTCAATGATCCACAGCAGCACCGCCTACTGTCAGTGTGCTAATTTAACTTGTGCCTATTAAAAATTCATTTTAACAATCAGCACCACAAGGGGCGGGTTGTTGGCAGGGCCACTGATTGCATTTGAGTGAGCGTACGTACGGTATGTGTGGGTACATGTGCATGCATGAGAGTTCCCCAGTGTGTCCCGTGTGACCTTTAGAACATGTCCTCCCGTTCCTCTTTGTGTTGTTCTTCCTTATCTCTATATTCACTCTCTCACCCAGCCCCCCCTCTTTCTGTTCACCTGCTTGTCCTGAGGCCCTACAATTAGAGACTGTGCTCCTTCTCTCCAACACGCTGGTGAAAATGGGGGACCACCCCATGCGGATGAAGTCTGAGTGATCAAGCCACAGGACAATCCCTGAGATTTCATTAAACCTCCATTTAAGGTTTCATCTGCCCCAGGGAGACACAGGAATGGAGGGTGGAATTTGTGCCACTGGCTGAGAGAAAAGTGTGGAGAGGTGGCAGAAGAGAGCAGTCATTCGGATCTCTGATTTCCCCTGCTGAACTTGTGGGGGTAAAAGGGGAAGGGGGAGGTGGCTAGATGTTGCCTTGGCGACTACAGGTGTGCAGACAGTATGTGTGAGTATTCGCACACACACACAAACACATCAAGTGCCCTCTGCTAGTGTGGAGTTTCCTGTGGCTTTCTCAACACCTCTCTTTCTCGCTCTCTCGCGCTCAGAAAACAGAGGGAGATGCTGTCTTTAGCATAAGCAATGCTTAACTGTTAGCCCGGTGACTGCGTGTGTGACTCCAGATGATCAAACAAACTGGGGGAAGGATAGAAATCTGAGTGGAGCAAAAACATCCATTAAATTCGGCGCCATAACTTTGGTGACATGCTGTGCGACAGCAGCGAGGACTTGTTCTCTTCAAAGGAGAGGTTATCATGCTGTTTCATAGCTCCCACTTTCTTTCTTTTTTTTTTAATTTCTAGATTAATTTAACTTGCCTTTTTTCCATTTGAGCTGAACATGGATGTTTTAAAGTGATAAATGATCAATGCAATTTTTTGTCATTTCTCCTACGCATACCTTATATGGGTCACCGCTTGTTGCACACAGAAACAGACACACATAAACTCGAAAAGTTGTCCTGACATGCACAAAGCAATTACGAAGAATCGGTTTACTTTGCTTCTACTTTGACACGGAATTCTAACAACCATATCTTGCTTTCGTCCTCTTGTCACAGCTGGACTAACAGGACTTGATCTAGATTGTTCTTTTCTTTTTTAGCAGTGTATTTCCCATGTTTACACATTTTTGCAGCTACCCCTACCTTCCTCTGTGCAAATGTAATGAATGCACAGGAAAGGATGCATTAATGAAAATAAAATGCTTCATGTCCCATGGATAAGACTTGCCCATGGCAACTTAGCCAGTGGCTAGGCAGCACTCCATCAGCTCATTACCCTGAGGCATAAGAGTGTTTCTGTCAGAAAGCTTGTGTTACATGAACATAAAGCAGTTAACCATGTCTGCATCAGAAGGTACAGGAAAAACAAGATCAGTCATGATTCTATTTTAACACATCAGTATTACAGTATTACATACAGGAGTATGAAAATATGCAGTCAGTACCAAGCACTGTTCAGCAGCTGTCCATAAAATGACTGCTTTAATCTACTGTATTGTCTATCTTTTACTATAAGTTAACGATTTATTTCAGTACAGTGTGCTCTGTTTCCATCACCATACAGTGCACAGTTGTGAAAGTGGGTTGAATCAATGATAAGGAGATAGGAGATTGTGTAAATAAACATGAATAATGCATAAGCCGGCTTTGGACGGATAACAGCTGCCTTTGAAAAGTCTTTTTTAAAAGCGAGCATCTCCGCTTAATGCACACGCAAACTTTCTCATGCTGCGTTATGTGAGGTACACGGCGACATGTGGCACCGGAGCCCTGTAGAGACGCATATTCTGTGATGAGAGAGTGGCTCGAAACACAGCAGTGTTACTGTAAATGTGAAGATGAGTAAGTGCTCTTTGAATTCCTTACATTAATTGCGCTGCACAGTCTGTTCATTTATAAAGCTTTTCCCATTGTGGAAGTTGTTCTAATCTGCAGTTATGATATCTGCACAATTACTAAATGTTTGTATAAAATCATGATCCTACCAAGGTAGCTTAAAGATCTTGATGACAGAACTAGAGATGTACATTACATTTACATTCAACCAAGCTGAAGCTGTCATAAAGTATTAAGACATTTTAATTTTTTTTCTTTGTTTTTAATATAAGGAAACAGAAAATAATTTTAACCTTCAGTAAAAGCACCTAGCAACAGAAAACAATTTTGTGGAGTATGTCTGTGTTGTGTTTGCTTTGCAACTGAAACTAAGTCTACTTATAACCTCATTTCCATCATGAATGAAGCTCCCTTTCATTTTTAATTTCTTTTTCAAGGCTTGCCTGACTTTTTCTTACAAATCTGTCTTAAGATAGTGTCTTAAACTAGTGTTTATGGATATGTAAACCCACAAATCACTACATGTTGCTCATTTACATGAGGCATTAAACAAATCTCTTACTAAAGTGGTATTAAATATATACATTTTGGTTTTTTTCTTCTTTTTTTTTTTTGTTTTACCAATGTCTTGGTGGGCCTTGTGTGAGGGGGCTGGGCCTGTGGACCAGCATTTTCAGTTATGTTGTATTTTTGATTTCTTAAGTTATATTAAAAATAATATGAAGTTCTAGGGTCTAATTGAGTTTTAGTTTAGTCAATATTACCATCCATGCCCCCTGGTTTATGTGTCATGTTTCCTGTCCAGTCTGTCCTGTGTTTCATGTCTGCGTGGCCACGTTGTCAAGCTCATGTGTCATGTCTACGGTCCATTATGTTTGCTGGTTTATTTTGAAAGTCTTGTCTTTCCATGTTCACTGTGTTTAGTTTTGCTTCCCCTTCCCCCATGTTCATTTGTGTCAGCTGTGTTTCCCCAGGTGTTTCCACTTCCCTCATTATCCTTCTGTGTATTTTAGACCTCTGTTATCCTCTGTTCAGTGTCGGTCCATCTATTTACCTTCTGTTAAGTCACGTCAGGTCTCAGAGTTTTTCATGCAACTGTTCATGCTCAGGTTTTGATTTCTTCACGTTCATGTCTTGCATGTACCTGTTGAGTTCCATATTCATGTTTCTCATCATAGTTTTCATAGTTAGTTTAGTTATTGCCCAGTTTAGGTGTTAGTTTAGTTTTCGCCTTTGCAAAAGAAGGAACAAGAAACAATCATCAATAAGAAAGGCCCGTGTCTGCATTTGGGTCCGCACCACAAACACACTGGCTACTCCTTGTTGAAACCCAGCACTACTTTGGTGTGGTTTACCAGTCTTTATTCTGACAATCTTGAGAATGAAATGTTGGATAATGGCTATTGTTTCTTTAAATATAAAGAATATATTCTGAAATTCAATTGGTTTTTTTTTTCGTAATTACTCCAAGCAGTTCACATGATAGGGTGGGGCTACGTTTTGATTGGCTGATTGTGACCTACATCCATTTTCACACCTTGACTCGTTTGATTAGGTAGAGGATCATTAGGGGGTTCACGACCCTCTTGGGGGACACTCCCCTAGGACTTAAATCTGGGACTCTCCACTGTTTGACCTTACAACTGAAGAAGCTTCTCGGATGAGAGGTGAAACGTCTTGAAGCAACTTAAAGAAGTCCAGACGCTTTTCTTTCCAAGCTCTTTAGACTACGATGACCTGGATGACTGAGAACCTTCACAGACATACTCCAAGCAGTAAAAAACAAAAAACAAAAAAACAGTTATGCACAACAAAAAACCCCAGCAAAAAATAAATAAAATAAAAGTGGAGAAAGCATGTCCATTAAGATAAAAACTAATCTAAAATGAAATTAAAGACAGTAAATGAAAATATACAAGTATGCATTTGAATAAAAATATACAACAAGTAAAATACAAATAGAAACAGCCTATAAAATGTAGAAAAAATCCAAAAAGCTTTAATAGTAGTTTCAATGACATTAAGTGGCTCAGTAAAACATTGTGATCAACAAGAAATCAACAAATCAGTGGTGAATTTAATTTACTAGCTCCGCCAAATACAGTAGATACAAATATAAAAAAGCTAGTTTTAGGCCTTTTGGACAGCACCAGTCTTTTGATGGTTAAAAAAATAAATAAATAAATGACATGCTGCCCCAGTGTCACTGGCACAAGCGCTATTATGGGAAAATGCAATCTAAAACTAAAAGGTTTGATTTAGTCAGATTTTGTCCTAGTGCTGTAGAATTTGTCAACCACGATCGTTTTGTATTGTGTTTTTAAATTGTTTCCCCTAGGTTCAACAATCCCTTAACTACCTTTAAATACAGATTTTAATGTCCCCCAAAAAACAAAAAAACTTATGTCAAGGATTCCACTGGGAGACTTTGGGAAATAATGTGTCCCTGCTATTAATAATAAGCATTCATACAGGTAAATGGGGAGGGATTTTGTGGTCCCAGTGATCCTGAATGTAAGCTGAATAAGCAAATATGGCAGGGCAGGTATTCAGTATCACAGCCTCACCTCTGGTTTGACAGAAAATCTGAAAAAAATCAAGTTTAATTCATGAATATAAGCAGAGACTATGACAGCTGGAGAGAAATTTTGAGTTGGAACAGAAAACATCTGCGAGAGGAAATTAAATGCAGACTCAACTCGCATGTTCACCTCTCTGCGGGAGACAGATTCTGGCACTCGGCTTCTCCCTTAGCTGCTGCACTTACTACTGTAGGTTCAGAGCCAAATTATGGCATATGTCAAATAAGGATGCCATATATTTGGAGACTTTTTAAACAGCTCTTCCAGCAACAGCCTGAATCTTAGACATTTCTTACATTCCAATGCTGAGTTGAACAAGAAAATAGGAATAATTAATATGACAGGTAACATCACATACATTCTGTCAGCGTGTATCTGTACTGTGTCTATCCAGCTGTGTTGTGTGTGTGTGTGTGTGTGTGTGTGTGTGTGTGTGTTTTCTCTCAGAATCACTATCGCACACATAGATCAATGGTGCAAGATAGTAAAACTATAACTCAACACCCTGGAGAGATGGTATCGATCTATGACCGCACTGTAAACACATGAGACCTTTTACTGAGAATCCAGAAGCACAAATCATACACTGGTTCTGTGAATGCTTAGTCACCTCAGTGTATCAACTGTTCATTCATTTATTTCATTCTCTGCAGAGGAAAAATAACTTTTAATCGTGATTTTTTTTTAATGAAATAGATTTCTTTTGTTTGTTTACTGTGGATATAATGATTAAAAACACCATCACTGGAAAGTTAATCAGTGTGTTGTGCATGTATATTGTTAATCATTTATTTCCAGAATGAGAGTGTCACAAATTGCTTGGTAAATGACTTTGAAATAATTGTTTTCTCTTTTGCAGTGACAAAATTAAAATGTAACTTGAATGTTTTATGGTAAATTGAAAGAGTTAATTTTTTTGTCTTAATGTCTTAGTTTAAGAGCAACATATATACATAAAATTCAATTGAATTTTATTTATTTAGTGCCAGATTACAACAGCAGTCACCTCAAGGTACTTCATATTGTAAGGTAAAGATCCTGCCATACTACAGAGAAAACCCCAACAGTCAGATTTCCCTCTGAGTAAGTTCTTGGCATCAGTGGTGAGGAAAAACTCCCTTTGACAGGAAGAAAGTTCCAGCAGAACCAGACTCAGGGAGGAGCGGCCATCTGCTGTGACGATTTGGGGGATGATGAGAGAAAACAAGACAAAACACTGTTACCTGATCCAGCCCTAAATACAAGCTTTATCAAAAAGGAAAGTTTTAAGCCTAATCTTAAAATTAGAGGAGAGAGAGTCTTATTCTTTCCACAGAGGAAGGGTCTGAAAGCTAAAGACTCTGCCTTCAGTACTTCAATAGTCATGATTATTCATAACTTGGTATCTGGGGAGAATGATTTTAAATTAAATTCTGAGTAACTAATATTATTTTATAATAATATTAGTTACTCAATAACAAAATAACCTGGTCTTTAGCAGACAAACTCAGATGAACTACAAGAGTTAACATCAGTCATCAAGTAATTGTTTTCTGATTTTGTCAGTCTCTCACATCACTGAAAAGCAATTTTGGCCCTTACATTACTCAATGAACATTACTTCAGTTCATTGAGGTTTGTGGATATTCATTTTATGCATGCATTTATGCTTGAGGTCTCACCCCCACAACATTTCAATCATGTTGAGGTCTGGGCCATTGCAGCATCTTCATTCTTTTCTTTTTCAGCCCATCTGCTGTAGAGTTGTTGGTGTGTTTAGTATCATTGACCATGTTGCACGACCCAGCTGGCCCCTTGACCTCACGTTGACCTCTAGAGTACTTTTGTATAGAAAGGAGTTCATGGTCACGTCAATGAATGGTAAATGGTAAATGGCCTGTATTTATATAGCGCTTTACTAGTCCCTAAGGACCCCAAAGCGCTTTACACATCCAGTCATTCACCCATTCACACACACATTCACACACTGGTGATGGCAAGCTACGTATGACTGCAAAATGTCCAACTACTGTAGCTGCAAGACAAGGCCAAATCATCAGTCCTCCACTATTGTGTTTGACAGCTGGCATGAGGTTTTTGTACCATATGCAAACTAATATATCAAACATAGTGTTGGGCATAATGGTCAAACATCTCCACTTTGTTCTTTTCTTTCCAAAGTACATTGTTTCAGAGTTTTGTGGTTTGTGTCACTACCTGATCCGTACCGGAAACCCGATCAGTACCATGAAAATCTTACATCACTTCCTCTCTTTGCCAGCATTGCGACATTTAATATATTTGAATGACACGGTTAATGCCCAGTTAGCTCCTAGCATTTCTCAACAGCTCTGCCTCCTTTTCGACTGCCCGGGACATTTAAACAATGGATACCTCCGTATACAAACAAAGTCATGCTTTTCTCCTCAACGGAGAGCTTCCTCCGATTGAACAACAGTGCTGTAAAATAAGAAGAATGGCGCCTAATTACAGACTTAATAATACAGACTTAGTAATGTGTCACGTGAAGATTCATCAGCTAGATTAAGTGTTTACTGACAATTGACGGTCCCTATTCCAACAATTAACTATAACAATTAACTATATATATAGTGAGTGAGAGTGTGTGTGTGTGTGTATATATCTTCTTTAAATCAAAATACATCCAATTAACCTGTCACGTAATTGTTGCATCAATTTCACAAGAAATATGATATTCATATTTGTTACATATATTTGGTAATATTAACTGAATACAAAATATGACTTATGCTTTAGTCAGTGAGTTAATAATCAAGGCAACAGGATGACCTGAAGGCTTTTCCATATTTTATTCAATTTAAACTTTAGAAACTGTAGATATTATGGTTTGTTTATAGATAACATTCCTTCGGTTTCCCCAGAGTTCAGGTTACTTCTAAAACAATTTAGTGTAAATAATTTATTCCTCATCCTTACAATGGAGCACTATGAAAATATTTTTATGTCTAGAAGGATAAAAGTTTTTAATACACTCAACAACACATCATTTCAACAAGAGTAAATTTAAATAGTTTTAGGTTGTTCAATTTCATGCAGATCATTCATGATTTTATTACATAAACCATAGAAATATAAAAATATTTTGTTCAATTTACATGTTAGACTCTTGTAAATGTAACAACCACCCAATTTCACTTTTTTGAGTGTAACATTATTATCAAATGGTAAATAGTTTTTTGCATTGACTAATTTTTTTCAGCTAAATAATGACATAATTCCTTTTTTCTAACTGGTAATTAATTAGTTTGTGAAAAAATTATCTGCATGTTGAATGTAAAGTTGAAACTTGTGTTTGGAAAGTTTAAAAATCCTGCTTATATTCTGGTTCCCGAACCAAACTGTTGTTATGGGACACAATGGAAGAAAGGTTATGGGAGAACCCTCTTTAATAGCCAGCTAGACCTAGAAAACAACATGGGTCATGGTACAGTAGTTAGTAGGAACAAGAAAACTTAGCATTTATTGAACATGCCTAGAAAAGTCATGGCAGCATTGGTAAACCTGTATTTTGTAAGGTTTAATTGTAGTCTCTTGCAAGCATTGAAACACTATGTGCAAATTCTCAAACTAAGCTTTCCAGCTGTACTGGAGGAAAGTGTCTGCCGTAATAGAAACACAAGCTGTCAGGTGTACTTACTAGCAGCCCAAGGGCACTTACCAGTAGCCCTTGAGCAAGTGTAACTTTGTCAAACAGCAAGCAGCACCAAAACTGTCTATGCAATCATCCACACGAGTAAGAGGGAATTAGTCTGCTTTGGTGACTCTGTTTATGTTCCTGAAATCTGTTCAATAGTGTGGGGTGCCATCACACTTTCACACTAGCTGACACAGAGAGAACAGGGAACAATAAAGACACTCTCTACTAAACACTCCACCATTCTCCATCTGAGTTCTTTTTGTAGGGTTCACCCAGTAAACATGTTGCTTGATGTAAGGGATGTGGCCAATATCAATATCATGTTACAAAACATTAGTCTAGATCAGGCTTGGCCAACTCCAGGCCTCAAGGGCTGGTGTCCTGCAGGTTTTAGATCTCGTGCTGGGTCAACACACCTGAATCAAATGATTAGTTCATTACCAGGCCTCTGGAGAACTTCAAGACATGTTGAGGAGGTAATTTAGCCATTTAAATCAGCTGTGATGGATCAAGGACACATCTAAATTCTGCACCACTGGTCTAGATAGATACGTCTCTTCCAAGATCATGAACTAAGACAGTTGTAGGTAAGTACAAATTATTTGAATGTGTCTACACTCTGCCACAGACTGGAAGAAAGCCCAAACTGTCACCCTCAGAGGAGATGAAATTGATTAACTAGTTTGGAACCACTAAGATCCAAGCATGCATGAACAATTTCCATTTTTTAGTTACATTTTTGGTTAACTATTTCATGTTCAGACAACACATGATTGAAATATGTTGAAACAATTATAAACCGCATTACTGGATGAGTAAAGGTGACGCTTTCAAACCTGAACCATCTAGGGGACACTCAATACTGGGAGTGAAGCTTACACACAACATTTCTTCTAAAGTCTCTGTGGTAGCTTCACTAAACCTTGCAAACACAGTCTGACATTTCCTATCTGGGGTGCAAATAACATAATCAGTTTCATTCTGATTTTTTTTTCTACCAGATAAGGTATAGAAAACGTTTTCCTGCTTTATGAGACATGGGGCGGAAGGCCATGACAGACTCTCCAGGTTGAAAAATGTTGTCATTGTTACTTTTTTTTTTTTTTAGAATGACTGAATAAAGATATATTAACATGAAATTTGAATGAAAGAACATCATGCTTATTTGAAAGTGCATGAAAATGCACAAGCTATTAAACTGAATTAAAATGCATCAAATCAAATTAATACTACACACAGAACTGCAAAGCACTATATCACTCAATAACACGGTGATTCCAGAGTGCTCCAAATGTTTTTCAACCTGTTTTCATCTTCCTCTGTCCTCATTCTTCATGTCAACCCTGCAGGCTGTTTCCCGTTAAAATGTCCCCCTGCATTGGGGCAGTTGCTCTATGATTCAATTATGAGTCACCCTCTGTAACTTAAACTTTTCCAAAAAGGTGCTGAGAGTGGTGGACAGAAAACTAAGCGGTCGTCCATAAATATTACAGGGCCACGTTGCATTTTTAATAAAATATACATGGAACCATTATAGAGCATTTACATGTTATCTAACAGAAAGATGACATATTCTTCCCAACTCCTCCATTCACACAGATGTGTTAACGCTTGTCAGAACGCACATCAGCAATTTCTAATTCAGTGTTAACCACTGGCTTGAAATGCCATACAGAGAGCCATGCCATTATTATTTAAAGTAGAATAAAAAGGTGGCATTGATAAAGAGTTTGACAAATGAGCGTTGCGTTTTTCTCTTGATTTAAGTCAGCCGGAAAGGGTGTTGTGACAAGTCTCACCAAACTTGCTAGGAAATGATTAAACTGGAAACTTGTTTTTCCCCTTTTCCTGTTGAGAACTAATGGCACATGACAGGATGTGTTAGCAGTGCTGTCTGCCCTTCCACATTTCTTTCAGTTAATTTTTCTCTGCCCGACTACTACTTAAGATCCCATTACAACTCGAAAACACCACTTTATGCTTGTTTCTGGCACTTTAGTTTATTCTCATTTCAGACTTTTTTGTCCAGACACACAGACACACAGGCACTTGTGCACACAACACCACTGGTCCTGTCCGCCTAATGATGGTCCATTTCTAGTGGATGGGTGAGCCCTCTCCTTCACTTCCTGTTTTGATCTGGCCTCTGATAGGTTGAAGGTCATGCCAGATATGATGCGTGATTGTTTGTTTACTCCTAGCGGGGGAGATGGATCTAGTCCTCTGAGAGCAGGACCTCATTATGGGAACATATGAGAGAGCCACGGAGGAGCAGGAGATGAAGGGGAACAGAAACAGGTAGGGAGGAAAACACTAAAGTGCCAGCTGAGTACAGGAAAAATGGATGATAACAGAAAGCTGAGGAAAAGGGAAGACATGCATGATGAAAGGATGAAAAAGGTGGATGGAAAGGGAATAATGATGTGAGAGAAGAAGTGGCAGACTTGACACAGCCAGCTTTTAGGGGAGAAAGTCAAGAAAGTGGTTGAGGTTGAAAACTATGACTTTGTTGCTCTGATCTGAGATGAAAGTAAAGTCAGAAAAAGAGGGAGGAAAACACAAGAGAAACAAGGACTGATGAAAAGAAACAAAGGGAATGAGGAGTGGCTAACGGGAGACGGCACTAATGATACCACATTCAGTGTCACAGCCCAAAATATAAACAACAAGCACACATAATAAAGCAGAAGCCTTGAACTTCACAACAGTTTAATTGGAATAGCTGGATACTGCAAGTGTGTGGGTGGCTGTTTTTTTTCTATGATCTATCCTTTTCTCAATCATGCTTCCAGTAGTGTTTCACTGTGCATTTATTAACATATCTGTTAATAACAGACTTTTTGATTCTGATCAGAAACCTTTTAAAGCACCAGTTAACAAAAATGACACTTTACATGAATCACACATATTTATGTGGATTTCAGTTTCCTCTCTGATTAAGGAAAGGACGAGAGATGAGAAGAAGTAATGAAGAGAAGATGAGGCAGAGACTTGTGCCCTGGGAATCTATCAGAGGCCAGTGGGGCACAGAGCCTCCAAGTTGCTGGGGTCTCCAAGGAGATTCTGCAGTCTGTATACAGCAAGCAGTAAAGTGAACAGTATTTATTTCAAGGAATCTTCACTGCAGTAATGGTGGATACACATGCAAGACTTGAACATTTCGGTTACTAATTAATTCCTAAGATAGCACAACAGGAAAGAAGTTTTCTGTATCATACTTCTGAAAAAAACCTTTTCATAAAACTGTAAAGATGTCTTTTTTCATCCTCCATCTCTAAATGTGCCCGCTAACGGTCATGTAGTTTAGATCTATATTAAGGATACATGCTTGGTGCTAATGGATATTTTTTCTGAGATAAATAAGTAGAAGGTGTGTTAACATGCGTGTCTAGACATACAGATGTGATTTGATCTTCCACTGGCTTGTGTTGAAGTGGGATGATTTGAACCTTTTGATATGTCATCTCTGTGAATGTGACGAGGAGCGCACACCTTCAAGAATCACATCTTAAGTACAGACACAAGAAGCTTCTAGAAGGAGATGCTTGTATGAATCTGTTTACCATTGCTTGTGTACATTTTCTTTGTTTTTTGTGTTTAGATCACATCAGATGTAGTCCTGGCATCTCTTTTGAAGTTTTGAGGATGTGAAAAAATCCTATGCATAATTATTTGTTATCAGAACTATTTACTTTTAATGATTTTAATGATACTTTTAATGTTCTACTTCCGGCGCCCCCCGTGTGCGGCAGCCTGTTACAGCAGCTCTGCTCATTCTGAGTTTATTTCTTTCTTATCTTTTCTCTCGTAATTTTTTATAACTAACGTATTAGTAATTAGACTTTGCAACCATGTTCTACCGTTTTGTGCTAGTTCTGGTCGTTTTTCTTAGTTTTTTTCTACTTTTTTCACCCGTGTCTGGGGACCCAGAGCAGGGATCAGCTGTTAGCGCTGCGTCCCGCAGCGGTACTGCCGGCGGACAGACCTGACATTCCCAGCGAGCTGAGGAGGAAAAGACGGGGGTGTCGTGCTGGGAAGGAGCGCCGTCGCCCGAGAAGGAGACGTTATCGACCATCTCTTCCTTCTGTAATTATTGGAAATGTACGTTCTTTGCACAATAAATTGGATGAGCTCACGTCGCTAACCTGGTCACAGAGGGAGTACCGGCAATGTAGCATCATGATGCTAACGGAGTCGTGGCTAACACCGCTAACTCCGGACACGAGCGTGACACTACCGGGATTCCAGATGCTGCGAGCGGACAGGACGAGAGAGAGCGGTAAGAGGAAAGGAGGGGGACTGGCAGTGTTTGTGAATGACAGATGGTGTAACCCTGGGCACATCACTGTGAAAGAACAACTCTGTAGCAGAGACATTGAGCTGTTAGCCGTTAGCATGCGTCCGTACTACCTGCCCCGGGAATTCTCGCATGTTATCGCGATAACAGCGTATGTCCCCCCCCCCCCTCGGCCAACGCGGATGCAGCCTGTGACACTCTCCACTCAGTGGTCAGCAGACTGCAAACACAATCTCCGAGAGCCCTCCTCATAATATCAGGGGACTTCAATCATGCCTCACTGGACTCCACACTGCCCACCTTCACCCAGTATGTGACCTGCCCAACCAGAGACAATAAAACACTGGACTTACTGTATGCCAATGCTGAAGAGGCATACAGTTCATCACCTCTCCCTCCCCTGGGCAGATCTGATCACAACCTGGTGCACCTTGTCCCTGTGTATGAGCCCTTAGTGCGCAGGGAGCCACCAGCCACCCGCACAGTGCAGAGATGGTCGGAGGAGAGCGAGGAGGCTCTTAAGGACTGTTTTGAGTCGACTGTGTGGGAGGTGATCTGTGACGACCACGGAGAGGACATCGACAGCCTTACTACATGTATTACTGACTATATTAATTTCTGTGTGGATAACACCGTACCTACCAGGACTGTACGGTGTTTCTCCAACAACAAACCTTGGATTACCCCAGAAATTAAAGCCGTCCTGAAGCAGAAGAGGAGGGCCTTCAAATCCAAAGACAAAGAGGAGTTGAAAAGGGTGCAGAGAGAGCTGAGGGGACTGATAAGGAATGGGAAGGACAGCTACAGGCAGAAGATGGAGAACCAGCTTCAGCAAAATAACGTTGGTGAAGTCTGGAGAGGCCTCAGAACCATCTCAGGCCACAAACATCAGAACTCTCTGCCTGGGAGGGATGTGAGGTGGGCAAATGAACTGAATCATTTCTTCAACAGATTTGATTCAGCCATGAGGCAGTCTTCAACATCGGCTGCAGACTCACCCACCCCCACTGCTGCTGTTCCACCTCTGACACCTCAGACACTTCACACCTCCTCTATTCACCCTGCTCACTCCTCCCCACCCCCAACAACAGCATCCAATACACACTCAACACAAGGCTCCAGCCTGTCTCCCTCAACCACCCAGGTTAGGAGGGAACTGAGGAGGATTAAAGCCAAGAAGGCAGCGGGTCCAGATGGCATCAGCTCGAGGGTCGTCAGGTCCTGCGCGGACCAACTGTGTGGTGTGATGGAGCACCTCTTCAACCTGAGCCTGAGGCTGGGAAGAGTCCCACAGCTCTGGAAAACCTCCTGTGTTGTACCAGTGCCAAAGACTTCACGCCCCAAGGACCTCAACAGCTACAGGCCGGTGGCTCTGACATCCCACCTGATGAAGACCCTGGAGCGGCTGGTCCTGGCTCAGCTTCGGCGCCTTGTGAGCTCATCACTGGATCCACTTCAGTTTGCCTACCAGCCTGGCATTGGAGCGGATGATGCCGTCATTCACCTCCTACATCGTTCCCTCACTCACCTGGAGACCGCTGGACGCACTGTGAGAATCATGTTCTTTGATTTCTCCAGTGCTTTCAACACTATTCTTCCCTCGGTTCTGAAGGACAAGCTGGAGAACTCTGGAGTGGACCATCACCTCACTACCTGGATTTTGGACTACCTCACCGACCGACCACAGTATGTGAGGACTCAGGGCTGTGTGTCGGACAGGGTCGTCTGCAGTACGGGGGCCCCACAGGGAACGGTTCTGGCTCCGTTCCTCTTCACCATCTACACTGCAGACTTCTCCCACAACTCCACCCAGTGCTTCCTGCAGAAGTTCTCTGATGACTCTGCTATAGTCGGCCTCATCACTGATGGGGACGACAAGGAGTACAGAGGACTGACTCAGGACTTTGTGGACTGGTGCCAGCTGAACTACCTCCAGATCAATGCCAGTAAAACAAAGGAGCTGGTGGTAGACTTCCGCAGGCACAAACATCCTCCACTGCAACCACTGAACATCCAAGGTATGGACATTGAGACTGTGGACAGCTACAGGTACCTTGGTGTTCATCTGAACAACAAACTGGACTGGACTCATAACTCAGACGCCCTCTACAGGAAAGGGCAGAGCAGGCTGTACCTGCTGCGGAGACTCAGGTCGTTTGGAGTGGAGGGCCCACTCCTGAAGACCTTCTATGACTCTGTGGTGGCCTCAGCCATCTTTTATGGTGTGGTCTGCTGGGGCGGCAGCATCTCTTCTGGGGACAGGAAGAGACTGAACAGGCTGATCCGCAGGGCCAGCTCTGTTCTAGGATGCCCTCTGGACCCAGTGGAGGTGGTGAGTGACAGGAGAATGGTGGCTAAGCTGTCATCCCTGTTGGACAACATCTCCCACCCCATGCATGAGACTGTGACAGCACTGAGCAGCTCCTTCAGTGGGAGACTGCGGCACCCACGGTGTGGGACGGAGAGATTTCGCAGGTCTTTCCTCCCCACTGCTGTCAGACTGCACAACAAAGACTCCAACTGATCAACACACACATTCACACATGTGCAATAACACTAATGTGCAATAATCTTTTTTGGCATCGTTGTATTTTTACTGAGTTGTATATAGCATTTGTATTCTATTTTTATCTTATTGCATATTTTATTCTATTTTATTCTACTGTATATAGTATTTTATTTTATTCTATTCTGTACAGTTGTATACTGTATTTATTCTTATTTTATTTTATTCTAATTTTTGCTTCATAACTTTTGCACTGTCCACTTCCTGCTGTGACAAAACAAATTTCCCACGTGTGGGACTAATAAAGGTCATCTTATCTTATCTTATCTTATCTTATCTTATCTTATCAGTGTGGATTGCCATTTACTTTGTCGTTCAAAGAGACACTGTGTGGCAAGCAAGGCTTGGACTGATTGTCCAGTGAAATCTAAATATAAAGATCAATGAAAACATACCAAAGTGAAAGCAACCTCTCTCCTCGTGTCACAGTTTTTGTTTCCATCGTGTAAATTGTGCTTTCCTATTGCTGCAGATAGTCACTGTCTCTGGAAACAGGCTTAACTCTGCTTGATTTTGATTCCAGTTAAATCTATAGTCAATCATCTCATGAGCATTACTTCTTTTTGGCATCTGTCAATAGGAATCGCTACGTGAGTTCAGAGCCAGATCAATCAAACAACAACAGGGGGTATTATTGTCTCTTTCTTTTTTTCTTTTCACAACAAAGCACAAGGAAAGGGCACTAGTTGATTACTTTTCTTTTTTTGTTCTATTGTCTTCTTTTATATTATCATTATTCATTATTTATTTATTATTATTCATTATTTATTTTTATTTTTTGAGGACTGAACAGCAGTGCAATATATATACAGAGTGAGAGAGAGAGAAAGAGAGAGAGAGAGAGAGAGAGAGAGAGAGAGCAGTTGTAAAGCTTGGTATTAACTAAACCATCTTGCAGCCACACAACACAAAGGCCAATAAAGTCTTTCTAGGCTCAGATTATGAACCATAATTGGATTGTATAATAATCCGCTCAAGAGATTTTCTGGATTATAGTATGCCAGTAGGATGAGGGGTAGGAATGTAAATCTTTGGTGCTGCCGTACCTGATAAATATGTTTTGTGCAATAGTTTGTGATTATTACATGATAACAACTGCAACAATTCTTCACCTAAATTGATTTGATATGTCAGTGCTTCATTACTCAGACCGAAGATTGTTTTCTTCAGGGCTGCAGTAAAATGTTACTTTATCGACTCTGCAGGTGCTTCTATCATTCTTCATTCTTTGACAGCACAGAAAAAAAACTGACAACCTCGAGTTGTTCTCCTGGCATAATGAATGCCATTATAAATTTTTTTTTGAGATTATTTTCATCAAAAGCTGGTGTGCAATAAACAGATTTCCTGCTCATACTTCACTGAATCAATCCGGTAGCCACATCGTCAAACTGTTGCTGAAATTAAATTACATTAAATATGGTTTACCTTAAGATGATGATGTTGTTTGGAATCTTATTAACAAGCAGAGGGGCAAAGGTATCTGCTGTGCATCATAATGTAGTATGAAAACAGCCCTTGGCTGATTATCCTATGGCCTAGAACCATTTGTAAGGATATATTTTTTTCTCTTCATTGTCATGGCCTTGGTTTATAAATTAAATACCTTATACTGCCTAACACATAAAATACACACCTGCTTTTTCCGCATCAGCAATAAAACCATGAAAACAAAGTTGGATACAGACATTGTCATGTCAGCCAAATGCCACAATTAGCTCTCAGTCACTCTATAAAGCAAGAGCTAGTGTTGCAAGAGTATCAGTTTTCTGTACTTAATATCAGCACTAGTTACTTTTGCTTCATTCAGCCGTCTTCTTTTTCTTTCAGCTGCTCCTTTAAATGGGGTCGCCACAGCAGATCATCTGCCTCCATCTCACCCTATCCCTTGCATCCTCCTCTGACACACCAACCCTCTGCGTGTCCTCCTCCGCTACATCCACAAGCATCGTCTGAGGTCTTTTCCTTCTTCCGGTGGCTCAATGTTCAACATTGCTGTGCTTCATTCTTTACGAAATGAAAATGTGTTGATGTTTTCACACAACACATTGGGCAAAGGAATTTAGTATCTTGTTTTATTTATTTATTTAACAACAAATAAACAAAGACGCTACCATACAAGTATGTTACGTGGTTGGTCACCTTTGTTTTCATCAAAAAACTGATTTTATTTTTTTCAAAAAGAGAAATATGGTATTTGAAAAAGTATGATGAATTATTGCATCCTTTTGAAATACATGAAAATATTGCACTACATTGTGTTGGCAAAATGAGATCTCTCCTCAATATGATGCATGAACACTCATTGGCTACTTTATTGGATACACTTCGCTGGTACCCTTTTGGCTTTAGACCTGCTGTAATGCCTTAATACTTTGTGGTGCTGGAAACATTCCATGATATTCCAAACATTGACATGACAGCATGCAGTTGCTGCAGATTTTTTGACTGCACATCAATGATGCAATCTCCCATTCTACCACATCCCAAAAGTGCTCTATGGGATTGGGATCTGGCGACTGTGGAGGCCATTTGAGTGCAGTGTACTCATTGCCATGTTCAAGAAAGCAGTTTGAGATGATATGAGCTTTGTGACATGGCACGTTATCCTGCTGGAAGCAGCCATTAGAAGATTGGTACACTGTAGTCATGTACACTGGATCTATGCTTTCATGACATTTACAATTTGGTCCTACCATCCAAATGTTGCAGAAGAAGTCACATCTCATCAAACAAGTCCTCTGCATTCCACTTTGACAAGCCTGTGTGAATTGTAGACTCAGTTTCCTGTTCTTAACTGACAGGAGTGACACCCTGTGTAGTCGTCATCTGCTACTTCGTCGGCTTATAGGTTTGACATTCTGTGTATTCATAGATGCTTTTCCGCATACCTTGCTTGTAATATAGTAAGTGGTTATTTGAGTTGTTCTTGGCTTCTTATCAGCTCAAAGCAGTTGGCCATTTTCTTCTGACCTTTGGCATCACCAGCCCTCAGAAAAGTGCTGCTCACTAGATATTTTCTCTTTTTCCACCCGTTTCCTATCAACACTAGAGATGAAGAAGATAAGATAAACCCTTCTATGCTTTTATGATGCTTGGTTTGATTTCCAGCGGGTCCTCTTGGCCATGTCTACATGCATAAATGCACTGAATTGCATGCATGCGACTGGCTGATTAGATATTTGTGTTTACAAGCAGGTTAACAGGTGTTACTAACAAAGTGGCCAATGAGCATAATTTGCTATTCAGGATTTTGATTTGGTTAATCTAAAAGGATGATATGTACATTAAAAGATAATTACAACCTTCCACATCTCGTAGCAAGTTTTACCCAATCACCAAAACTATTAGAAAGAAACATGCAATAACTATGACTTATTAGCATATAATTACTATTTTTTCAGGACTAGATGTTGTGATTACACAAAGGGCTTTGTGTTGGGTTTGTTTAAAAGAAAAAAAATGTAATCTACAACTAACAATTTGCACATTCCACCAAAGCAAGCTACTGTCTATAAAACCAAGCCTTTTAAAATGACAGACTATAGAGTCACCATTGTGACTTGGGCACCATGATCTTATTATCAGCCCCCATAAAGAGCTTGTTCCCTGCTTGTTAGAAAGACATTATTACATCTAAATGATCATTGCCCATACAGGCTACTCAGGCCCTTCCTAGAGACAGTTAGCGACCAAGAGAAATAAGAGGGCACATGACAAAACAGATAAGAGTGGATGTAATGGAGAGAAAACCACACAGGATAATGGATGAATTATCCACACACAGACCGAAAAATATGTGTCGCAGGGGTGAGACGGGCCAAGGGCAGAAAATGAGCTGGCATAAGAAAAAGGAGGAGTGGTTCAAATATGCAAAAAATACCATAAAATTCAGAGACTGAAGCTAAAAAACAGAGCAAGTCAAAAATAAAACCACCAATCACTTGGTGACATTCTGTGTTTAAAGGACAAACGTTATATATTGTTTTAAAAAGGCCAATAAGGAAAAATGCACAAGAGCAAAGTAAAAAAAATGTACACGAAGAAGCTAGATTAAAAGAATGGGAGGCAGAAGGAGAGGCTCGCAACCACTAATCCCGACAGAAAAACATTCTGATTAGACTTATCCTTTTCTCTGAGGATTTGAAGCTTTGATAAAACCTTCACCCCAAACCAAAATCAATTTAGTCAGGGTGTAGCGTTCACAAGCAATATCCTCCTTTTCTCCACTATAGACAAAACTCTGAGTGAAACCCGGTAAAATGAGCAAGTATTTTTGTCGACTCATTTTAGTAACTTTTCCTTTCTTCTCCTAAAAAAAGACTTAATTCTATGAGCCCGATTAGAGCGTGTCCAAACATTGGAACCTAAAGCGGGCCAGTGGATATACAAATATTCACTCAGCTTCATACAGACAGAAAATATTTAATTCCAGTCAGATAGCAGTGTGCTGCACTTTGTTGTTTTTCTTTCTTTCTTTTTTCTTTTTTTAATTCCTTGGGTAACAAAGGAGATCCGCTTGAAAATCTGGAGGGCCCTTAAGTGCTGCGAGAGGAAGGAGACTGTAATCAAAACAAGCAGACCACCTCGGTGACACCCTATCAGTGATTTACACAGAAATGTCAGATGTCACTCATTTAATCAGAAAAAAGGTCTTGTTTATAATTGAGTTCTTGCTGAGACAGAGTTTGGATCATGAAGCCTTTTTTTTTTTTTTTGTTATTAGAAGTGGTTCTTTTTTTAATTTTCTAATACCATTTAATTTACAACTATCACAACAGTTTTTCGGGAGATGTCAATTGGTAATTTCTCAAACCAATGCCTATAAAGTACCATAAAGCTCATCATACATATGAGCTATGTGTATTTATTTCTTTTGGATTTCACCTCACCTAGTGTCTGTAAATGACCCAAAGCTGACCATGAGAGATTGCTGCCGGTGTATACTTAGTGTGGACGGCCTTAAGAGTTTCTTTTCTTAAGGCAGTATGGCTGTCTGTGTGTGTGTATGTGTGTTTTCTCCCCTTTCACAACAAATCAACAGAGAAAAACTCATTTTTTTTCCCACCATGGCACAGTGCTGGGAGTTTGAGTGTAGTCTTAACTGTGCTTGGCAAGCAGAACACACAGCGTAGCACAAGTCCTGAGAGACCCAGCAGCCTAAGCTAATCACTGCAAAGACATGACACACACCCACACAACTCACCATGCCCACACAAATTTGCACATGTGAAATGCTGTCCTCCGTGCACAGCCATGCACGCAGGCTATTACACACGCTATTAATGGAAGGGGGTGGGGGGGCAGATGCAGAAAAAGGAAAAAGAACGCGCTTTCAAACAAATTGGATTAAGAGTGTCATCTAATATGGAACAAGCGTGAGAGGGTTCCCTTGAAACTTTGCTGTAAAGGGATATCGGCGTTGAAAAATGAGCTGCACGCTTTTTGGTTAGGAGACAATTCAGATTCCTCACGGATGGGAGAGCAAGGGGGGACGGCGGAGGGTTGGGGAAGGGAGAGAGGCCTTAAATCCCGGGAAACGATGATCCATCTGAGCGGCCATCCAATCATGATCAGTAGCTATCCCTCGATACATAGAGTCTACTTAAAAGTATATGAATAGATAGTGCATGGGACGCCTCTGTCTCTATTCTTTTGACTCTCACACTTTGTTCCTGTTTCTTTTTTTTCTCTCCTTTGTCATTTCTCCTCTTAGCACTGGCTATGCACTTAGAATATGCAGTGCAAGCATTCTCTGCCTTCCCTTTGCCTTCTCATATATTCTCCATCTGCTCATATGGACACACAGACAACCCAGTAACTCCCTGGAGTGGGCAGGACCTCAGGGGCAACTGGGGGCAATGATGGCCACTGGCAGATCCATTTTACTGCCCAGGGCATGCCCATGGTAGAGAATGGCCATGTGCCCTTCACTGTGGAAATCAGCTTTCAGCAAATAAGAGGAAACAATACCGAGTTATCTCGAGATCACAGACAACTAAAAAATACCAAAAACCAAAACAAAATAAAGATGAAATACAAAATCATTCTGTGTGATCATTTAAAATAAAATAAAAAAATAAATCAGTCTTTCTTTGTTAATATGCTATTTGTGTTATGGAGATGAGATATAGTGCTTAATATTTGTATGTTCACAGTAAGTATCATTCAATGGCACTATACTTAAAAGCAGATAAAACAGATAATGATGACACAGCCATTCCTGCATTCTGTATGCCGCACTCATGTTTCAGAGTATCTGAGGTTAACTGTGCTACATAGGACTGAACCTGTGGGGTTACGGGTACTGTGGGTGGTGAAGTGCAGAGTGAAAGCCTGTAAGTGTGTGAGCATAGCGCTGTCAACCTGTTAAAAGGTAGTGTTGTGTGTGTAGGTACGTACATGTTGTAAAGAGATGTTAAGGAGCTTGTTCCATCATGCTGATGAGCTCCTTAATGCAATGTAGTCGCGCTTTCCCGACAGGCACAGGGATGCTTTCCAGAAAATCTTCTCCATTATCTCTGTATACATTAACCTTGAGCACAGTGGCAGGTAAGTGAAATGTTGCACACACATACACACAATACACACAGCATACATCCAGATGTAGATATTTGCATTATGTAAATTCTATTAAATCTGCTTTTAACCATAGAACTGTATTTTGCAGTAAATGCAGACATGCACATGTTTAGACAACTATAGAGCAATATATTGATTTGTTTTGTCTTGTAATATGTTAGAAAAATATCAGTGCCAAAACCACTCACCAGACATTTTATTAGGTACACCTTACTAGTCCCAAGTTGGACCCCATTTTGCCTTTTAGAAATGCCTTAATTATTCATGACATAAGGTGTTGGAAACATGTCTCAGAGAGTTTTACTCAAAAAAGTAATGTGTTTCACAGTACATTTAAAGTAATGCAGTGTATTACTGTCATAAGAGGCCAAAAATTGACCCAAAAGAGCAGACCCAAACAACTGAAAGACAGTGAAAGAAGTCATTTACAGTGAAAATGGTGAAAGCGACAAAGGGTGATCTGCTGGAAGAAGGGAGAGCAAATGTTAGACCAGGCTGGTCTGGAGAACTAATACTGAATGAGGCAAGTGTTGGGAGTAGAGCTTACTTGTTACACTGTTGGAATGAGCATGGGGAAGGGTTTCTGGAGGCAGGCACGCAGAGGCTGTGCAACAGCGGAGCCCAAGTAAATGAGGTCCGAAGCAGTTGAGTAGCTGGAATGAAAACCCAGGAGCAAGTGTTTGCCGGTGGCTCACTTCTTCTGGAGGGCATGATGTAACGCACAGAGATTTGGCTGGATGCAAAGGAAAGTAGGAAAGCTGAAAGCTATGAAATGCCTAAACAGAAGTCACTTGGATAAGGCCAAAGTTTTGTTAGCAGTGTTTCGCTGTTGCATTTTTTTCCCTCTTTCTCTCCACGATGTGCAGATTACTGCAGAGACTTTGCAATGCAAGTCACAACATAAATGTAATTATTGAATTTAGTACAGTAATGCATGACATTAATGCAATACTGATAATGTCATGCAATTACAGGAAAGCGAACACTGAGTGATATGATAGCACCACATAGTTGCTGCACATTTTGGCTGCTAATCAATGATGTAACTGTCCTATTCCACCCAATCCCAAAGGTGGTCATTTGGATGGAGATCTGGTGACTGCACAGGTCATTTCAGTAAAATAAACTCACTATCATGAACTTGTTCAAAAAAATAACTTTAGATGATTTGAGTTTTGTAACGCAGCATGTTAGCCTGCAGGAAGCAACCATCAGAAGATGGGTACTCTGTGGTCACAAAGGGATGAACATGGTCAAATGCTCATTTGGTACTAAGTGGTTCAAAGTGTGCCCATAAAATATCCTCGAGATCATTAAACCACCACCACCATTCTGAACCAGTCATTCAAAATAATATGGATCCATGTCTCATGTTGATTATTCCCAGTTCTGAAATGTTGCAAGAAAAATCAAGACTTGTCAAACCAGGCAACATCCAATTTTGTTGAGCATGGGCAAATTTTAGCTTCAGTTTCTTGTTCTTGACTGACAGAGGTAGCCCCTGGTGTCTTTAGAATGCTAATAAAAAATAACATGATAAATGAATAAAAAGAGTAAATCAATAATTATTTATAAATAATAAACGAGTAAATATTGAAACACATGCACAAAGATCCCACATTGTAGTAAACACCTAAATATTTCCTTAAACAGATGTGCTGAAAATTGCACATCATTTAGTGATTTAAGCTGCGATTGACACCACTATCAGTAACAAATGAACAAATGTCAGAAACAAGAGCATAGCTGAAAACACAAACTATCTGAATCTGTAATTTAGTGCACTTTCTGTCATTAGATGGGATTTTCTACTGCACCACTTTAAAGTGAATTCTGGATCTGTTTGCTGTTTGCTGTCTAAAAACACTCAAACACTCAAGATAACAGGTAAACCAGTAGTTTGGATTCAGTGCTAGGGGGCTTTGGGAATGTGGAGATCAGCTTTCTTGTTATATTTATACCTTTAGTTGCTCGTTTGCTGATGTCCAAGGCAAAAAAAGTATCACATTTCTTTACTTTCCATAGCACATCCCCTTTCAAATCCTTAACACTGCTGACTGCCAGATTTGCTTTTAAAGAACTGATGAGGTTTTGACCAGCACTGCATATAGAGCAGTGTTCTTACAAGTAGGTCCCATTCTTTGTTCGTATTGTGCAAGAGGAGGCCAAACACACATTCAAATCCACAACTGCAATTCACTTTCCTGCCCTCAGTTTCATGCTATCTTATTGATTGGCACTTGCTGAGTATAATGTGCCGAGAAACAAAGCAGAGCCCCCAGACTCCAATACAGATGTAAAAACTGTGTGATGTGAAATTTTCAAGGCTAATTTTGTGAGACTGATGACATACTACTGTTAAATGTCAATACTGATAAATACCAATAATGTTCACAGTGTTAGATTAGTAATCAGTTTTGTAATAAAAGGAAACTGTTCTTGAAAAGCATATTATGAATGCTGGTGTGAAACTCTGATTTTAAATGTTATACTTTTTCCAAAAACTTTTTCCAAGACTGTCATTTAGGGCCAAGAGATAAAAATATGCTAATAACATGTTGATTCTGTGGTTCAGTAACGCATGAATGTACTAAAGCTGTTTTCGCTACACTAGTATTTGGTGCTGTGGAAGATAGCCAGCTAGCAAAGGACAAACAACATTCTCAGTTTGGTGTTACGTTCCTTTTTAATGCATCTGTTAGCAATGAGTGGGTAGCTCTGAAAAGATTTGTAAAGCCATTCTCATCTTTGATCATTCAGGGCAGAAGGTAGGGTGGCAGACCATAATACTGCTGTTTGAGCTAAGGAAGAGGAACCAGAATATTTCATAAAAATGTTACATAATGAACTGATCCCTCAGTCAAGATTTTCTACTGTCAAGGACAAACACTGCGAGCCTGTTAATGCTTCTGTTTCAGCAGAGTGAGTGTGTGTGCCACAAAGCAGAAGAATACAGCGTGGTCCAAGGTTCAGTATAGTTATAATGTCATATTGATCAAGATGCAGTCTCTGCAGGATGAGGCATTGTGAAGGTCTCCACATACAGGTAAGCATCGCTTTTTCAAAAACAGACCAAACTGAACAAATACGCTATAGTGTCAGGTCTTTAGTGAGTGTGTCTAAGCAGTTATGAATTACTGTTGAATCAGATAAAATGCACTTATGCTTGCCACATGGAGATGCAAACCAATGAAAATGAGGGTTCTGACAGATTGTAACCAATGGTAACCGCAGCGAGTTGCAAGCCACTGCAATTAGGGCCTGTGGAGGTCCCCTGGGAGACACACACACTGTGTCTTCACACATTTTTTTTTCGTGCCTGCAAACGCACATACAAAAACAAATATCCAATACCATAAAATCAGCCACTTCCTTGCTGGGAGACGATTGCAGTTTTATCTGTGTTTAGGGAAAAACTGTCATACATAATACGCAGTGCCAGACACACAAACACACAAACGCGCACACGCCTGCAATAAAGAATTGTTTCCATTATGAGGTGTTGCTAAAGCTGCATTAGGTGCAATTGGTTTGCTGTGATGGAGAGTTGAAGGAGGGGTAAAGAAGGGTTTAAATCTGAACTGAAAACAACCTTTTATTCCTTCTGTGAATGCAGGAAACTGCATGTCTGCTTATCTGCACCATTAAAAATACAAAAGAGATCAATTTTATGTGGGTTTTGGCCATTAAACAAACTTCTATATGTAGTAAATAAGCGCAAGGTGGCTTTCCCACAGTGAAAGTTGCCCTTTCAAGAGTCTTTTTAGTCTTTCAGGTAAATGTTAAATGACTTAAAAAATGAAAGGTTCGTAACGCTGCAGATCACACTGATTAGGCAAACTAAACCAGAAGGAGCAAATCAAAGCAACAACCAGCAGAACTGACAACGTCAGTCACAGAAAATAAAGATAAATTTGATGGGGCAAAGGGACAAGGGGACACTGCTTACATACACACAGAGAGAACACAATACTACGTAGGAGCAGTCAAACCCAAACTACTAGATTAAAGAGAAAATAGCTTAAACAATATGAAGAGAACAAAATATACAAAATATAACTTAGGAACAAGGGCAGGTCCTCGTGGTCTTTCAACTTTAAAGAGACTTTTGAAAACAACTGAACAATAAGTATTCTGTTGTCTTTAGTTTCCAAGTTCCTTGGCCACGAGGCGATGTGTTTGGCATTTTGATAAATACCACAGAGATTATTACAGCAAATGAATTGCATATGTGATTCTGAAGATGCTTTTATCCAAAGTGTTTTACATTTCAGTGAATTCAGAGATTTTCAGGGTAATGGAGTGTGAACGAACTTCATAAAATGAATGATATTCAAAGGTGTTCTCCAGGCGTTCATGTAACTAAGATTTTTTTTTTCCTTTTCTTGTAGATGGAGGTGGATGTAATCTTTTGTATAAGTAACTCAGCATGATGACCGATCACATAACTAACTGAGCTACTGTTGCTATGCCTGTTTCTGTTCAAATACTCTCTATAAAATTGTGACTGTAGATTTGTTACGCTAACAAAAAACGTTCTAAGATAACTTAGAAAAAATGGTTCTAAATATGATCATGATGCATGTAAGGTATATACATATGCATGTGTAACAACACACAATACGTGTGTGTCTGTGTGTGTAGCAGCACAGTTTTCTAACCACAACTTCGAGAGAAGAAAAGCAGCTACTCTTTGTTTACATGCAGCCATTACCAATCCACGCTCCAGTGCCAACGTAAAAGAGAAGGCAATGATACGGAATTTATCCAAAGCAGGAGAGGATGGGGTTTCAATCTCCATGCATAATGTGATGTGGCATGGCCAGATTTTAGAGCCAGAGCGCTTGCAGGAAATGCTTAATTGTAAGCTCAATATGTGAGAGACGAGAAAGCCGTTTACATGTTACTTTAGAGGTGGCGGTTCCCTGAGGAGTTCTTGGAGGTAGCAGGACCCTACAGCACAGAATGAATCACTAGTTCTGTTTTCTTTAGTTAATTAGAGATGATGGACAGATGGCCTGCATATATGTGGCAGGGACAGGTGTTAGTAGCACACCACTGCCAAATGCATGATTGTTACAATAAGAGCATGACACGCATTAGCGGGGAAAAAGAAGGAAGACAAGAAGAGGTAGCAGAGCTGAAATTTTATTATATATATGTGTGTATGTTATATATTTGTATTGCATTGTGTTTCTTTACTGTGTGTATGACAATAAGCTGAAACTTAAAGTACTGGTCTGTCTTTGCGAGGGTAGACACAGGGCCAGTGCATACTTTGCTGCTTTGATTAGATCTTGTATTAAAATTTTTAGTTGTCAGAGTTGTCAATCAGCATAAGACTTGTGTTAAAAATACACATAAATGTGGATGTGATCGCCGTCTCTCATGTATGAATAAACATACAGGGCACAGAAGTGTGTTTGTGAATATATTATATTCCTTCCCCAAACCCCTCAAGCACAAATGCCAACTCATGCATGCTTTTTTTTCTTTTTCTCTTCCACAAACACAGAAAAAAATCTGATCTTAATTATTTTATGCTGTCATTTCAAATTGATACATTACATTGTCTGTGATGCCTAATTTTAGACTGCTCAGTTCTACAGTGGTGGTAAATAATAAAAAAGTGTTGTCGGCTAGGAAGCCCAGAGCTCATTGTGTAACAGCTGACAGTCTGGGCTGACTAACCAAATCAGACACTAGTGAGATAGATCTGTTGACTAAATCTTTTGACAAGGGAAATGTTATGTAACTGCTTTTGACTTGTCTTTGTGTGTCTATCTTCACGTATGAACCTCCATGAATAAAAGTGTTATAAATTATAAAAATGTAAATAGACACTGCATAGGTGTAGATACCTAAAGATCTCTTTAGGTAAATACAGCAAAGGCAAATTGTTGGCTGATTAGCAGTCACAAGCTACATCATACAAATGTCTCATACACATTACTATTTAACTTGTAAAATGTTTTTTTCAACATGCTGCAACCAAGATTTTCTTTTTTCTATTTCAAAATGAAACTGCATAAGTCTTTTCACGATTAATAATATAAATTTTGCAAAGCATTAATATAAAAAATACAACAGCACAACAATACAACAGCAATATGCAATTTAACCAACTTTTAATTTTTTTCGAGGTGTATAATTAGTAAGTCTGGCACAACATTAGTTCAGGGAGACCGTTGAGTCAAGTCCAATCCCAGCATCTCTGCCAGCCCATATCAGCCAGTGGTTCAGCTGATGGTCTTAAACACATCAAACAGGTAATTCCCGCTGGGGGGACAATACTCAACCCACCTCCATTTTAGATAAACTACTCATACATCATATCACTTACACATCTGATGTCACATATTCTGTTCCCTCTATGCTTTTCTGGGTGGTAGGGTCCTGACTGAAGTTCTCATCTGTTCTGCATTATAGGAAAGAACTAGGCTCTAATTTACTGAGAACTGCAGAGTGTATAACTCTGTACTTCTGAGCTACTGTATCATAATCAAACACAAATGAATGTTTTCTAAAAAAAAAAAACTGTGAACATGTATTTAACAGTTTTGTATTGTTTTACTTACTTTAATAAATCTGAGTAGAAGAAAGTAGAAGAGTAGAAGAAAGTGTTAATAACACAAACAAAGCATTCTGAAAAGTTAAACTTGCCTTTGCACAGCTCTGTGCTTGTTTGTATTTCCACTGCTCTGATGTTCTGCAATCCTTGTCAAGCTAATGGGCCACATAGGTAATAATGCAAACAGTATAGAAAAGCTATTATGAAGTACATTGAATTATAGATGTGTGCTATAATGAGTACAACAAACTGTTTAAAAAGTAGCATTGTCTGGCTGTAAAAACTCATTCATTAAGTGTTCAGTGCCTGTAAGGGAATTATATCCTTCATCAAAAGCCTTTCAGAAAGAAAAAACAAAAAAACACAACTTGATTGCTTCTCCAAAGAGAAGGGTATTTTTAAGACTCACAGTTTTTTTTGCTGTGTCACAGGAGAGGCTTGTTTCAGGTGATTGTTCTCAAGCTTACACAGCCGTCCCCTTAACTCTACATCCAAAGCCAAATTTGTTAGTAGTTATTAAACGTATCCTCAAAAGTCACATCTCTCTTGTGAATCTATGCATCCAGGCATTAGAAAAACCTGCCAGGGAAACTAGAACCTACGTGGGCACAGGAAGAACATGCAAACTTCTCACAAAAAGCAACCAACCACCCAGTGAATTCTAAACCAGGACTTTCTTGCTGTGAGGGATGTGACAGAGTCAATACTTAGAATACCTCTTGATAGCAAAAATGTGAAAATGTAGTTTTCAGATTTTTTTAGTACATGCTGTACCTACTAGTACTAAGTACAGCAGGCAGTATTTGTAGTTTTGAGTAGATTAACCAAAGAAATTGATCCTGAGATACTAACTGATACAACTGATACAGTCTATACAGATATAGACTGATACACTTATTTGATACAGTACTGATAACAACAGTGCCCCCCCTCCCACTAGCAGCTGAACAGATCAACAGCAGCAACAATCTTGACAAATTTTGTGAGGTCAGTAAAACTAAAGAGTTACCGTAAATGGTAACCTGACTGGTGGTTACTATTATTAGCAGTTAGCAATTACCTAACTAACAGCTACCTACATGAGCCATCTGTTATCAATAGCAGATAGCAGATATGGGTAATAATAATATGATAACATCAATATGGGAATGAGGCAGCAAATGGCTCATAGTATTAAATTTTGGCTTTTGTCTACGCATCACCTTTTCTCTATAGTAAATGTGTACACACGGTTGCAAGTATGTGTGAGGTCTGTATATAATTTATACATCTAGCCCCAGGAGGCCTTGAGAGGTGCGAGCTTCTGATTCACTCACATTAAATGGAGGGCTCAATATGTGGTGATCACACTGAAGAAGAGAATATTCTCCTGCGGGAGGCGAATTATGCTGTGTAGCTGTAAGCTGTGTATTTATGAGTTGGCATCCTGCAAAGTTCACAAAGAGGTCAGCTTTGTGAGTAGCCAGTTTCCTTGAGACTTATTTTAACTGGTCATCTAAAAAAAATGATAGTATATAAATAAAATAAAACATATTTGCCGAGTTGTACTATAATGGACAGAAAGCATTTGAAGAATAACAAATAAAGAGAAAAGAAAGAGCAATGCAAACAAACACAATGTTCTCACTTCAAACAATCTGTTTACCTTTTCTTCTATTTTAGTGGAATACGAGGCCATCCAAAAATACAAGAAACCAACTGATGGGGCATTACAAGTTGTAAAAAGTAAATATAGTAAAATTATAACATCAAAATGAGGAAAAAGTTAATTTGATAAGTATAGTTTACTTTAGTTGTATTTAGTGGATGATGATGATGCTGTAACTTTTGGAACTATGGTTTTCATTATCTGAGGGTTCCACAGATTAAGTATAATTTTACCACCACTAACTTTGACTTTAAATACAAAACAAACAAACAAAAAAACAAACAAACAAAAAAACGTAGCCATAGTTACATTCATACATATAGCTTTGTTAAACTGATCCGTTCTTCATTTCAGAAATGCCAGAAATGTTAGTCTGCCTACTTTAGATCATGTTTTCACTTTTAAGGTGGAGTTTTAATGTTTCTACTCTAAATTCATAATGATTAATTTAATTTTAATACTGACGTAAAACCATAAGTCTTTCTTTTCACACCCCTACTTAATCTTATTTATATCAGTTGTTGAGCTTTCATATAATATTTGGATCAAAAGATGAAACCAGAACCTTTAATCGCTCAGTAATTAATGCTGAAATTCTAAATAAATAATCATGTGTGATGCCTACAAGCCTAAAGCGCCGCAGACCAACAACAAACCAATGCATAAATAATTGAATATATAATTTATAATTTAATCTATTTCACTTTTAGTTTTAGAATACTCATCTGTGCCCACATTCATTTTAGCTTAAATTAAGCACATTCTTAAAGCTTTATTTTACTAATGAATTAAGGTTCACTTTTTCATATTGCTACTGGAGTTGGACGAGCCAAAATCTGCCTAGTTTTCTGTCTCTACCCATAATGGAATGCAAGCCATTAGCACCTTTCCCCAATGTCAGGAGGACAATTGTTCTTCAGTGATAATGCCATTAGAGAAAGTGTTTTAGGTAAGAGCTGTCCTCTGAACTGTCATATCTGGGACCTCGTTCAATGAAATGTATTGTGTTTTTTTTTTTTCTCTCTTTTTTTTTTTTTTTTTTTTTTAGATATGCAAGCCTCATTTGTCTTCTGGCATAGACTGCAACCCCTTATTAATTGACTCTTTTGTCCTGTCTACAAGTCTGAGCCTCTCTGATGACCTGCTCTTCTGTTTTGTGCTCGTACAATCTGTACACACTGAAAATCAAAGCCTCTCCCTGGACGTCATTTCCTGTCTTCTTTTCTTTGTTGTGTTCTTGCAGTTGTTAGAAAATAGGAATTCAGCGGTTCAAAAATAAAATTATAGCAGGTGACAGAAGCACTACTTTGTCTTCTATTATGGATAATTTCACATAATGCATTTGAAAAAAGTACTGCATGCACTGAAAGATTCAGAACTGACTCATCATTTACTGAAGCCTTGGGAATTAAAAAAGTTACAGTTACCATCTCTGCTAGTTCAGTCAAGTTAAAGTTTATATTTACGTCTGTCCAGACATAATATTAAATTAAGACTTTAATAGATAGTAACAAAGGTTACATATTATCAATTAATTATCTGACAAAATTTTAGTTTACTTTTATTTTTTCTTAAAATGTTACAAATAAAAGACACAAATAATAAAAAAAAAACAAAAACAAAAAACCATATAAAACATTTTTTTTTTAAATCCAGTGTTTTTTAAAACTTTTTTAACTGTATTGTCATCTCACGAAATCTTTCTTGTTGCTGCTTGAGGTTACTGGCAGTGTTTAGGTGTAATCACAGAGAGCAAGCTGCAACCCAAACAAACACATATATGTTTTTTTATTTATCTGTTTTTGTCTCTTTGCGACCAATTTTACCTAGAAACTGCCAGCAACTTCCAACAACTGCTCGCCAGCTGGTAAGGGAATGCACATGTTTCCCTGGAGAACGCTTGTTTCCAGGAGATTGCCAACCGGACTTCAGGTGACTGAGGGCAACATAACACCAACTTCATAACTTCATTTATTTTTATTTAAAGGTCAGTGAAGCCCATGTGGAATAGTTTAATCGGTAAACCAAATGTTTGTGCTCTCGTATTTATTCAAAGGTGGCTGCATAGGCCTTTACCATTCTCTTACGTTTGTATCAAACTAGTTATGCAATTTCTGTTGCTGCTGGTTGTTAATTCTCTTCAGTCACATAGCAGCATTGATCCACGGTTTAAGCCATTTTCTGATTCCAAGTCCCTTTGGCTTTACCCATGGCATGTTAATGTGTGTTTTAGTCCAGTGACAACCATTGCAAACACACTTAGCGCTTGGTGTGAGCATGAGTAAAGGGTTAGGCTTGACAGAGCACTAATGGAATTTTCCCATGAGTCTTTAGAAGCCTTTCATATGTCTTAATGAGAAAACACAGAGTGACTGCATAATGTGTGTGTGCCGACTGAAGTGGGGTGGGGGGTATGTGCTAAAAAAAGGGCTTAGGTCTGCTCATTTGTATTTGTGTGTACATGCAATGTCACAGATACTGGTTTCGTGTGCAGGTAAGCCTCTTAGCACTTCCAAGCTAGGCCCATACTCTGTGAGGTTAACACTGTTGCTGAGAACAGTCACCATAATTATCCCAAATCTTGTCATTCCTGCCCTCCCACTGCTCCCTTAACCACCTCCTTTGAGTAAAATGCTTGCATTAAATTACCTAACATGTGCCTTCAAGGTACATATATTGCCTTTATTTATCATTCAGGGACCAGGGCTTACTGTTATTGATTTTACCCATGTTAATTGAGGTAAGGGGTCTTTTCTACCAATTCAGCTATTGATCTGAAATGCAATCCATCAGAAGCTTAATTAAGCAGCTAATAGAGGAAATGCTATTGATCCCATGGTGTCAAGGTATTTTTGTGTATGTGGGAGCCAAAATACATGTATCTAGAATTAGTTATATATTGGTTCACGATATAAATGCATTATTTCATTTATTAAGTTCATAGATGGTAACTTGTTGAAGGGTCACGACATTTTAAAAGTCACGTTTATGTTTTATACTGTTAAAGGTTAATTCTGTGCAGGTTTGTTTGAACAGATACTGACACTTAAGAGACCGGACTCTTTTTGTTGAACCATGAGCTTCATGAAGGATCCCCACCAGCTGCTAATAGCTGAAGAAATAAACAAAAAGATAACACTTTACACTTGTGAATTCCACCTAGCGAGTGTATATTACACCGTTAAAAAAAAAAATCCTAAAAAGCAGTAATATTCCGGCAGCTGGGGCGCCAAAATAATACCATAGAATAACAGAAAATAACTTTCTCATGAAAATACGGTTATTTTCAGTAATGACAATACAGTTTGTTGCCCTAATTTTACATGGGATTTTGCCTTTTTCAAACATTTTAATGTGATTAAACAATGAAATTACCTATAAACAAGGTCAATGAATGCGGCAATATGAATAATAGTACTTAAATGTACAGAACTATACAGTTAACAGTTGGTTTAAATAATAATGGATTGCATTCATATAGCGCTTTTTGAGACCCTCAAAGCGCTTTACAATTCCACTTTATAATTCCCCTCTGGCCATCACCAGTAGGTGGTAGGTGAAGTGTCTTGCCCAAGGACACAACGACCGAGAGTGTCCGAGCCGGGGCTTGAACCGGTAACTTTCTGATTACAAGGCGAACTGCCAACTCTTGAGCCACGATCGCCCTAAATAACAATAATAATAATAATTATTTAGTGTAAAAAAAGTTCATAAGAATCATTTTATATACTTTTCCATAGCATTACATTTGAATTTAACAGTTCAATCTTTCAAATAACGGACAAATATTTGTGAAATTATGATACATTTGTGAATGTATTCTAACAATTTAAATATGCATATGTACAGACAAATACATTTAAAAAACAAGAAAATTATGTTTTATTACATTACAATGATTTTACATTAATTTACATTTGAAAACGTAAAAGCACAGTCTATTTATGTAAATTTAATGATATTCTAGAAGAACAGTACAAAACTGTAATATACACAGTAAAATACTTTTATATTACAATTTTTTTACAGTGTAAGCTGAGTTATAGCACATTAGAGAAAAATATATAAAATATATAAAATATAAGTACTATGGATAATACCTACTGCGAGCATTACTGAGATTAACCAGCTGATCTGCACTACAGCAGCGGTGGTCAGTGAGATGCTTGGCAACAAGATGAACAGCCACAAGGAGCAGTACGCTCCATGGAGTAGGGCAAGATCAAGGTAACATGGAGGGAGGTTAACCAACTATCAGAACTGCTGAAAGGTGCAATGAAGAAGGTGCCCAAGAAGTACAGCAAGCTGTCCATACCACATGCACAAGTCACCATCAAGTGCGGGATCACCAAGGAAATGCGCTGTCCCCACTGCTGTTCTGCATAGGCCTGTACCCCCTCAGTGAGATCATTAAAAAGACTGGCTACGGATACCGACTACGGAATGGACCAATTGTCAGCCACCTCCTCTATATGGATGACGCCAAGCTGTGAACAAGAGTGAACAGGACATCAATTCACTGATCCACACCACCAGGATATACAGCAATGACATCAGAATGGAGAAGTGTAGCTGGATGATAACAAAGAGAGGGAAAGTAGTCAGAACTGAGGACATCAACCTACCAGAAGTCAACATTCCAGACATCAGGACAGCTACAAGTACCTGGGGATCCCACAGGCAAATGAGAACCTGACGAGCTCAGTCCTAGGAACAGAAAAGATACTTTGCAGTATCCTTGAGGTCCCAGGCCTCTGGTAGAGGACTTTTTAAAGAGGGGAATTTTTAAAAATCATTTGATAGTAAAAACAAATACTGTTAGCTTAAGTCAAAGCAGTCCTTGATTGTCACATATGCTGTGAAAGTCTCTGTGGGGTAAAGTACCGACATTGTCACATTTGTCACATTTGTCACATATATTTATATTAAAGATGATTAACACAGGACATCTTAGACTATTCTCTACTGCTTTGTTACTAAAAGGTTTGGTCCCTTCAAGTTGCTCTTCTTAAGAGTCAGCTTTTTGGATTTTGTAATAACATTAATTATTAAATCTCAAATATAAAAAGGCTGTGTTATGTCACTGACAGCTTGAACAGTACACCAACTAAGCTCTCAAATAAAACTCTTGGTGACATTTTAATTTTCGTAGGATTATACATAAAGCACAGCGCGCGTACACACATGCACACACACACACGCACACGCACACACACACACACACACACACACACACAGGACTGAATCTGAAGTAGATTATATTTTCTAACCTCTCTTTCTCTGTTCACCTCTGTTGCTCACTGACATTTAGGATATATGTGTATGGTGTGTATGTTTGCAAAGAGAGTCTCTGATAAAAGCTATTGTTGTTAAGAGATAGTCATTTTTGTGATTCTGTCATCTGTCCACTTTCTTTCCAACTTCAGAGCGTGCAATTAAAGAGGAAAAAATAAACCTCTTCTTTTGCAAATTTTAGCCATCATGTCTACAAGGTCAGTGCTCTGCTCTCAGAGTGCGTTGTGTTCTCATTCTTATTCTCTTCCCCCTGCTGAGCATTCATCCTTAATCTCTACCCGTTTAAACAAAGCATAGAAAAGACTTTTAACAATCTCACTGAAAACTACATGAGCTCCACGAGCCTTACTAGACCCTGTTACATATGTTATTCTAGCACATTCCCTTTCCATGTCCACTCTCTACCTACAATCTTTCCTTTAACATTAAAGATTCATTTCAAGCTGAACAGCATCACGTTGTGGTTGAAGCCAGCTTCCACTCTACTCTACTATTCTATGCTTTTACAAAGTTTACTAAACTGGTCACTGTCAGTAATCTACACATTTGGAAAGTCAAGTACTAAATATGGTTATTTCTGTAGAAAAAAACAGCCGGATGTGTATGGCATTGGCAACAATTCTGTCTAAAACTACAACATGCTTTTTCACTCTGTTGGCTTTGTGAACCATCACTTTGTTCAGCTAACTGAACTGGTCCAACTGTAAAATTAGTAATGAGTCCTGACAGGAAAGAAGACTGGGAGTTGGCTTGTCTTACTTCCATCCTATTATTTTTTGAAATTCTAGGAACTACAAATAAGTCTATGAACTCTTTAAGATATGATGGCGCTTGGCCATTAAGGGCTTTGTATGTAAGGAGAAGCACTTTAAATTCAATGGATTTCAAAGGGAACCATTGAAGATAAAGTAAACAGAAATACTATGATCTTTCTCTTACTGCAGCATTTTGGATCAGCTGGAGGTTTTCATTGAGCAATTAGAACATCCTGATAGTATGTAATGACTCTAGTCCATCCTAGAAGTAACAAATACATGGATCAGCTTTTCAGTATTACTCTGTGATGGGGATTTTCTAATTTTGACAATACTGCAAAGGTGAAAGAAGGTAGTCCCACAGACCTTTGTCGTTTTATGTAAGGGAATGAATATATTCTGATTAATAATGATTTAATCTTCTGCAGTAACTAGCATTAGAAATTGTGCGCCTGAGATTTTTAGCACCAAATAACAATCTGGAATCTGAAAAATGACTGAAACTAGCCTAGTGCCTAGTTTCTTTGATCCCAGAACATATGTTCCAGTTTTCGAGCACAGAGATTGGCAAAGTTAATTAGAATTAGTTTCAGTGACCTCAGGGTGCCATAAATGGGTGTTACCAACATGAATAATCATCTTAGTGTCTATTCTTTTATCCTTAGCCAGGAAATTCAACAGGACTTAGTGTTGGCCACCCGGGCCCCAAGCGTGCATACAGCTATGATTTCTGGAACATACCTTTTGGAGTCACTGCTGGTTTAGTAGATGGTGGCAATGAGAGTTTAGGGCTTTGCTTTTTTTCAAACTGTCACAAAGCTGGTGTGGCTCCAGAGCCACTTCAATCTGCCATGGCATAGCTACCCAGGGATACGCTAGGTCACCATAAACTGTACTGAGGTGAAATTGGTCACTATTAATGAGAAGAAGAGAGAATTATTTGCTTTGTGTAGCAAATTATGGTAGGACTAACGCAGAGCATTGCAGATATATTCTAATTGCCACTTGGTGGATGTTTCAAGAATAAAGTTGGAATTGCATAATCTTGTTCATGTTTGTGCTGTTTTTAGTTATTTTTCTTTTGATCTGTGGCAAGGAAAAAAGACATAATACACAATGAACTTCTTTGTAGACTTAGATGGTGAGCAGAAAAAAAAATTCTTAGAAGTCATTGTTTGAGTTTTTCTTCATAGTGGATTCTGCTGCACTTGTTACTTTATGATTCATCAACAACATTAGGGTGTTGTAGACAAAACAACCATTGGCTGTGTCCATGAGCTACAGAAATCCAAGAAAGACAGGCAGAACAACAAAAAAACACCACCACACGGGATATAGCACACACCGCATGCTATTGCATAAGCACAGCATACTCCTTTAGAGTAAATACTCCATACTGTGCACAGAATTATGTTCTCTGTTGCTGGTGATTACTTTTAAGATGCCAGTGCTCACTGACAGAGATAAAGTATTTTTTGGTCACTTTTTATGTGCACATTCAAGTGCACGTGCATTGAAAGCATGTATCCAATGCATTAAAGAGACAAAAACAACTGAGATAGCAAGAGCAAAGAATGTTTTTTGATGTGCCACTTGGTTTGCATGGTATCATATCATGGTACCTTTATGTAGCACTTATTAACTACTCTCCAACTTTAAATATTCTAATCCCAGAGTTAAATTGCAGGAATTTGGCCTTTATCACTTCATTGCCATGTGTTTATTTTTCTTTCAGTATCATCTGTGTTTTTTTAACCAAATGAAAAACTCACAAAATTGCAAACTGACATTTTTCTGTGCACTTCTGATTCTGAAAGATCTCCCTAGTTTTAACAGTCACTCAGGGCTATACAATAAAAATGATCGAAATATACAGTGGCAATGTGCCGCATCCTATATTCAAAACTAATTTCTCATTCTGAGCGTCCTTTCCTCATTCGGCTCCTTTGCTTCTCCTCTTTCTAACCGTCGCCTCTATCGTCCATCTACCCCTTCAAACACACTGTGAACATATGGATGAGCTCGTTTGATTGCTGTGACAAACAAGCCCTTTCAGCTCTCAAGCTGGATATCGTTTCACAGCACGAAGCCCCAAATGCGATTGCTATGCGAACAAAATTACCATCGATTTGATTTGCAGAGATTAATTAAGTAGCATTACAGAAACCCTCACTTGCCTGACAGCATTACCACTACCAGCTCAACCACTTAATTGTTGTTTCTGGAGGGTGGTGGAGGTTGGAGCGGGGAGCTTGAGTGACGCTGTTTCTCTCCTCTGCTTCTGTACGCTTTTGACAAGCTGACAAGCTCTTCTATCTGCCTGCCCCAGTGATTTAAATCCATCTTTTGAATACACTCATTAATATCACTGACGCACGCTTGTGTACACTTACAGATAAATATATATACACACACACACACACACTCACGCGCATGCACAGACACACTTTAAAAACTCTTTCCACTTCCTTACAATTCATGTCTATCATTGCCAAGCACTTGTCAACATAATCTTTGAATTTATTCAGCAATATGTATGAGCTCAACACGCATCACTGTACTCTTCCATGTAAACAGCTTCTGGAATTGCTAATGCTTGACTGTTTACCTCAATAGTTTATGGACTCAATCTGCAAACTAGCATAACTCACATGAATAATCACTGTCAATTGTGGCTATCATATGACAGATGAAGAGCAAGCTTAAAAACTAAGTTGATGTTTGACATTGTTTAATGACAGAACTAAAGAGTGAGATCCACAGTAGGCATTTACAGCAGAAATGGCCAGCTACATAATCTTTCTATAGTGTCATAACATTTTCTTAGACTATCAAGGTGCTGATGGATAAAATGAGTCTATTTTTGTTTGCTTTTTTCTCGTTTGATCTTTCTCCCATTATATTCTCAACCTCTATCTTCAGCCTGATCCAGGTAATATCGCTCTTAGCCAGCCCTTTTTTTTCCTCAGATAATGTCAAGGCCTTTCCTTCTGCCCATCTGATAAGCAATGGGGAGTAGGTGGGTAAAGGAAAGCTTTCTCTCTGCACCTCCACCTGCACCCGCAGATCTAATCTCATCTTGTTATTGACCACCGAGATAGTCCAACCAGGGTGTAAACAAATATCAGGTGGTAACTTTTTATGCTACAAGTGTATCAGTCATCTAAATGCGTTTGCTGCTTATTCCTCAGAACTATAAAGACTGTATGTTTACTAATTATGTGACATGCATTTAATTACGCAGGTGTTTGATGATGTGATGTCAAAGTAAGTAATGGTCATTTTTATTATTAAATATTGAATAGTTTGCTGAGAAATCATGTAAATTACATTTTAATCCCATTACTGTAAAATAAAACTAAAATAAAATAGTGGTAAAAAACTACAGAGGTTATATGTTTAGTTTTTCTCAATTTTTCTTTTTTATTTTCTGTATTTTCAAAAACTGCAACGTAATCATAAATAACCAAAAAAATCTAAATTGTTCATTTATCATTTTCCAGCCAATCGCATATTCTTTAGTAAATTCATGAGAGGCAGGTGAGATTCAGATACAAATAAAAGCAGTAAATTCATATATGCATATACACCTATGCAGACACGTGCACACATAGGCATACACACTCACATTTCCATTCTTTTCCCTTCCCTCCCCTCTGCTTTATAGCATAATCTAATGAGGTGTCGTGAATATGCGACCTGCATATATACAGGCATATTTGTACTTGCAGAGGAGGAATTTGGATAGATGGCAGATATAATTTCACATGAAAGTAATTTTAACCAGGTCCAAACCTCTGAGCGAGAGACTATCTACTTTCCTATCAGCTATTTGTCATGCTATTGTTGGAGGACTCTGGCAAAACACAAAAGGTCACAATGCGAGCAGACATAACTCAGCAAGACAAGAAAAATACATCATGAAAAAGGCATGGAATAGGAAAGGGATGAAAGCAGGAAGAGGAGGAGGGGATAACACACCGGCCAAGTAAGTGTAAGATTTGTTGGATTTTCCTAAAAATCAGTAGTTGCAGACAAATGAAGACACAAAGGGAAAAAAAGAGGGGGTAAGGTGAACTTGGGGATTGCTCAGAGGTAGCAACATAACATCAGCACTTGTTCTGGTGAATCTTTGATATTGTTAGAAGTCATCTAGCTTTTCGGTGGTTATCTGCTGCATCTCCACTCTCTCTGGCTTGGTTTCATTCAATTTGAGCCTTTTGGCTTAACTAAATTCAGCCGTGCCCCGAACTGTGGATGATGTGGAGTGATTAATCTAAATCATTATGGGCCCGAACTTCCACTTACATAGTTCTGGATTTGTTAGATAGTTTGCTCGATGGTTAGTTAAACCATCCCTCAAACCATGTTCCTATTATGTGAAAATGGACTCTGAAAATAAATTAAACAAATACATTTAAATAGTAAAGATTATGAAACCTGTATTTTTTTTAAATAATTGTGTAAAAAACATCTAAACTTACATTTTCCTTATTATACTAGATTATAACACAACAGCCTACAGGATTATACAAGCCACTGTGTATTATAAAAAGAATGCTACTTCTTTAATTTCCATGCAAGCAAACCAGAGTTTGCTTGCAGAGAGAAATATTCTCATATGTTTTCTAAAACAACTATGCATACATTACAGTGCAACCTAACTTCACAAATTTGTGCAAGAGACAAATCAATTTAGGGACCAAAATACATACACTTAAACATTAAAAAAAAAGAAACAACAAAGTAATGAAAGCAAATTAAAGGAAAGATTTTAGCTATGGTTTTCTGAAAATTAAACAGAAAGCGATCCCCTGAAATGAATTACATTTTGCAAGGACTGAAAGTGTAGAAAGTTGTACCAATCTGTTAGTGCAACAGAACCACGACAGACCCGTCCACATTTGTATGCTTTGCAGCATCTTTCTTTATTCACTGAGTCTAAGGCGTGATTGCGGATGCTGCTCAGGTGCGTCTGCCTCCCCTGCAGCGGGACCACAGACCACAGACCACAGACCACGCCCCGCCACAGTTAGTTTATGGATGCTTACGTGTACAATACAGCATTACAGGATGGAAGGATGTAGACATGTGCCTCATATGGGATGGGTTCATTGGCGAAAGTTCAACCTACCTTAGCTGGTAAGAATAGTTTACGGACAGACCAGGTACTTGTACTCAGTGCTGTGTTTCAGTGATGGTATTTGAATGTCATCAGGAAGGGTCACTGTTTAGTCCCACAGAGCAAGCTGCAGTCACATGCCTGTTAAAGCAACACATTTACTTCTTAACCATTTGCTGTTATTACAATATTACAATGTATCACACACTCTATGAATATAGGAGACGGAAACCTAGTATATGCAGAAAGAAGAAGAAAATGCTGAGATATTATTGTTTTCGTATTTATAAGGTATTGCCTATGTGTACTCCACTTTTATAACTCACACTGTGAAACTAAACCTGATTCCACTGTTAACCATGAATGAATCTATAAACGTCTTAATTCCACATATAGTCACACACCTAAATGCTATTAAAACCAACAAGAATAACTGTGGCTATCAGCACTTTAATGTATCTAAGGTTAGTCCTTGCTATTCTCTGATCATTAAATTACATTTGCTGCTTCATTCATTCACTGTCTGTTATTTAATGAGTGCTAACATGCCAAAGTCATGGACTGTTTAACAGAAAAATAGCTTCCAGTCTTTGTCATTTCTTCCTGTAGGCCAGTTGGACTCCAGAATCAAATCCATCACACAGTGCGTGCTATTAGCTTAGTGCCCATCCCTGGCTATGCAGGTAATGCTTGGCATAGCCAACACTGGGGAGTTTCAGGCCTCAAGTCACTGTAGATCGCCAGCAAACACCAGGAGCAGTATCTAAACCTTTTCTTTTTGACTTTTCTCAGTCAACTGCCAGTGCTGGAGGTAACTTCCACAGTGTTTCAGTAAAAAATACTGCATGCTTGGGATTAGGATTTACTCTTTTGGAGAACATTCTGGCTAAATTGTGAGACAGATACCCCACAGATCCTGTTTTGTTTTGTTTCTTGTTTGGAAAGAGGATTCTTTCTTGAGTATTTCTTGTTTTGCTTTAATTAAAGGAAGATGGCTTACTCGGTGCTATTAGGACACAAAAATCAATCAGTGTTTTTGTGGGGTTTTCTATGTTTGTTTGTTTTTTTCATTTAAATTCCTGGAAATATTTTTTAAACTTCAAATTTCCTTCAAATTTAATCAAAATTATATTTCTAATGCTAATGCAGTATAAAGACTTAGTGAAATAAGGATGCGGAAGATGGGCAACTTGAAGAATATATGGTAATCGATCAAAAGACTTTGAAATAGAGGATGTTTTTTTATAACTTGGAAGACCTAAACCTTTAAGTGAATCACCAAAAGAGAGAGGTGGCACCATGTATTTCAGGGAAGAAAAATATCCCTTAAGAAAAGCCTGAGTTCCAACAACACAATAATAGCCCAAATATTTCATGAATAACTATCAGCACAAATCTGCCATTTATTTATGATTCCTCAATTTCCAAAACTTGTTTACTGTGAAAAAAATAGCCTAACTACAGCAGCTCATGACACTATAAAATGTGTTTCATTGTTACTGAGCTGCCTGTTCGTATATCTTACTTTAACGAGGTCACGGTAGCTGTGGTAAACATTCATGCACACAGTAATGATATGATATAAATTATAGCACTGCTGCAAATACAGTCTTTAAATGTAATCAGAAAAACTGTACAGATTGTATTTTGCTAGTCACACTGTCTCTAAGTTGTGATTCATGAAATTATTGCTTTTGAGCACACAACGCTCTGTCTTTGGGGACACAGGGATTCTGCTTCTAAAAATGTGAAGCTGCAGACATTTAATAAACTTAACAAACAAAAGCACTAAGAGAACTAAACTTTACCGTTAAGGAGGTTGATGGACTTCTTCAAGTTTAATGAAGACATTTGTGAAGCTTCGTTTCCTGAAGATGCTCACCAGTAATCTTAAGGGACAACCCTTACTTGGGTTTAAATAACTGGGACGTTCCACCTTTTGGTTTTAGAACTGAAGAAGCCTCTTGGATGATCTTCAAAAAAACTTAGAGAAGTCCAGCAGCCTACTTTTAGCTGGATGACTGACAGCCTACACAAACATAAGCTTCACCTCATGTTAATGACAAGTCAGTCCTCCATTAAATATTCAGTCTTGTTATGAGCCTCCTACATGTCTCTGTGTGCGCGTACAACAGCTTAAGTTCGCCAACTGTCTTTTTGCACTTTCTGTGACTCTTATGGATCAGTATTAGTGCTACACTGTGAACGCTCCAACATAAAGAGTCTTAAAGATTTCTCTTATTTTGGATGAGGGTTGTTTGTATTTTGGAAGCCACAGTTAGATATTTAGCTAATCCTTGGTAAAACAGTACCAAAGCTTACACTGTAAACACAGAAACATTATACCCAGTGCAGGAATGATAAGGCTGACAGGCATAAGAGGGATGAGATGTTTTATGTTCAGGTTGTGTGCTATATGACAACATAACCGGTTTTGTTATGGCACTGTAATTTGGTTCCATCCAGATGGATCATTCAGTGTCATTCACGTGGGATAAACATGGCTGCCATTTGTCTTTCATTTGTCTTCATAAACTCACTCATCATTCATCTTTCCAGATATACCTGTGGCAGTAACAGTGAACCAAATGGACCCGGTTTTATTAGAGGTGCCTCTGATAGGGTCACCTAGTCCTACTTCTATATGCTTTCATTCATTTGTTCATTTACCAGTAAATGGTGGGTACAGCTGATTATAACTTGAGTGGTCAATGAACTTGAAAAAAGTGTTGTCAGCTCCATAAAACACGCAATTCATCACAATATAAAAGATGCTGCTTATATTTGAGACTCTATGTAAAGGTGTCATTTTTAAAACAATCTGCTTTTTGAATCAAGATGAGAAAGGGTTGGACAGATTTGATAACATCACTCTTCTCAATTCCACGAAAAGCTGTCTGCTGAATTTCCATCCACACCAGGGTCCAGGCTAGACTGTGAGAAAATTAATGTGGAGTTCAGTAGGGCGGGAAAACAAGAAATGAGGGAGATGAAGAGCTGCTTCATCTCCACATCTATATTGTATCCCTCAGGGTTGTAAAAAAAGGGGTATCTGCTGTCAGAGCTGTGTATAGGCGGGCTGTTCAGTGGGAGATAACTTATAGCCTGCACACAGGTTCAGAAAAATATAATATGAGCCTCAGGAGTATGGAATCTGTGCTACGACTGTATGACTGTTCTGTATATATTAATGTACCCAGCTTTCCCTAGGATAGAGAGCCCAGTTGTATCTCATTCCTCTTCGCCGTAAACAACATGACATCAGGTATGGATCACTTCACCCATCCTCACACTGTTGCATGCATCCCAATCGAACATGCTCTGGCCCACACATGTGCTCTGCCTGCCACATGACCCTTTCTTCACCTCCATCTAACCCTGTCACTGTGTTTTCCATGCTTCTCAGAAACCTAGTCACCCCTTGGAGAGGCCACACTAACACTCGGCTACAGCCTAATGCATGGGCAATCTGACACGACCCCACGTGTTTAAAAGTGACCCCTCTCCAAAGCTCACAAGCTGCTAATAACACACATCACCACCCACAGTGATACAGATGCTTTTCCCTGGGATGCTGTGGTGCAGAATAGCACTGAGAGGAGAAAAAACAAAACACAAAACAGGCAGGGGTCATGTGACTGCCAGAGGCAATCACAGACGTTAAAAGACTACTCTTTTGATTTTTTTTAGCTAGTTTTTCTAGCTTGGCCAACTGCATTATATTATATAAAAGCCACCCATAATTTCTATTTTGTGTCCAAGAAGCCAGACCTTTTATCAAATTCTTTGAACATTAGCTGCTTTTTTGCTCAGTTTCAGTCCAGTCCTTGCACCTGACCATGTTCAATGGAATTTTTTTCTGTTTGATAAGCCACTTAACAGTGACCTATGAATTATACAAGGCACAGAACTCAATTGAAACTTGGATGAAAAATCATCAGAAAAATACCAAAGACAACACAGTTTGACAGGCATAAAATAGCACCAATAAGGTGCTAACAACAAGGTGATTCCAAAAGAGCTATAATGCAAAACCATGGCATCTTTTGGCATGTTGGGCAGCATTAATAATTAAGAAATGAAAAAAAAAGAAAAATTAAGACAGTGGACAGATGGAGGACCAAAAAAATGAAATGGTAGGCCTAAAACAACATCTAGAGCAGATAAACATTATTTGAAAGTCATGCCCTTAAGAAACAAAGACCCAAACCGAAGACCTGAGCAAGCATTTGTACCTTTAGTAGATCTGTCTATTGTTTTCTGAAGTCCATTCGAAATAGTCTCAGTGGGTGGCTCTCAAGAAGCATATGGATATACATATTCATATGGAAGGGAAACGGAGAAAGGGTTGAGGTATGCCAAGAACTGGACTGGAAAAGTAGCAACAGGTCTTATGAGTGTCTCATGGGGATCTTGTCAAAATTGATGGAATTATGAATGCAGAAAGGTACTGTCAAATTTTTATCCACCATGTTGACAATGGGTTCATTTCCAGTGCAACAATGATCCTAAACACACTGCCATTGCAGTAAAAGCATACCAGGATAGAAAAACAGACAAAGGAACACTATCAGTCATGGATTGGCCTCCCCAGACCTCAGACCTCAACACTATTGAAGCACTGAAGAGCTGCGCATGTCTTTCAACATGTCTGGAGAACTATTCCTGAAGACTACTTAAAGAAATTAAAAGAAAGCTTGCCTTAGGCAGTTTGGACTGTGTTGAAGAGTAACGATGGTCATAGAAAATATTGACTTTCAAGTTAGAATTGTAAACTCAGCTTTTGCATTATATACTATATTTCAATGTTCATTTGCACACGTTTAAATAAATCAGTTCACCAATTTTCATTAATTTGGCATTTATTAAACTTAGACATGGACAGTACGACGCTATGGGATGCATTAGGATGCTTGTCTGTGCCACACAGCTTTACAGATTGTCAAGGTCACTGCCATTTTTTTCTTTTTCTGTTTCCAGCTCTGCAGTCAGAGTAAAACTTTCAAATGGAAGTCAGGGAAATAACAGCCTAAACCACATCATTTTTATTCTTGTGTATCGCTGTAAAAGACCTGCTGCAATCTAGCCCGTCTGCTCCCCCTTACTCCCTTCCCTTGATTACACGAAGGTGATGCATGGCATTAGCGACAGGAAACTCTGATTAATACTGAGCTAGAATATCCTGAGATTCATGTGTCGCACAGCTGCAGACATGCATAGCTTTTAAACATTATATATCTATTTTAGTGTCTTATCTTTTCCCCACATTTCTTCTTTGGTGCTCTACTCATTAACACAAGTGGAAGACAAAAGAGAAAGTTCATGCTCATGTTGCATACATCTTCTTGAAATCCTCATCCCTGCCTCTGCATTGTGCAACTGCAGAGGGGGGCTTTTTTCTATTTACTTGCACACACACACAAACAGACACACACGACGCTTACTCTTTAATCTTCTCTGTCCTGAACTCCTCCTCACACACCTTTTGCTGAAATCTTTCTATCACCTCTTCTTTCTTTCCTTTCTGAACTATCACTCTCCACGATGCTCTGCTGCTCAGTGTCAGATGTAGTTCACGGGTGCATTTCTGGTAAACACCCACCCATCCACCTACACACACACACACACAGATAGAGTTTATCACTATTTAGAGGTTGCATCTACCTCTGTTTAATAAAAACAGTCAATTTGTATTATACTACTTACTTATGGACCGGGATGATTAAGGGGTTGTTGATTAAGTGCTGCAACTGAATTGCATTAACTAATAACTGATGCATGGGACAAGTGGTCCTTTTCTGCTACCCTGCATATGTGCTAAATAGCAAGCCACTGTATCATAGCATGGGCTAGCAACTGTTTTGACATGCCAGTGACTGGCACTTTTAAAATGTGACTCTTTAACAATAGCCACACTTTAAAATTTGATGTGCAAGTTTCATGCATTTTCTTAACTGCTACTCCAATGAAGGGTCAGAGGGGTGCAGAACCTGTTCCAACTGACATAGGGTGAGAAGCAGGGTATACCCTGGACAGCTCACCAGTCTATCACAGGGCTAAAACAAGGAGACAAGCAGCCAATCTGTCATCTGACATTCACACCTACAGCCAATTTAGAATCACCAATGAACCTGTCATGCATGTTAATGGGCTGTGAAAGGAAGCCAGAGAGAATCCACTCAACCACATGGAGAACATTTAAAGCTCACACAGAAAGTTCCCAGATTTTACACCCTGTAGGCTAACAAGCAGGAATCTTGGACATGCTAACATGTCTATCAGCCTTTAGGTGGAGACTAGTCATTGTATTCTTTAACCTGAGGAACAACTTTGACTGACATTAGCATACAAGTTTCTTTTAACTACATAATACCATGCTAAACATAAAGGTGATGCTAGTGGGAAAGTTGCCTCTTATGCAGGTATTCAGTTGTATAAATTGAAATCTTGAAAAGAGAATGAACAATGATAAGAAACACCAAGGGATCATTGACTATAATTCATCCCAGTGGGGATTTCACCGCAATCCAGCTAGTAATTGTTGAAATATTTCACTCAAAATCACACAAGTAAACCTGATGGAAGGCTGGAAAATGAACAGTCAGGGGATCACCAAACACATTTAAATGCATTGAACGGAGATTAGAAATGCAAAAAAATGTAGCGCGCGGCTCAAGTTGCATTTAGAAAAGGAATTTGAGCTGCACTATTCTTATGTTATATACCAAGCACACCCTCCCAAAGGACGGTTTATTTATGCAACAGAATTTCATATACCTCCCTCTGACAAGCTGACATGTCTAATTCAGATGGTTTAAACTTGGTTTTAAAGTGTGTATCTGCATGTTTAGTATAACCTGTGTTATCCAGTGCAACCTGGAAAATTTGTATTGTTATTTAATGCTTTTGTAGTTTGAATTTCACTGGCCATCACATCAAGTGTATACAGGAAATGAATTTAACTGGTATTTAAACTGGTAGTTATTTATTCTTGTGTTCTGCACTCATTGATTCTTGGTAAGCCTTACCTAAGTCACGCTAACATCCAATACTCTAACAAATTGTTACAAGGCTTGCAGTGTATAAAGCTCCAAAGCAGAGTCTGATCTAAGTGGTGATCCCTGAGGACCTTTTGCTATTGATACCCGGAGACAACTGGATTGAAAAGAGATCTCGCAGTGTATCTGCGTCTCTTCCCCGACACATTGTCAATATCCCCTTCTGTGCATGCCTCTTTGTTTTCTTCTCATTCAGTTCCATTGAGGTAAATACAATCAGGCAACGATGCCTTAAACTGAATTAAAAATATATAAATCCTCTTATTCATCAGCTCCTTTAGCACATCATCAACAAAAAAATCTATATTTTTTGGATTAAAAGAAAAAAACTGAAAAGAGCAGAATCCATTTGTTTTATATGCCATGAAGCAAGTTCTATCATCTCTTTGAATCATTCAAACATTTCTACTGGTGTCTATTTCACAGTATATCTAAGTGGGAAAGTAAGTGTCAAGAAAATCACTAGCGGCTGCAGGATACAGTTCAACTAATGAGCTGCTCAATATATTCCTGACTGGCAGTGTGGGCCTTTTTTTATCAATATATGCAGTTGCATTTCATTTTTACAATCCCCATTTCCCCTATGGTTATTAGGCAACCTTCTGTTTACAATCGACTCTTGCTCTGTCTCCTACAGAAAATAAATATTAGATGTTGCCTATTCATTTTGCATTTGCTCTCATCTTTCTATCACTCCCTGCCTCTGACTATGCAAGAGACTGGGAAGATGAAGCAGCCAAGTCAAAAATGAAAACAAAAAATATTTAATATGTTTAATATGTTTTCATACACTTTCATTTGCTTAGTCCTTAATATGTGCCATCTATCTATTCCTAATCACATTTGTCTATAAATATAGCTTTCTTCTAAGCTGATGATAAGCAAGATGATATTCTCATAAATATTTAAAAGCTGATCTTTCACTATAAACCCTGCCCTATATGCCTTCTATCATCTTATATTCTTATATCATCTCCGTAGCTTTTCCCCGATTCCAAACGGCAGTTTACTTTCTCTATACAATGCCAAAAGAAAGGGCATCCTAATAAAGCTTGGAATATCAAAGTGTCCTTTTACGAAGGCAATTTATAGCAGAGGGGCCAAGGCTTCTCTTTACCATGGGCATGTCCTGTTTATTTCACGAAGGACTTGTTTTATGCATCTAAATCATGAATTACAATGCTGCTGATGGAGCCTTCATCTTGGCACTCCATCACAGTTTGAACCCCTGCCATAGGCTACATAAAACCAACTGCAGACGGATAAAGAAACGGACAGATTTATTTACTAATAGGGTTAGTTTCATCTCTCTTCTTGGAAAATATATTGTTTTCGCACGTATTTCAGATGCTTCAGAGAGGTTTTGGCATTTTGGCAAATAATTAGGAAAGATTTCTATGACATTCAAGTCATTTAGGTTTGCCGAAGTGATGCTGAGCTCTGAAGGAAAGGAACAGATGAAGGGAACACAGATGTGGGACAAGGGAAAAAAAAGGGCGGTGAAAAGGAAAGAGGAGGAGCTGACCAGAAGGGAAACAGAGAGAGAGGAAGAAGAAGTAGCAGGGGGGCTGCTTGTGTGGAGGAAAAGATGATGGTGAAGGGGAGGCGAAGGCGAATGATGAGGAATGATACATGAGGAGATATAAACAGGTGCAGAGATGGCTGCAATGTAGAAGGCAGATATCATTCTTTGTAGGGGACTGATTGAGGTCTGATTCTGGTGTGAAAATTTATAGCTGACAGCTTGGAATGTCCCCAGAAAGAGAAGATAAAAATGAAAGCAGTGGATGTCCAGTTAAAAATTTCTCTCCTGTTCTTGTGATCTTTAAAAATGGACAGCAGGGTTTCTAGCTGCAGCCTTCTCTTTGCTTGCTTTTATTCTTTTAAAGAAAAAAAAGTTGCAAATCTGTCAGCAGCAATTTACTTAGAATGAGTGGGTACAATTGTCACCCTCTGAGGATCCCAAATAAAACTGCATGCGAAATAATTATATCAGAATCCCCCACTAAGATTAATGGTCCCACTGTTTGCTAATGCACTCATCTGTGCTTTTGAAAGCCCCTCCATGCTAATCATCTTATCATTAAAGCTGTCCTACCGTTAAAAACAAAGCAAAACAAAAAGTTAATTTACAGAGAAATGTACCATAATTTAGCCCCAACATTATCCTCTTTTTGCTTTTTTGTTGGCTTTTGTGCAGTGAAATTCCCCCCAAAATCTTGCAAATCATATTTAAACTCCTGCATTGAAAAAACAAAATAAATGCGGTACATAGTTTGAGAGTGACTTTGATTTAGCTTGACACATTACTTAAATCATTTTAAAGCAAATGAAATGCCTGAATTTCATAATGTGGGGTCTTAGAAACAATGCATCAGTTTGATCACTGGAATAACTGGAATTTTTCAGCCCCTGTGATTGACTGATTTTTTTATTCATTTATTTATTTGCTGTTTACCTTCATCTCTATGTTAATACAACAAATCTGCATGGTTAGGTTGATAAAGGTTGAGAAAAAGATCATGATTTGGATTGAATTTATAATTTACCACTCACGTAAAGGCTTCTTTATGTAAGAGGTAAATTGTAAGTGACAAATTTAGTTAGAAAACCCTTTAAAAATGTTGTGTGTGAGAGAGAAAAAATACATATTTCCAAATGAAATGCATTAGTCTTAAAATCATATTGGCTGCCATGACAGTAAAATCTTACTGACCCTAAGTTTCCTTTGCACCGCTCACGCTATTTCTCATTCTATTCACCAAATGGACAACTTGTAGAAGCAAACAAAAGAAAAGACCCTGATTTGAGATATTTCCTTTTCCAGTTTCACAGCTTTTGCCAAGCTTCTGGTTGCTTAGCTGGGACACACTGCAGCACAGGCAAAGTCTCTTGGTACTGAATTATCATAGCTGGCTGGTCTGAAACGCCTCAGAGAGGGGGCATTGTGGAAGAGAGCAGAGGTGATGTGCTTGTTTCATTCTTTGTGCATGATCCAGGTGACAGGTGCTGGTGCAGTAAATGGCAGCCCCCATAGGGTTCCACCTTAGGGGGCTCTCACCAGTGTGCAGGTGTATGCGGAGGTGTGTGCTGGCGTGCACAAGAGCTGCCACATGACATCATACATCAGCATTTCAAATTTGCTGTGTTTGTAAACATTCACTGTCATGTGCACTGTACGCGTGCGCGTGTGTGTGGAATACGACAGTAATGCTCTATGACAGAATGATCACACCCTTCTCCCAACAGCTCCAAGGAGTCTCTCTGCTCCACTCTTCTGCCCCCCCTCCACCCTCAAAGGAACTATGTGCTTTCACATATGTCAAAGTCTGTTTCCCTGTGGGCAGCAACACTCTGCATCTCATTTTCCCTCCTCTCTTCCTGCCCCCAAAAATCTCAGGAGTCCTTAAAACACTAAATAGCTGAACCCACTGAAGTTATGCGCAGGAAAACATACAGACTCCATGATATGACAGCATAATTCTACCCTGTCCGTCTTTTGTGGTTATAGTCTGTGGCCATCTTTTGTGCTGCTATGGTTCCGCTGTAACATATAATGAGGATGTGGGTTTTATTACTAATTATATCTTTATTGGTTAGTGTTTAATGAGCTGAGAGAAATTTTCAACACAGATGTGAAAGCAAAAAGAAAAGAAAGGTTGATACGGTTGGCATCTGGCTGACAGTCTAATAATGGTACAAGAAAGACTGTTTTGTGATCTGTTTGCTTCCGTAATGAAACAGTATTTGTTGTGATTACCTCACTTTTAAAATTGAAGTACTTAGACAAAATGAATTACAAACATTCAGGATATAATAGAGGATTTGCAGGGATAGCAGTCACAGGTTAATCCCGATGCAAAATGCAGCGGGGGAAAAAAGTCACATCACGTCAAAGACGCTCTTGCTGGGGAGGATTATATTCATGGGAGATTATATTGCATATCTCAATTTTAACAAGTAATTAAATGTGATATTCAGAGTTGAAATCTGTTTTTTTCTCTCTCTTTCTATTTCTGCTAAAAAAATAAATTAAAAAATAAAATAAAATGATGAAAAGTGCCAGCAGGTTGAAATAATTTCATTTGTGTTTTTGCAGTTCACCTTGTTTGCAGTAAAAACAAAAAGAGATTGTGAGGCTCAACATGCCATTTAATTGGTTGTTAAGACTTTCCTGTGCTGCGTCACTCTTTAAACACCCTCTTCCCTTTAGTCTTCCTCTTCTCCATCAAGTAAGAATCATCCGCAGTTAGACGACTCTTGGGCCATAAAGCATCTCACCTGCGCGAGTCCATTTCCAGTCAATTACTCCTCTTAAATCACGGCCTCCGTTAAAGAGTGAAGAGCTACTCTCAACAGTGGGATGTTACGTGCAGGTGCTGAAGCTGACTGGTGCCACATCATAAATCTTCCTCACTCTTTTGGTGAACCATGAAAGGAATGAAAGAAAAGTAGAACGCACAAAAGTTCATGTCCCTGACTGCAGGTCCGATAACGTTTGAAGGGTGTCTCGTTGCATTTTGCCAGGAATTATGCATGAAGCATTTTGAGTGTGAACAGGCTGAGAAAGGAACAGAGTGAGGGGAAAAGCAAGAAAGTAACACGGGGCTCTCGTTGTGCCTCTAATGTAATTGTCTGGACCACTTCATCATAAATGAAGCACTCGTGTGCAATGTCGGCTTATCTACCCCGAACCACCACTCCGCCTTAAACCCTTCCATCCTAGTGGACACAATCTCAGACAGAGTCTTAGTGATGGGCTTCAGGACACATCAATAAATGCCATAACACATCAAAATGTCACCAGGAGCAAAGACTTCATGTACAGGGAGAGTTAAGGTACATATATAGTAACAACACAAGGACAGGAATGATTACCATAACTTAAAATACCTTAATACTTTTTGTAAAAATTTTGGTACATGGTTAAGAAAGTATATTATACTGTAGAATAATCTAAAAGCCTTCAGCTTATTGTTTTGCTTTTACATTGTGCAGTTTTACTATTTTGATTCCACTCCGGCGCTCCCATTATCCACAAAAAGCAGCTGTTATTGAAAAAGCTTCGATAAACTCACTGTTCACTAACTGGCCCACGACAAAAAGCAGGCAGGCATTATATTCATCAGCTAGCTGATTCATCTGCTAGCAGCTGATGAATGTAATGGAGCATTTATCAGTTGAAAACCTTGATATTTCCCTCACCATCTGGTGCAGACTAAAACAGAGAAAAGTAAAAATATAAAGCACTGAGTGGACAGAAGCACTTGTATTAGTGACTACGATGGTAGCTGCAGTTACTATGAGTCTTATTCCGTTTCAACTAGGACCTACTTGGAAGTTTGAAAGACTTCAGGGTAATCTGATTGCTGGGTTAATGTCTTGGACTCTTTTTCGTGTTTCGTAAACCATTCCTGAGGAGACTGGTGGGGCACCCTATCCTACTTGGGGAGGCTGCAGCCACCGGGGAGTTTTGTTGATATAGGGCACTTCTTTTATCTGCCACAGTCATGTCAATTAGGAAATCCAATAGGGAATTTTGCTATTGCTTATTTTGTGGGGAAAAAAAAGAAGATTTCAAGAAATAGGGAATTTTATGCAGTAGAATTTAATGCAGTTGCATCGAATCACTGATTAAAACAAAAAAAAAGTTGTAAACACTACGTGATCCTGTCGACATGATTTAACGTCAAAATACAAAACAGGTTAATTTAAATTGTGGTTGATTACAGTCATTTTACAGCATATTTAGTGACTGGCTGCTGAAAATTTGATATGAATAAGAAATAACAAGACATGTGCTTAACACATATACAGCAACTCCACGGTTACGTCATTCAGACATTTTTTCATCTGATGTGTTTTATTGTGAATGGACATCAAATTCCTACCTTTTTATGTCTTTGTTGACAAAGAGGTTGGATGGACAGCCTGGGGAAAACTGTGATGTGCGTGTACTATTGTGTAACATGATAAGCAGACTGTGGTTGACTGGCTCAGTAGCCTTGCATTAGAGACAGCCACAGAATAAGCCTCCTATCTCTAATGGCATTCTCCTCCTTTACTATCTGGACTCATGTTGACTGTGCACTATATAACACCATCCAATCTAGACTCCTGCTGACTTCGTATCACATGTAGACAGACACACACACACACACACACACACACACACACACACACACACACACACACACAAACACTGGCAAGGCAAAAACACAGTCTGCCCATGGTTTGACACATCTCTATCTACCTGCTGTTCTTTCTGTTAGAACATGTAAGTGCCAGTTCATTCATGTCAGTGTGTAACAAGTGAGATAAAAAAAAAAAGTTGGAAAAAAAGAAACCTCTTTCCTTTGAGATCATCCAAGCTGATTGATTTCTCTTTCACCACCTTGTCCCCTCACCCTTTCCTGATTGCAGTATGCATGCCGAGCTAAAATTGATTTATTGCAAGGTTTCTCCATCCCAGTATCCCCTCTGGGATTCATTTGCTGGATGCCAAGTTAAATTTGATCCATATCTGAGCCAACCAACACCTCCAACCCCTCTGCTCTTGTGATCGTGCTGTCCTCATTGATCCGTCTCTCAGGTTGCAAAGAGGAAAGATGTGACGACTACATAATTGTTCACATCCCTATTTCTGGGTGGCAACCTGGGGAGGAGTGGAGGTCAGAGAAAGATGAGGAAAAGTCTGTTTCCCTCTGAAATGATAAAGCAGCCTATATGACCCAGAGCTACGATATGGACCTGAATCTGAGAACAACGGACAAACAGGAACATTTGTCATCGCAAGCACTTTCCTCCCTCCTACCCCAAATCTTTTCAAACACTATCTCTACCGCTGATATCTCTGCACACATCTTAATCTTTTTTTTTTCTTTTTCCAGAGATCATATGGGATTTATGGCTACAAAGAAAATCAGCCCATCTCACACAAAGTGGTAGATCATGTGAGATGAGGAAAACAAAGTTTAAAGGTAAAGCTAATTGATATTCAGTAAAAAAGAGTTGTGGCAGACAGAGATAAACGTCAAATACTTTGTGTGCTGCGGGGAGGTTAGCAAAGAGTTCTTCATGTAACTGGCATGAAGTCGATAAAGGACTTAATGCTTTCATGTACTGGATATTCTGCCACTGGTACAGTTAAAAGCAAAGGGACATATACATGACTGGACATCAGCCTTCTCTCTGTTACTTAACTACACAGTAGCCTGGTATGCTCTTAACATCTGGAACTTCTGGAACTTTTACCCTCAACTACTCACATCATGTCAGCTGAAAGACCATGATGTACAGCATTGTGCTAAAATCTTGAGTCACCCCTCATTTCTTTAAAGTTTACTTCCAAAGAGCCACACTTTTGTGTATTTTGCAAAATTTATTTTAAAAATGCTATTGATAACACTTTTCAATAAACATAGCAAATAGTATTTTTGTACCAACAAAGAATTTCCCACAGAGCTTTTAGCCATAACAGGCATATGTCAAGTTAAGTATATTATAAACTGGAAAGCTGGAGGACAAAAGAAGAAGTGTCAATCCTAAAAATAAAAAAAAAAAACCCAAAAAAAACCTGCATATTTAAAGTGTCTCATTAGCAATAGCTTATTTTTTTAAGCATGCAAGTGATATCCAGCACACTGCAAACACTCTGTAGTAAAACAATATGTGGACTAAAAAAAACACACCATCAAACATTATTAGTTTGGCCTCCCCAGAGATATCTCAGGTATTCTACTTAATTTAAGCATCTTTGTCTCACAGCAGTGAAAACATTGTTATAGGTTGCCTTTAATGTTTTGCAAAAGATTTGGGTTAAATAAAATACACCCTGTTTTATATGTATACATTTTAGTTGTAGGCTTGAGCTAGGTTAGTTGAAGAACAAAAGTGTTGCTTAAAATACAAAACCGAAGCAGTAGCAAGCAAAAGTCATGGAATTAAAAAATAAATAAACCAAAGGAAGAATACGATAGTTTGCACAAACAAGCTCACTCAGATAAGTTCAGTATATATTATAATGACTATATGAAAAATCGATTCCATAAAAAATGAGTTCCTGTTACTTCACATGGAAGTTTCAACTTACGCTTATTTTCATCTCCATATTTCTTTTTCTTGGAGTTGGTTTGCATGATTCACAATCCTTACAGGCCAGTAATGGTGCCTCTGTGCTCACAGCCACACAAATGCCTTAGGTGACAATGTTAAATAAATAAATATAAGACTTTAATTTACCATTGGCTTTAATGCTCGCAGGCTTTGAGGAATAACAAAATATATTTCACTCAGCTTAACTTAACCTCCTAAGACCCGAACTCTTCCACAGCGGGCATTTTTAATTTCTCTTTGATATTTGGGCATATTGGGGCCCGATGAATGTAAAAACAAAGAATTACCAGATTTTTTTTTTTTTTACCTTATTTTTGTTTTTAAGAAAAATAAGAGCCACATATGAGGATATTTGTTTAAAATTTTGATAGAACAGTAGCAGCATAATGTCCTCGTAAGTGGATATCAGGCCCTAGGAGAGCAAAATTGAGTATTTTGGTCTAAATAACCCAAAATGTGATGTCCACATATGTGGACGCCAGGTCCTAGGAGGTTAAACATGCATCACTTTCAGTGGATTGCTTAGCTGCATTTTAGAAAACGTATGGGCATGCTCACAGAAGCTGTTTTCATTCCATATTTTTCCTTCTTTTTCCATTTTGCAATTAGATCCTAGTATTTTGTACAACTAAACTATAAATACTCACTATGCACTTAAATGTGGAAACAAGCGCAGCATTAAAAGATTCCCTTTGTAGGCAGCCAGTGTTGGCTATGAATCCCATGGGATGCAACAGATAAAACATAAACGTAGGTACATTTAAAAATAAAGGATAGGAGAAAGTGGGGCACCTGTATTTTTCAAGAATTGATCAGGAAGAGATTGATTATTCTATTTTCAGTTCAGTTTCACTCTTGCTCTGATTGACACCGTAAAGCAGGAGACCTAAAACAGTGCTACAGCTGCTGGCATCCAATCTAATGTACAGCTGAATTCAGATATTATACTGTAAAACTTTATCATTGGAATAAAAAAGAAAAGGTAGCCAAATCAGTGTGGGTGCAGTAGGAAATGAAATGAAACTTAATCTATAATCATTTCACATGAACAAACACTTAAAAATGATTATGCAAACAAAAAAAAAAAGATGAAAATAACCGTATTACTCATTGTGAACTTTCTAGGAATTCTTGGGTGATGCATTAATACACTCTTGTTATATGTTCTTTGCTACCTTTCTGATTTGATAATTTGAGATATACTTGAGAGTGAATAAGACCTGCTTAAGAGCATTCGGCATCTCTCAGCCCATTAAATCCTCCTTTGAACACGAGAGACACAAAAAAGCATCAATTCCTTCTTTGAGCATCAACAGATTTTAAAAAAGTCCTAAAATAAACAGCACTGCTCAAGCAGCACTGATGGATTACAGCCTTAGACTGAGTAATATTTTTGAGAATTGGATGTTTAAGCTTCAAACTATAGCAAAAGATTCACTGTGAATTTCAAGAGCATCCAAGAACAAAGAAAAAAGAAAGCACTAAAAGTATTATGGCTCTAAAACGTTACTACTGCCTCAGTACCCCTTAGAGTAGTCTGATTAGCTGATAGAGAAGTCAAGCTTACTCAGAGCTAAAGAAGTACTGATAATCCTTTCCCCGGGATCACAATTTTTTAGGTGCTGAAATGAGGAAATTGAGTTCATTATCAATTCAAAACAGGCAACTTATTCCCACTGCACCAATCAGTGAAATGATTTGCATATCAACGCTGTGATTAAAATTGTTAAGCTACTCTGGGTATATGCTTCACAAAATGAAAACTTTTCAATAATTATTCAGCAAATTGTTTGCAAAAAGAAGAAAAAATGGCCACACGTAACCAAAAGCAAGACCTCCTTACATGCAAAAATAGAACTGTAAGGCTATTCAGTTAATTCTCTGGGGTCTAACATTATTCAGCATTTTCTATGTAAGCCACTTCATGTTCCAAGAGTGCACTCGTGTTCATTGGGCTTTATTGTTGGGTCAAAAAAAGACACAATTAGATGGCAGATGCCTGACTGACAGCTGGGCCGATAACGCATTTTGTCTGTGACAAAAATAGATGTTCCAGTCGCTCATTACAAGCTGACCTCAGTTAAAATAACTTTGAGTTTGCCTGTTTTTTCGGTCAATCATCAGGATGAAAATAGAGCACTCTAGAAAAAGAAGAAGAAGGAAAAAAAAGCACAATTAGTAATGCCCCCCTCCACCCCCTTGTCTCCTTGCCTCTCTCTCCTCCTGCCTCTCAGTCCATTTTTCCTGCAGGCTAATTGTGATTGGCTGATTAAAACAATTACCGAGATAACGGAATCCAATCAACTATGGACGTAAGCATCATGCAGATATGTGGACCACCTGGAATACGTGCTGGATGATTTAGGCATTTGCCCAAACGCTGCACAGTAGATAAGACCAAAACACTGGAAAAAAATAAAAAGCCTGATCGATACATGTCTATATGAGTTGCATATGGACATCCAAATCAAGAGATTATGGTTGAGGGGGGAAAAAAAGAAAGACAAAGACAAAACCCCCCACAAAACTATATAATTGAGATGCTTGCCTAAAGAATCTTCTGGGAAGTCAGCATGTAGTGGTGTTTATTTCCCTTTTTAAAAACATTTTACATATTCAAATTCTACTGTTGATGATATTGCAATAAACTGTACTGCAGCACTGCAGCGGCTCCTTTTCCCTCTATTTTCACTCTCCTCTCTACCACATTTTTATCATTCACCTTTAGACCAGTGTTATTATGCAGCTTGTTCCTCTCTGCTTCTCTCTTTTTGCACGCATTTAGCAGGCAAAGTAGATCTGAGACACCCAGATGTTTGTTGAACTGGAAGCCTGCGTTGGCAGCAGCTGCCAGCCCATCACAGACGAAAAAAGACAGGAGGCAAAAATATCAGCCTGCAGTTTAACTTTAAAATCCTCTTTCTTCTTCCTTTTTTTCCCAGCTTGCTTCCTCCAACATCCATTACTTTGTTTTCACTCTAGAAAAAAAGTTGAGTTGATTCCAGCACTTGTACACATCCAAAGATGTGATATGACCACGCAGTAGTCTTGAATTTGAAATGTTTGTGGAGTATAATTGAATTATGGTTTGCAGTTTGTCACTTTGGCTAATAATCACAAGTTTATATTTATATATTGACCTGCTAGATAATGAAAAGCCTATCTCTGGGTCGTGGTTCTAAGTCCTTTGGTGGCCATTACCTCCAGTCCATGCGCTTCACTCCGCACTCATCTTCCAACATCTATTGTCCACTGGCCCAATTTTATTTCTTAACATGTAAAATGGTATGAGAGAGAGCAGTGGCTGAAGGGTGGGAGTGAGCCACAAAGAGACAGGGAGAGATAGAGGAAGAAAGAGGGAGCCTGGCAGGAGGCGGAATCCATTTGGAGCACTTAGTCAGCCAAGAGACCCCAACAACAAAATTGAGAAAGGGAAAATGACCAGCAGGCAGCAGCCACTATGCCAACCCAAGCTTCCAGTGGAATGAGAATAAATTGAAGTAAAATGTAACCTAGAAATAACTAACTGGTGCATGCAGGCGTGTCTGTTTGGCTTTCTGTCAACAAGCTGCTTCCAGTGCCATTTTGTTTCTGCCACAGCTGCGACACAAATTTCAGAATTTTGTAAAGAAAGAAAAAGCTTTACAGTACTCTGTCCTACTTTTACAATGTTTGGAAAATAATACAAGGTGAGTCAGCTCTACATGTGGCCATCACGGTGGTGATCAGCGCTACCACTAAACATGAATTTTGTGAATTTATTTTTATTTTTTCCTTTTTTAAAATTAACAAATTGTCAAATAGGCACTACTTAACCACAAATCAAGTATTCTCCCAGATTATATTTCATGTATTACACGCATAACTGCAGACACTGAAAATCTATTTAATTCAAATTCTTTTTTTTATCTAAATAGCACCAAACTACAACATCATTTGCCTTGAGGCACTTTATATTGTATGATAAAGAACCTACAACATTGCAGAGAAAACCCCAACAATCAGACGACCCCTACGGGCAACACTTGGCGACGGTGGGAAGGAAAAACTCCCTTTTAACAGAAAGAAACCTCCGGCCAAACAAGGCTCAAGGAGAGCCATCTGCTTTGTCCGGTTGGGAGTGAGGGGAGGGAATCAGGACAAAAGACACACTGTGGAAAGGAGCCAGAGACTAATTATAACTACCGATTAAATGCAGAGTTTGTGTGTATAAACACAAAGTGAATGAAAAGAGATTAGCGAAGAAGAAACCATGGGAAGCATTCACTAGACTAGGCATATTGCAGCATAGGGAGGATTCAGGGTCACCTTACCAAGTTCTAACCATAAGCTATATCAAAAAGGAAAGTTTTAAGCCTACTCTTAAAAGTGAAGAGGGTGTCTGTCTCCTAAATTCTATCTAGGAGCTGGTTTCATAGAAGAGGGACCTGAAAGCTGAATGTTCTGTCTCCTGTTACACTTTTAAATATCCTAAGAACAGCTGGATAGCTTTCTGATGAGTTGACCCAAGCTCAGAGTACCTTTATAGCCATGAGCAGAAGCATTTCACTCCAAACAAGAAGGTAGTACACAAGAGAGGCAAGTTATTATTAGTATTTTGTTACACGTATTGAGCACTATAGCCAGGTACCTGCCAGTGAGTCTCTTATCCTGTAGGTCGATTGCAGATGGTAGTCCTTGTTTTGCTGCGCATCCTTGGTGACACACGAAGTAGTTCTCCACCTGCAACAGGTCCAGCTTAGATTTTCCCTGGTGGAGCTGGATGGAGTCTGGTGATCTATGAGAGACTCACTTGAAAAGCAGCATGCCCAGCTAGCCCAGTGGCACAGACTCACAAGATGGAAAGAGGCAGGGATAGCTGGTTAGCAGCGATCACTACTGGTGTCTCTCTCAGGGACTGATGAGAAAACTAAAATATACCTGAACAGCCTGCCAAAGGAAAATGTGTAAGAGAAGCCCTGTTATAAAAGTAAATCAGAACTGCCAGTGCCTTGCAGTTAAAGGACATCACAGTTCTTTTTCCTTCCATCAAACCTTGTGCAGCTTACTAAATACAATATGCACTGTGTTGTTAGGTTAGGCGGTTAAAAAGGTTAGTGAAAGATGACTTTAGCTGAGCTAAACACTACAAACAAAACCTAGCCTACATGTTTTATGTAAAAATGTACTTTAACCAACTTTAAAATGTATTTTTTAAATAATTAAAGTGAAATATAAAACAAAGCCTTGATGGTGTTCAAGGACAGTAGCTTACTATAGATCAAGTGTTTTAGCAAAAGGATTGAAAGCAAGGGCGTAGATTTGGCATGGACGGAAGGGACATGTCCCCACCAATATCCAGCGATTATTGAAATGTCCCCACCAATAATTTGATCTCTGCGAGTAAAGAAAAACAAACCCGATAGAAAGAAAAAAACGATCTGTCAACGTCTCATTCACCCAGCGGTGCAGAAAGAGTTAAATTACGTTCTCTCCTACGTCATGTGACAAATATGGTTAATGTGATTGGCTGTGCCTTTCAGGGAGCTCTGTTTAGTTTTAGCAGCGGCAAGCCTGCGCTGCGAGGAGGAGAGGAGGATGGCAGCAAAAAGGAAGAACCTGGATATAAGAAAGTATTTTTCAAAGAAACCTGTAAGTCACTTAAAGTCAAGTTCACTCATAAAATGTGTCACAATAACGTCACAGGCTATGCTAGGCTTTGGCCCACATCAGTCTAAAATTGTATGTAACCATGAATAACGTGTTTTGGAAACTAACTGCACCACAGGCAGCACTATTAGTTATCTCAGTCTCAGAGTAGCATTTCTAATTTTGATTGAAACTGTCAGAGAAAACGGAGCCTCGAGTAAGCCAGGATATTAGTTTACAGAGGCTGTTAGAATTATATGTCTAACGTTAAAAGTTGGTGACACAATAATTTCATCCTAATGGTACTGACATATTCATAGGGTTCATTTTTGAGACAAAATATCACGAGGTAGTCATGATTTTGCAAATATTCCACCTTGTAGTGCAGTTTGCACAAATTGTTTTAAAAATGCACTCACCCTACAAACATTACTGATGAGTCAAGATCTGCACAAATGGACAGAAACACTGAAGCAGCTGCCCATTATATTCTTATTGTCATGTATGTCCTATTTGTCAGGTGACAGAAGAACCAACACAAAGCTCAGAGAGCAATGGTGATACAAGATCACAGGTGAAATTGGATGATGACCTGGTGGTTCATGACTGTATTTGAAGCACATGTGTGACTGCATGTATTTGGAATGTCTCACTGTTATTTATCAGGTGACAGAGGCAGCTCTGCCATGTTGTAGCTCAGACGGAGGTGAAGAGGCGAGGTCACAGGTGACTGACTGATGATTTGGTGCTATAGATTAACTAGTATTTATTATCATGACAGTTGTTAGGCTGCTGATGTAAATTGATTCATTAGTGTATGTTTGACAAAGAATCTGAATTGACACGTCTCACTTTTTATATGGCACGAATCAGTGTGTTATTTTATCAGGTGGCAATATGTCCTAGTGCAGTCAGAGGGGAAGAGCCAGGGCCAAAGGTGAGGCACATCAAGCACATAATAATTTTAATCTGAGGATAAAACGCATGTACTGAGGCTGAAAGAAGATTCAGTGCTCTCAGAAGACTAAAAACATGGCTAAGGTTAACAGTGACTCAAATGAGATTAAACAATGCTGCTGTATGTCCACCAGGAGACACTGGACAGTATAGGTGTAAAACCAATATGCCAGCAGTTTATCTCAGTTAACGAGAGGAGAAGGCATGTGTTTGGCTCCTTCACATAGAAGACGTTGAGTTGTTGTGTGGGACACCAGTAGTCCATGTCTGTTGCCGTAACAGTAGTTCATGTTTAGAATAAAATATCCCAGCTCACCGATTTGATAGTGTGCCTAAAATGTTGCATAATTTTGCTGAGAGATCTTTTACTTTGTGGTAATCTTAGATGAGTAGTTTTATGGACAAAAACCACCAGGTCATTCAGTGTTCCCTTAGTGCTAATGTATAACAGATGTTGGTGTACTATAACTGAAGTAATGTTGTTAAGTCCTTAAAGTCATATTATTATTATTGTCATGACTGTATTTGAAGCTATTTTTATTTTTGTATGATACCTGATTTATATGGAATATGGCTGAAGTAAACCAAAGTCTAAAATACTTAGTCATTTGTTTAATAGTAATTTAACATTATATAATTCACATATAAAACTATGAATTGTAATTTTAAATGGTTTAAAAGCATGTAGAATAGGATATGTAGGCAAATATATTCTCCTTTTTATCAAGAAGCAAAGACAAAAAGGGAAAAAAAAGAAACAGGGCAGGGTTCGGCGATTGAATCATCCGTCCCCACCAATACCAAAACCAAATCTGCGCCCTTGATTGAAAGTATCTTCTGTCTGAGTGAGGCAAATGATGGATCCAAAGCGCCTGGTTTGTGATGCTGAAACAAACTCTAGCCAGCAAACAACTGCAAAATCTTCACAAAGCCTGTGCAAGGTTTTAAGATGGCTAATGATGAGGATATTTCATAGCTGATTTCTCATCTGCCGATTTGTTGGGTGGAGTAAAACAATTTTATTTCCAGGCGTTGGACCTAATCCTGTTCACAGTAACAATGAGAGGCTGTCAACCAGATGTCTATTCTCCTCAGCTGCAGTGAGCTGCGAGTGCCCATGAGGCACCTGACAAGCCATCTTTACCATAAGCCTCCACCAAGAGACAGAAAGAGAAAGACAGAGACCTAGTCGATTGCCACACCTGGGGTGAACATCAATCCTCATATATCCGTGCCCTGAAAGTTCTGTATGTGAATTAGACAGAACACTGCTACACTGACATCAGGCCTGACAGGCACACCTATAAGTAATTTCAAAGATTTTTTGATATTTAAAAACAAACAAGGAAACAAAAAAACAATGCTGTGAACAAAAACATTAGGATTTTTTAGGAGTATTCACTCACTTATACAAACACACAGATATGCAGCACATAAGTGTTGTTCTTTTTACACATCTATTTTTACACAGTCATGATTGCTGGAAATGATGACTAATGGTTTAGAGAAGTAGATCAATATGAGCAAAGTTCACTCGGAAAAAAATAAAGACATCATCCGACTATCAAAGCTGTATACACAGCAAGGACTTTATACCTTTATAGGCAATATTACACAGACATTTAACTGAATCCAATACCTGACAATGGATGGATGGATTATTAGTATTAGTATTAGTAGTAGTCACTTCAAATGTTTCCTAAATATGGGATTAAAGTATTTCTTAATCTAATCTCATAATAAATACATTTTGATTATATAGGTAGCAACCCGGCTTAGCCACAACTTGGCTTGGGCATTTTATGAAAGTACATGCATAAGGTGGAGAAAGCACAGTGCTCCACCCTTCTATACATGGAAAGTGGGAGGCAGATACATCATCATGACCCAATGCAGAACAAAGCAGGCAAACTGGGTGTGTTGATGTGTTAGCATACCAGGTTTGCTGGTACGCCAGCTGAGCTTGACTTGACCTGCCTGAATAGAACAGACGTTCTTAAAGCATTATTATATGCTTTAAATGGGAAAATGTCATGTTATGTCAAGCATAAGCAAATCTCATTAATCCACAGTCTGGGCAGAATTTTTTTTTAAATGTCAATCATATGACACTGTGAATTTCAATAATTGTAGAATTTATAGCAAGGCTGTTGTATTCCTGGGTTTATTTAAGAAACTGTTGACATAAGCAAACTTGTCAACGGCACAACATTAGTCCTCAGCAAAAGAATAATGATATTCAATTTCCCACTTGGCATTAAAAAAAAAAGCCCTCAGCGCACATCTGGATTAACGATCATTAAAGGACGAGGTGCCACAGGAAACACATTTGTGCCTAGAAGAACTGCAAACATATTCCATCACCTTGTGCTCTTCTCCCTTTAAACCACAAATCTGATTGCTGTGTTTCATTCAATTTAGTTTGCCATTTGTTGCTAATTAATTTAAATTTCTCAGCTACCAAAAGATCAAAACAAAGCAGATTGCTAAGATCAGGTGATTTCTGTTTATCAACACTATTAAAACGCAATCTGAGTGCTGAGTGGGGTGACTTACGCTTCAAATTACACCGAATTCTTTTAAACAAAAATAATCCCTTCATTACTTAGCTGAATTCATTATTATAAATATGAACTGATGACATGAATAACTATTGAATAGATACAGTCCCAATGCATCTGTTCTAACTGTACCTGTTCTCCTAATCATGAAAGGTTCTTTTTATTTCTATTACTTTTTTGTTCATATTAAAATTAATGGGAAATACTAGTGAGTGTACATGCAGGGTTAGAGTATGAAATGTACCTCCTCTTACACTATATTCCCAAAAGTATTTGGCCATCTGTCTTCACACGCATATGAATTTGAGTGACATTCTTAATCTATAGGGTTTAATATGATGTCAGCCCACCCTTTGCAGCTATAAGAGCTTCAACTCCACTGAGAAGGCATTCCACAAGGTTTAGGAGTGGGTTTATCAGAATTTTTGACCATTCTTCCAGAAGCACATTTGTGAGGTCAGACACTGATGTTGTATGAGAAAGCTGTCTCCCAAAGCTGTTCTACCGGGTTGAGGTCAGGACTCTGTGCAGGCCAGTCAACTTCTTCCACATCAAACTTGCTCATCCAACTCCTGAAAAGCAACCCCACTCCATAATCTCCTCTCCACAAAATTTTAGACTTGGCACAATGCAGTCAGACAAGTACTGTTCTCGTAGCCACTGCCTAACCCAAACTGATCTATCAGATTTCCAGGCAGACAAGTGCAACTCTTCTCTCCTAGAGTCCAGTGTTGGTATGGTTTACACCATTGCATCTCAAAATTTGCAGTGCACTTAGTGATCTAAGGCTTGGAAATAGCTGCTTGGTTGTGGAAACCCACTCAATGAAGCTCTTTGTGCACTGTTCTTGAGCTAATCTAAAGGCCTCATGAAGTTTGGGGGTCTGTAACTATTCACTGAAGAAAATCGAACACTGTGCACTGAGTGTCTCAGCATCAGCCAGCCCCACTCTGTGATTTTACATGGCCTACCACTTTGTAGCTGAGTTGCTCTCTTTCCAAAATTCTTCCATTTTGTTATAATACCACTAACAAGTGTGAAATATTTAGTAGTGAAGAAGTTTCACAACTGGACTTTTTGCATCCTATCAAGGTAATACACTGGAATTCACTGAGCTCCTTAGAGCGACCCAGTCTTTCACCAGTGTTTGTAGAAGCAGTCTGTATTGTTAGCTAATTGATTTTACACACCAGAGGCCTGTAGAAGTGATTGAAATGGCTGGATTCAAAGATTTGGCTCGGTGAGTGAACACTTTTGGCAATACAGCATTTTTTTTTCTTTCCTCTGGTTTCCAAAATGCATCTATACAGCCCTGTATTCTTATTGACATCCATAACCACTACTTAAAATCTTAAAGCTGGCCAGAGTCAGCTGGGAATGTGTGGATTTTTTTTTTTAATTCATAAATACAGTATGCAAATGGCTGTAAAGTGGCCAATTGACAATTCAATAAGGAGAGATCATTTAAAAGAACTAAACATCATTTACTGAATCTGTCACTTAGACTTCAATGCCACGTAGCAGAGCAGAGTCCAGGACATGAAACAGAGGCAGACTGGCTTGCAAAAAGCAGGCAAGGATATTATTGGTACAGAGTGATGATGACAGATTTGAGTTTGGGAGAGCATAAGTGATGTAAAAAACAGATTGGCAGCCTAAACACCAAGAAATGTAGCCAGATGAGTAAATACAAATCTCCCTTACACATACGCTTCTTTAGTTTGCGTCCTTAGTGATCTCTGTAGTATGTAAAATCATATTTGACTGTGAAATCAAATTGACTTGAATAAAAATGGATGGTATGCAAGGAGAGCAGAGCTGAATGAAAACTATAGTAGATGCCAATATTTTTCTTTGAAAGAATACTATCTAGATACATAAGAAACCTACACAGAAAAAGTGCCGTTTCTCCATTGTATTTGTGTCTTAAAACATCTTCACGTGTTCCTACAGATAGTACGCTTTTGTTTGTGCTGTGAAGTCTTTTTTGTTTTTTTCATGAAGGTTGTATTATATGAGGAAGTCAACATTTGCAGACTTAACTTGAGATGAGAGTTACTAAGCAACCACCAGCCACTGGTACTGGCATAATAAATGAAGATGCTAGTCATTTCCTATACACTACTCACCTACAACAGCACAGCCATCTGACTAAAACTGTATAGTTACTGTGCTACCAAAACTGCTCTGACTGCATGCATACAGGAGATTTTCTGGTATCTAGCAGCTAATCATTTGTGTCTTGTAGTTTTTTGATGGGGTGGGGCTTCTGTGTGTGTCTGGCGTGTTCTGGCACATCCTGTGGATGCTCAATCAGTTTGGGATGTGGGGGGTTTGAAGTCTGGCTCAACACCTTGTCATAATCTTTGAACTGCTTCTGAACAATGTGTCATGTTACAGAGTATGGACCAGTCACATGGATGGTGTGTAGCAAAGTAACATCCACATGAATTCCAAAACCCAAGTTTCCAAGCAGAACGCTGCAATATAACAAGATGCAGTTTACTTACAGTACACCACCTGTTAGTGGTTTTAACATTTTAAGTCCTTTGTGTAAACCTAAAGCTTAAAACCACTTTAACACCAGATGACCTGTTTCTGGCTATTTCTATTCACGATGTTGAAGCAGATATTCCATGAAGAGTCCGTATATATTAGATGTTTTAAAGTTCAACTTCAGCTCCCTTGTGCCTTCAGCTGTCTGACATTTCTTTCTTCATTTCATTCCTTTTGTTGTATCTCTGGTTTTTCCTTCTTAAGATTATAATTGATAATTTATATGCTGACCAGAGCAAGACCAGAGGAACAATAGTTAGAACCAGTAACCTTCCAATGTACATATGGGCATGCATAAAATGTGAACAATCTACTGTAAATCATATCCAAGACATAACAGTAGTAGCCTCTTTCCCTTGACTGAAGGCTTTTCCATTTGAATTCAGTTATTCATAGGTTCAACTAGTGTGCATTCAAATAGCCAGCAAAGCAGGATGATAATTAAGTAATGAAATCCACCGGGGGTGGAAAAAAGAACATGCTTTGTCAGTGGCTTATAAGTGAGAATAGGCAGATTGTAAGTAAGGTGAACTGGATTTATAATACAGATTCAGTGGATTTTACAAAATGAGGGCTTCTGGGTGTCAAATATAGTCAGTTTTCTTCATATACTTTGCAAAAATAAATGAGAGAGAGAGAGAAAAAGTTTAGACCCACTGATTGCAACTGATCAGTCCTAAATTCATTCTGCAGAAAAAAGTCAATGACTCCAAACTTAAGATAATACAAATTATGTTCAGCAAAAAAGAAAGAAAAGGGGATATGTAGGATATTGCTTTAACCCTCCAGAACCCCCTCACCTTCATGGACACAGTCTAGGACTTTTTAGAGACACAGACAAATGTGAGATGGCCTTAATCTACATCAAATGCCACACACCTGTAGTAATGTCTTCAGCAATTTCTGATCCTTTAAAAAAAAGGAAATTCACTGACCTGCAGCAAGATCTGTACCACGTTTGAAACAACCTACCTGCCTATTACCTTGTAAAAATTGTGTCCAAGTACACCTGCTATATATCTGAGGCTGCTCACTAAACAAAGACAGAGAGAAATTCTGCTTCGTCATGCTGCCTGTGTCTCAGCATTATGCACTAAGTGTCTTTTAGCATGGGTGCCTTAACACAATAGTCCCAGCAGTATTGGCTGCTGGCAGGTTCTTCCCATTTTAAAGGCCTATAAAACCTGCATTGGGAGGCTGGGGGGGGGTGGAAGAGTTATGTCACAGATGTATCATTCATGAGACGGCGGCTCTCATCCCATTTGGACATTTGTGTTATGCACTTTGATTTTCACTTGCTGATTTTTTTCGTTTTCAGTCAATTTGTTCTTTCGCTTTCACTTGCTGATTCGGTTTAGACACTAAAAAGTACTTGGCTAGATTTAGGAAAGATTGTGGCTCAAAGTACAATACATCCCTTCAGAAGAGTAGTCCTGCACATTGAAAATTGAAGGTTTGTAGATGACAGACCCGTCTCTCTAATGCCATAACCCAGTGCAGCACCAAATGACACCTTGTGGATGACTCATAAAACAGCATTATTTTATGCCCCAGGAAATGACAATGGGCTGACCAGAAAGAGAGAAAGCAGTGTGTTCAACAAAACTACACCCACCCCAGACACAGCCGGTTCACCTTGCTGCTGCCTGGCAAGCATTACAGAAATATTAGCTGTCGCGCTACCAGATGCTGAAGCCGTTCCTTACCTCAGGCAGGCTGCGAGAGTGCTTCATTCATAATCCGCGTTCCACTCTGCAAACTGTTTTATTTTTGTGACTTGATTATTTATTCATTCATTTCTAACTTGTTTCTGTTTGCTTTTTTGCTTTTTATAAAAAGGACAACATCAGCAATTTAGTCATAGACTGTTGTTCTGCACTACGATAATTAAACTTGAACTTGAATCTTGGGGTGCAAAGCTCAAATTGTGATACAACGGCTTCAGCACGAAACAGTACAGAACTGCTCAGCTGTGACTGACAGAGGCATGCATCATTTATAAAAACAAACTTTTAAAAATTGTTTTACACAGTGAACACAGTGTTAGACAGAGCATTTTGCCAAAGACTAAAGATGTGAAAACAGGCAGATTTATTGAAGATACACAATAAAGCTTAGTGCTTTCTTTTTCTTTGTATTTCTTTTTTAACCCTACTATGACTCTACCCTCAAGAGCAAAAGCAACGTGTGGTAAAAAACTTGCTATAAAAGATTTTTTTGTTATTGTAGTAGCACTTTTCCTCATTCTTTTATCAATTAAGTACCAGGCAAGGTTATCTGCAAATGCACGTGGTATTTGGGCCAAAGTTGTGGGGAGCAGTGCTTTCGCTGGCCTACTCTGCTTTTTAATACACAGTAATTTTGGGTAAAAAAAAAAGAAGTGTGGCATACAGTACAGAAAAACCCCAGTGGTGTGGATACAGATAAATAGCCTTGAGATGAGAAAGTATTAAATTGCTCCCATGGTAGAGGTAGCAAGAAGAATTGGATGGATTTTCTTGTGCATGTGTTATTAAGGGAGCATTTATAAAATCATTTTGAGGTTAAGTGCACATCAGCCTTAAAAAAATGGGATACTAGCCCTTAGTAAGGGTGGGGGTTTTAATTCCCATACAGCGCCTATAAAAATGGAAAGAGAGAAACATGCAGAAATAACATGCATGTGCATAAGCAGGTTACGCGGAATTTCTAACCTATACGAACACTGCGAAGGCGACAGAATCTGGTGACAGAATCAGATGAAACCAAAGCAGTCAAGAGTGCAACCGATGCTCTGTCACTCCCACTCTGTTCCGTCTCCTTTCTTCCCCCTTCCTTGCTCCTTTTGACATTTCGTCACAACAGTGCAGCATCTTTAATAGCAGAAGTGCTACCGAACAGTTTTTTCACAAATACCGAACCGCGTGAATGTCAAAATGGAAGATTTCACCTGAGGCTGGTGCCCTGTACTTACAGAGGACCTACCAGCAGCAGTCAGTGACATGGAATGATCTGTAAATGGGTGGAGAGCAGTGAGTATCAAGAGGTATGCTTGTGAAGTGCAGAGGCAGGGCTGAGATAAAATGTAGGACAATTTGAGAGCTCTTAAATCCAGGCTGATAAACGTCTGATTCATCGCAGTGTGTGTAAGTACATGTGTGTGTCACTGCCTCTTTCTCCTCGTTTCAAGAATGAATGAACAAAGACACCGTGCTCCTTTTTAAACAACACCTTTTTTTCTTTTTTTTTGCTTTTTCATTGAGGTCCCGTGCATCAGGTGACACGGCTCTCTCGTACATGTGCTGTGTTTACGCATGTGTGTCTGTTGGTGTGCATCGTGGACATGTGAGGTGGGATGCATGGTGATGGATTAGGGCTAGAACTAATGTGCTCGTCCACCTGTGAAATGAGAACCAGGGGAAAGGGGACAGGCGGAGGAGGGCCCCATCACACTCACATCAGGCTTCCTGCAGACATAACTTGACACTTTTTGATGATTTGATGGCAAACGCACAAACAAACGCATACTTCTTTGCCCTCTACATTTTCCCCCTTTCTTTTTTTCTTCCTCTAAGAAAGCCCGGCACAAAACAGATCTGACAGACGCACAATTCATAGACTCGCTTGAAGTGCAAGACACGTTTGACCACACCGTCAGAAAAGGAGGCCATGGATGAGGTGAGCAGACACACACAAAAAAATCAAGCACAACCAATACCTCTGTTGGGGTATTTTCAAAGTGCATCAAAGAAGCAATACAGTATTACAGCAGTACCATTTACTGTGACATGACTGACATTCTCTTATCTGTTCTTTGTACTGTCTCTCTCACAAGTGAAGCATTTTGTATTGTAGTGTAACTCTTGTCAGGCCCATTGTACTACATTGTGCACAGTGTGTATACAGTATAGACATAGATTATACACGTTTTCAAGCAAATTTAAAAATAATAATAACTTTCACAAGTTAGTAGAGTCAAACCAAGGTTAAAAAAAGCTAAAACCAAATGTGAAAAAAACATTTAAGTAAAATAAAAAATGGAAACTTGCAAAAAAAAATTAAACTTCTCCAGATGACTCCAAGACTGTGAGTCAACTGGTTTTAAAAGTGTCTTTATTTTAATATCTCTCCTGGTTTTCCTTAATCTCCCCTTTGACACATGTCCTCTATACAATAATAGTTTAAAAGGTTAAACTCACACTGAATGTCACGGTACTGGGCCGTGTGACCCCGTGTTTGAGTTTTATTGTATTTTGTTATTAATTTGTGTTCTAGTTTCAGTTTAGTTTATCTAATTAATTTCTGCAGTGCCTAGGTTGCTGTTCTAGTCTGTTGTTTGTGGATCCTTTTGTGTCTTCTCCCCTGTTCTAAGTCTCCCTGCTTCGTGGGTCTGTTTCATGTCTCTGTGGTTCTTGTTGTAAAGTTCGTGACATGTCTGCGTCTCGTCATGTTTCCTGTTTATTTTGAAAGTTTTGTTTCCATCTTCTATGTGCTTAGTTTACACTTCCGCTGTGGCATCATTATGTTCATTCTAGTCAGCTGTTTCCTCATGTGTCTCCACTTCCCCTGATCTCCTCATTTGTGTATTTAAGTCCTCAGTCTCCCTGTGTTCAGCGTCACGTCATCTGCATATGTACCACCATGTTTTCCTCATCAAGGTCATAGTTTAAAAAGTCATAGTTTAGTTCATAGTTGAGTCTTGTTTGCCGTTTTGTTTGTTTATTCATTCTTTCAGCCAAATAAAGGCTCACTTTATTTTTGAAACTGGTCTCCACTGTGTCTGCTTCTGGGTCCACCTCATTTTCACACCGGCGCACCCCACCGAGACCTTGAAACTATTAAAAACCGAAGTAAAATTAAACATTTTTTTAAAAAAAGAAACTGAACTCCATCCATTCTCTTCTGCTTATCCTTATCAAGGTCTCAGAGGGGCTGGAGCCTATCCCAGCTACCATAGGACGAGAGGCGGGGTACACCCTGGACAGTCTACTGCAGGGCTCACACAGAGAGACAGGCAACCATTTGCACTCATATCCACACCTATGGACAATTTAGAATTATCAATTATCCTAACCCTGTAACTACATGTCTCTGGACAGTGGAAGGAAGGCAGAACACCCAGAAAGAACCCGCACAAACACAGGGAGAACATGCAAACTGCACACAGCAAGGCCAGGTTGTGGAACTGAACTCAGGACCTTCTTTCTTGAAACAAGAAAAAATGTGGAAACTAATAGAAACTAAGCTGGATTAAAAACAAAAAGTCAAAACAACATAAATAATAAAAGCTAATTAGAAAATGCAAAACTATACTAACTCTGATTCATACCATGCAATTGCTGAGAAAACAGAGAATTGCTATAGTTACTTATATACTTGTAAAATGTAACAATTTTCTTCTTCTCATCTCAAAATGATCGAGGTGATACAGCTAATTTGTTTGGTTCAGTTTCAGAGTCAAATTGTTGTGAAGTTTAAATTGTTAACTGGTAACACTAACTATGTCACTGAATTGGCCGAACTGTAGGGCATTTTGAGGATGATCATTGTTTAGCGTTTTGGCTAACAGAATTATATTACAATCAGGGGAACAGCAACAGCAACAACAATAATAATGATAACGATGATCATGATTATAAGAATAATGCTAATAATGAAACTCTCACCCATAAGCTTTCTTTAGCTTTAGTAACTTTAATTACTATTCAGCCACTCAACACCAAGTGAATGGTATAGTGTGCTGTTTCTCATGAGGTAAGCACACACCTGTCAAATTTAATGCTTGTTTCTTTTAGTGCGTGTGCAAGATGGTAAGTCACAACTGACTACACTTCTGAGTAAGCTCATAAACACCTGATTTTCTCTTTTCTCTCATCATTCCAAAAAGAATTTACTCATATGCTCAACGGAGAAAAAAAAAAAAAAACTAGCCTGAGGGAGCGCCAGCTTTTAGTTTTCTATGATTACTCTTTTAAAGTCGAGAAGGATGTCTGAAAGAGGTTGTGCCGAGTCCATCTGTTTGCTGTCAGGTATCTGAGAATGCTGGGCGCCCGTGTGCGTGTGAGTGTATGTGCTATATGTGCGATATGCGTGCGCCCGTTGCAGATGTCCAAAAGCTACTTAAGGGCGATAATTTCCCTCTGATTACTCTAATGCGCTACAGTGCTGCCATCATGTCTGTGATTTCTTCATTGCTTGGCAGGACCACACACACCCTCCATATGCTCACTGACTGTCAGGCGCACAGACATGCACTTATCACCAAGAATGAGAGCTATGAAGCGATGAAAAGGGAAATGAGAAGGCGTGGGTGGGTGAGGGGTAGTGAGGAAAGCAAGAAAATTGTCTCCACTTTGTAATTTGTGCATATTTTATCAAATTCTCCCGTGACGGCGCTCGACATTCTTCACTGTGCCTCATTGTGTTCTGAGTTGCAAAACCAGGCTGATAAACAAGAGTGGCAAATTACGCAGTTAAAAACTTTTGAAACAATTGGAGTCTGTAATGAGTGGGGGGGGATTAATAAATCATATTTGTTCATGCATTAGTAAGGAGGGGAGCTGATGAGGTAGGGGTGGGCTGAGCCAAACGTCTTTGACAGATCTTGAACATTAATATTTAAGTAGTGTAAACAGATATGATGCACCCTTACATCGACTTCAGACAATTCTGGATGTGCGAAAATGTCAACTTTATGCATTTATGTTCATATTAGTGTGTTAAATTGTCTATGTATAAAAGGTCCATATAACTAATCTGATATAAAGACAAAAAATAATATATTTTAGAAACTAAGCTTTCAAAGACTAAAATTACCTACTTAACAGTGACGGGAACATTTACTCTTTAATTGATTTCTCAGTCATAATTTCCTGTTAAAAATATATGAAAATATTTGAAATAATCTTAAAACTTTGTCCATCATTGACCGTTGAGAAGCAGTGCCATCCGTCTTTTAAAGATATCAGTCAAGTCAGGACAATTCCAGCAGTTGGCTGTGTGCTGACCCTTGAGGGCAAAATACAAGCCAACGTTGGCTCATGCATGGCTGCCAAATATCATTAGTAGTTGGGGATGTGGATTTGGTCCAATTTGCAATGAGGATCAGTTCCAATTAGAAGCATTTGGTCTAAATTCAGGGCAAGGGTAGGACTTAAGAACTGACCCAGTTATGTATAATCTTAATTGTTTATGGTTAAAGAAAAAATAAATCAAAAAACTTTTTTGTTGTCTTTACTTACTCAGCATTGTACATTTTTACTGACCATTTTTTAAATTCATTTTATTTATGTATCTGCCTTAATGTATGGGAACATAATGTAATGGTTAATCTTAGGTTATTTTTCATTAAAAACAACACAATAAAGTTAACAAATTAAAATGTTCCACTGTTTTCATTTCGAGTCCTATTGCCTACATATACTGTATTACTATTTTGAAGATGTGGTATCCAATGAATGCTGTCGCCTCAAGGTCATAGTGCAGTAACAAACACATCAAAGCGATGAAACATGACAGGTGTGTTCGAGTGCTTGTTAAATCTTGTCAGTGACAGCACAAGGAATACTTAAACGACAGTCTTGTACCCTCATAAGGTGTAAGAAAAATAAATGTTCTGTCTGTTAAATGGAAACAACTACAAAGATTTATCCTGCTGTAGTCACGAGTACAAGTGTATCATTTAGCCTTGGTGGCCACGTGTTATTAATGTTTTTGTATTAGAAAATGAGACCTTTTCCTGAAGCACCTTTCCTTTTCCCTTCAGCAACAGGATTCTTGTTCATTTACTGCTCGTGTTCTTAATGACAAAGCGCTGTTGTCGTTTCAGTGGCTACTCAGTAGGTGCTGAAATGCCCTACTGAAATATATATATATAGCACAATCTCACAGCTAGAGATTGACGAGGTACAACATAAATGCTACGGCAAGGGGGAGCCAGGACGCCACGTCAGGGGGGAGATATCATCACCCCCACCCGAGATTGGGTACCAAGCCCCAAGTGCGATAGGAGAAGGACCGTTGAGTGCGAGAGGAACTGACCTGAAAGATAGGATCATGGCCAAGCTTGAAACCTGGACCCCCCATAGCCGGTTACCAAGATTATGTGATGTACCCTCAGAAGAAGGTCTGCTAGATGATGTTAATGCAGCACTACGGACGATACCTACAGCCACGATTACCGACACTAACAAGCTGATCTACAATACGGCAGCAGTGATCAGTGAGATGCTTGGCTACAAGTTGAACAGCCACAAGGGGCAGTCCCCTCCATGGAGAAGGAGTCTAGAGGCTAAAATCAAGGTAGCACGGAGGGAGGTCAGCCAACTATCGGAGTTGCAGAAAGGCACAATGAAGAAGGTGCCTAAGAAGTACAGGAAGCTGTCCATATCTGAGGCCTTGGAAACTGCCAAGCAAAGACTCACAGCCTTGGCCAGCCGCTTGAGGAGGTACACCAGAGAGATAAAAGGCAGGAGGATAAACCAGCTGTTCTCCACAGAACCAGCAAAGGTGTACTCTCAGTGGCAAGGGAACAATAAGAGAACAGCACCACCAAGGCTGGAGACGGAGCAATACTGGAAGAGCATATGGGAGAAGGACTCAACCCATAACGGCAAAGCTCAGTGGCTAGTGGATCTGAGGGCAGACCATAGCAACCTCCCTGAACAGGGTCCAGTAACCATCACGGTGACAGAATCCAAGCAAGGGTCTCTAGTATGAAGAGTTGGACAGCACCAGGCCCCGACATGGTTTACGCCTACTGGCTGAAGAAGCTGACTGCACTCCACGAGCGTCTGGCAGCACAAATGAACCAGCTGCTAGTTGACGAGAGACATCTGGAATGGCTAACTGAAGGTCGGACGGTCCTGATCCCCAAGGACCCCAAGAAGGGACCGGTCCCATCCAACTACCGACCAATAACTTGCCTCAGTACTACATGGAAGCTCCTGTCAGGCATCATATCGGCTAAGATGAACAGGCACATGGGTCAATACATGAGCGGGGCACAGAAAGGGATTGGCAAGAATACCAGAGGCGCAAAACACCAGCTACTGGTAGACAGAACAGTAAGCCGAGACTGCAAGACCAGGCTGACCAACCTGTGCACTGCCTGGATTGATTACTGGAATGCCTAGAATTGTACAAGATCAACAGGACCCTAAGAGCCTTCATCAGGAACTCAATGGGGATGTGGCGTACAACACTAGAGGCCAACTCCAAGCCCATAGCACAAGTCACCATCAAGTGTGGGATCTACCAAGGAGATGCTCTGTCCCCACTGCTGTTCTGCATAGGCCTGAACCCCCTCAGTGAGATCATTAACAAGACTGGCTACGGATACCGACTACGGAACGGAGCGGTTGTCAGCCACCTCCTGTACATGGATGACATCAAGCTGTATGCCAAGAGTGAACGAGACATCGATTCACTGATCCACACTACCAGGATATACAGCAATAACATCGGGATGTCATTCGGGCTGGAGAAGTGTAGTCGGATGATAACAAAGAGAAGGGAAGGTAGTCAGAACTGAGGGGATCGAGCTACCAGAAGGCAACATTGCAGACATAGAGGACAGTTACAAGTACCTGGGGATCCCGCAGGCGAATGGGAACCATGAAGAGGCAGCTAGGAAAGCTGCAACCACCAAGTACCTGCAGAGGGTCAGGCAAGTCCTGAGGAGTCAGCTGAACGGTAAGAACAAGATCCGGGCCATCAACACCTACGCCCTGCCCGTGATCAGGTACCCAGCTGGTATAACAAGTTGGCCAAAGAAGGAGATAGAAGCCACTGACATAAAGACAAGAAAGCTCCTTACCATGCATGGAGGGTTTCACCCAAGTTCAGCACCCTGAGGCTGTATGCTAAGCGGAAGGAAGGGGGCCGGGGACTAGTGAGTGTCAGCACCACAGTCCAGGATGAGACAACGAACATCCAAGAATACATTGGGAAGATGGCCCCAACTGACCGAGTGCTCAGTGAATACCTCAGGCAGCAGAAACCCAAGAAAGAGGAGGGAGATGAGGAACCATCATGGAAGGACAGGCCCCTGCACGGTATGTACCACCAGCAGATAGAGGAGGTGGCTGATATCCAGAAATCCTACCAGTGGCTGGATAAAGCTGGACTGAAAGACAGCACAGAGGCACTAATCATGGCAGAACAAGAACAAGCTCTGAGTACAAGATCCATAGAGGCTGGGGTCTATCACAACAGGCAAGACCCCAGGTGCAGGCTGTGTAAAGATGCCCCTGAGACAATCCAGCACATAACAGCAGGGTGCAAAATGCTAGCAGGCAGGGCATACATGGAACGCCATAACCAAGTGACCGGCATAGTATACAGAAACATCTGTGCCGAATATGGCCTGGAAGTTCCGAGGTCAAAATGGGAGACGCCCCCAAGGGTGGTGGAGAATGACCGAGCTAAGATCCTGTGGGACTTCCAGATACAGACGGACAAAATGGTGGTGGCTAACCAACCGGACATAGTGGTGGTAGACAAACAGAAGAAGACAGCCGTAGTGATTGATGTAGCGGTTCCGAATGACAGCAACATCAGAAAGAAGGAACACGAGAAGCTGGAGAAATACCAAGGGCTCAGAGAAGAGCTCGAGAGGATGTGGAGGGTGAAGGTAACAGTGGTCCCTGTGGTAATTGGAGCACTAGGTGCGGTGACTCCCAAGCTAGGCAAGTGGCTCCAGCAGATCCCGGGAACAACATCAGAGATCTCTGTCCAGAGGAGCGCAGTCCTGGGAACAGCTATGATACTGCGCAGGACCCTCAAGCTCCCAGGCCTCTGGTAGAGGACCCGAGCTTGAAGGATAAACCGCCCGCAGGGGCGTGCTGGGTGTTATATATATATATATAACACATACATGCACCTCCATAAAAGACTAGATGCTTACATTTGGTGATGATTTTGTTTTGAACTTGCAGTGTTCTGGAGTGTAACAGAAGTCAGAATAAACCCCTGCAGTCAGTGGCTGTAGTGACATAGATGAGCAGCAGTGAGTAATAACAAGCAGGTCAATAAGAATTAAAGCTAGAGAAAAACAGAAAGTGTTGGTACAGAGCAGTCTAAAAATGAAAAAAAAAAAAAAAAGTGGTGCTCTGAATCTCAGATAACATTTCATGTTTTGGTCCATCAGAACTGGCTGTCCACTGCAGAGTCAGTCAGTTAGTAGTTGCTTTAAGCTTGCTTTTGTTTTATTTCTGACTTTATATATACGGTCCTGAACTGTCAAGACACAGATCGAACCTGTTTGTCCAGCACATCCCACAGATATACAGTTTGACTGAGATCTGGGGAATTTGGATGCCAAATCAACACCTCAAACCATTCCTAAACCATTTTTGCTTTGTGGAATTATCCTGCTGAAAGAGGCCACAGCCATCACATGATACTAGTATGAAATAGGTGTATATGGTCAGCATCAATGCTTAGGTAGGTGGTAGGTGTTCAAGTAACAGCTGCATAGATGGCAGAACCCAAGGTTTCCCAGAACATTGCCCAAAGCATCACACTGCCTCTGCTGGCTTGCCTTCTCCGCATAGTGCATACTCTGTGTAAGGAATGCACAACCAGCCATCGATGTGATGTAAAAGAAAACATGAATCATTAGACCAGACCACCTTCTGCCATTGCTCCATGGTCTAGTTCTCATGCTCATGTGCTCATTGTTGGCAGTTTCAGCATGAGCAAGAACACCCTTGCTGGTCTGTGACTATGCAACCCCATACACAACTAAATGTGATGCACTGTGTATTCTGACACCTTTTTAGCAGGACCTGCAGTTTTGGAGATTGCCTTATTCTGTTGTCTAGCAATCAAACTCTCACAAGTCCTAACCCTTACTCACTTTACGTTTTTCTAACACATCGACTTGAGGACAAAACTTTGACTTGTGTAACACAGTAAGGGGAATTGTTGAAAAGAATATATAAATGGGCCAACAGGTTCGACTATAGGAGCACAGGGGTGTGTTTAAATGAGACACAGAGACATGAACGTAACTCAAAAGAACCAGCCGACTTTAGTGAAATAAACCATAAGGTTGACAAGCACAGGATAAAGACACTTCACAATGGTAGAAAGGAGACTTACAAAAAATGAAAGAAAAGTAAAACACAAACTACTAAAACAATGACTTGGCCAAGTGTTACTTTTGGTTTTCAATGTTTGGGTTTCAATGCTTGGGTTTCAATGCTCGGGTGCACCCTAGTAACCTGACTCCTTAACTCTTATAGAAACAGATTACACAAATCTAATGTACATTCAAATGAAAATCTCACACTCTTTTCACATGTGGAGAATGTTCTACACAACAGCTTATTATTTAAAGTCCCAAATAAAAAATGTCCAAGGGGTAAAGTCCAAAAAATTCCCAGGGTGTGAAAGAAAATAGGGGTGAGAGAATGTCAGTCAGTGGTCTTATGTATAACCAGCTGTGTGTGAAAGTGTGAGTGATACAGTCCTACCACACCGCAAGGTGCAGCACATCATCAAGTGGAAAAGAAGCGAATCTCAGTCTCTCTAAGTCCAGGTGGGAAGGCTCGCCATCTATTTCACCGGAGGAATCCACCTCAGGAACAATTCAGCATACAAAAAAAACCTGACCTGTCAACAGACAGGGTCAGAAGAGCAATTCAAATATTAATTATGCTGTTCTAGCTATAATTCACAACTTAGGATTTTGTTGAAATCACATTCAACATCAATCTGCAATTAAAATACTCAAATTTGCAAAAATAAAACATCTCTCTTACACAAACTATGCATTAAACCAAGTAAAGTCAGTGCATATGCAACAACTATTAATCAAACAATTCAGATAAATTCAGTTTCTCAACGATAAAATGTGAAACAGACGTGAACTAACTGAGACGTACAACATGTGCTCACCGATCTCAGTGCATCACGGCCGAAGACAATGGTATGGTGTCTCTCGGTCGTAAAATGCGGGGCTCTAAATAACGTAGCAGGGTATGGTTTTTTTCTTTAATGACAGTAATACGACGTGAAGGAAAATAAACATAAGTTGCGCTTCAAGTGTTACCTTACTTCTGGAAGCAGATTGAGATGAACTTTAAGGCAGTTTATAGCAACCAGAGCTAACAAAGGCTAACAGTTTAGCTCCACGCGTACTTTCTAAAGTCGCCAGAAAACTGCAGCATTCGCCTGTTTATTCACTGTGGCTACTTTTAACATGAAAGGTAGCTGATAACCAGCGAACTTATGTGCAGCACAGTTGGTTGCAACTTATATCTAATACTTTTCCAGCTCAAAAGCTTCAGTCTCTCTTTTCTCCTGCCAGCACGCGACTACCTCCACACATAGCAGCGAACACAGAGCAGGTGGGTGGGACATGCAGCGGCAGACTGCTTTCCCATTGGCCAAAGCATACTGGGACCTGTGCATTCTGATTGGTTCGGCAGGCTGTCCATCTCTCCTCATATTTATCAGTCCTTAAAGTGCTACCCTCATTTTATGTGGGTTACACTTGCTTCTTTATATATCCCACCAACTAACAGATGCTATGATGAAAAGTATTCTTCACTTCATCATTTCACTTTACCTCTTTGATTATTTAGCCTATATATAAATATCCTTTCAATAGAATACCTTAAACCATCTAGGAGGCACTCCTTTTCAAAAACTACTGTAGATTTTAAATAATGTCTTTACTTTGTACAAGTAGCCTGTCACAAAAACACAAAAAATAATTTCTTTTCTTTTCTGTAGTTGAATTTGCAAAAATATTGCCAAAGGTTTGACAGGAATAAAATTGTATTTTTGCACCTGCAAGGTGATTCACAAAGAGCTAGGAGCTGGAAACTTAGCATGTCGCTCTAAGATATGCCATGTCCTTAAAAAATTGGGAAACTGGACATGTGGAGGACAAAAAAGAAGTGGCCTAAAAAATATCTACCACACATTATATGTACCTGAAAGCCCTAAGAAGATATCCAGCAACGACCTGACACAGGACCTGAGAAATAGACATGGCCATTCAGTTGATTCATCTACTGTTCACTGAAGTCTCATCAGAAAAGGTCTCAATGGAAGGGAGGCTGTCAAGAAGCCATTCTTAAGGAAGGTAAGGAGGGGGGAAGACTGTGGTATACCAGATTACACAAGAACTGGACTGAAAATGAGTGGAAACCTTTCTTTTGGGGTGCTGAATCCAAATTTGAAATCTTTGATTCAGCAGAGAGATACAACAGTGACTGTAAATGTCATGGTTTGGGGCTGCGTTTATGCCAGATCTTGTCAATTACAAATGTAGAAAAGTACTGTTTGATCTACCACACAATAGAGTCTTGAATGTGTCTAATTGACAATGCCTTATTTGTCTTCATGACAATTATCTGAAACACACTGCCAATGCAGTAAAAATCATTCCTAGGTAGAAAAACACGAAACAACAGAACTCTTTCAGTCATGATTGGCCTCCCCAGAGCACGAACCTCAACATTATTAAAGCAGTGTTTTATCATCTTGACAGAGAACAGAACAAAAAGCAGCCATGTCCTTCAATAAGTTGAAGAACTATTCCGAATGACACCTTGAATAATTGAAAAGAAAGTTACCTAAGAGAGTTCAGGCTCTGAGATGGAATAACAATAATTCAGACCAGGAATATTAATAGAAGTTACTGGATTTTAGGACAGTAAACCTTAAAAGCAAACATGACTTGAACTTTCCAGTCTGTTGAAGGATTTGATAAAGTTCTGGTCACCTATAATGACTTCAGTCACTCAGTCCAGTATACAGAGCAGGGACCCACTTCACATCAACTCTGCCATTAATGATTCCTCCCTAACCACTTTCTGACTCTGTAACCTGTAGTAATTATTCATATTGCATGGATGTTGTTCGACTGAAATATGTTTTCTTCATTAATTTCAATATGTACAGTGCTGTGGGCCTGACAACTCATTTTCACTCTCAGAACTTCAAATAACACAACAACAACACTACAACTAACACTACATTGTTTTTATTATGCTTCTTATCATAAACATTTATTGTCTTCTGTGTTTTCTTTTTTTCAAATTTTATGTGCTTCTGCATCTTTTCTTCTGTAGAAATTCTTCTGAGACCTGAAAACACATAACAGTTTTAGGGTTTTCTCATATCTGTGCCTCTCCTTTTCTACATCCTTTCTATTGATTCCCATCCTCTTTTTTTGCCATCAGTCCCGGGGGAAAAAAGGGGGAAAGAATATCAAACAGTTTATGATTCTAGGAATGTTTTAAGTGCCCATCAGTTTTAGATGACCAGTAGACCAGTTGCCAAGCTCATTTTCCCTGTCTTACTCCACACTTCTCTTTTCTTTTCCTTCAGGCTGTGACTATCTTAGTATCAGAGAAAGCTATCATCCAAAAACCACAAACCTGCAAGTTCACACTGAAATCATTTGGCTCAGAAAACTAAGTAAATCACAGCATTTACAATATTTTTAGGGGTGACATAAAGTTCCCCTGGGATTTGAATAAAGTTCTCAGTATTTTCTTTAAGCCATCAGAGGCTTGAATGCATAATTAATCCTTCTTTCACACATTTTAAATTCCACATTACCCTACTACAAAATGCATATTCAGTGTGCATCACCTGCTGTGACTGGTTGGCAGCAAACCCCAATCTTGTCTCAATAAGCTGAAAGAAAATTAATCAGCCGGCAGTACTATATCCGCATATCATTGTTCAGAAGGTTTCCCATAATGTTAATTTTAGGTCAATGTGAGCGGTGCAACTGACATGGAGACTATGATAGATTATTTTACAGATAATACCCTGTCAGCACTTATGTACTTTAATGTATACAGAAAATGAAACAAACAGAAATATTGAAGTTCTCAGGTTTAATTTCTGTGAATCTCCATTGTTACAAATGGAGAATAGAACAAATATGGTTCTAATGAACTGGCCTTCATAAAATCAAGGCAAAGTTCTGATAGCCACCAAGCAGCCACCGGGAGTGAGCCAGTACATACCCGAGCGCCCAGCCCCGGACAACAAGAACCACCAACGCACGACACCTGAGGGCATCAGCCACTGGCAGGGAGTGTGGTGGGGGAAGATAGGCCTCATACCTTGGAGAGCCTGAGATGTTCCCAGAGAGGTGGAGTCTAAGACCCGACCTGGCATATAGACACAGATGTACAGGCACACACAGACACAAACTTGCATTCCCACCCTCATGCACACATATACAAATACTCAGCACTCACCCAATATGTAGACAGACACAAAAAGACACTGTACACACAATCACACTCCCCAAACATACTCTATACCCCAGGTCCAGGCACCACAACCCCCAGAGGGGGAAACCACACCTAGACTCAGGAGATGTTACCCTTTTCCCTGGGGTGGAGACAAGCAGACCGCCCCTGGCACTGCAGTAGCAGGGAGGCCCCGCATCCCAGACCCCAATTGGATGGCCAACTCCTCCTACCAGCCCCTTTGCCCCAATGGCTAACAGAGAACGGGGGTGTGTGAAGACCCCAAACCTCCCTCCGCCTGCTTATATGTAGTGTTGCTGCTACTTTTCTAAAGTGCATTTAAAACACTGGAGGGCATGGTGCTTCCTGCCAGAGAGCAGCAGGTGTAGCACGGCCCCTCCCAAGAGCCCTCAATGTCTACATGCATTTAAAATTGAGAAGTGGGCAGTGCCGCCAGAGGTGAGGTTGAATACACAGACCGTCTTCTGGACACCGTATAACGTGTCCACCCCCAAGGCCCTATATGTATGTGTAATGATAGTGTAAGTAATGTGAATGTCTAGGTTGCAGAATAAAATTGAGGCACAGGCGGCCAGAAGGGCAGAGGGGGAGTGCCTTCCCTGCACCCTAGTGACACACCTGCACCCCAAGGCCCTGCATGTGTGGGTGGTTGTGGTGGAGCGGGAAGAGGGAGGGTGATGAGTTGATGTCCGCTTTATTTCAGGTCATTTGAACGTGGCTCAACTATCTTGAGAAATTGTGCTTCCTGGCATGAAATATACTACTAATGAATTATGGTTTTAGGGAAACTCCATGAGGGGGACTTCTGTTCTATCATAACAGAGTTTGATTGATCACTGCTGGAAGGATGTGACCTAAGTATAAAAGGATTGATCCTCTATGTGACAGGGGACAATTGTGCTGATCTGTCACAGCACCTTTTTCTCCGTGTGCTTGCTGCAAAATGAAAAGGTTCTCTTCTGTTGGTCTGCAGTCTTGATATACCCATTTTTTTCCAGCACAGCACCAAAGCTGGAGCCAGGGGACGGCACATTTTATCAGTTTATTGAAAACCAGATTATTTGGGCTCTCTAAGCACAATCTATCATTTAAAGCTAGTTAGCATTAGCTTAATTGCCAAAGCCATTAAGAAATTCCTCTGTGGACAGATATTTACACATTAATTTCTTTAAAAATTTCTTGTAGTCTGAATTATATCAACCAACCCCATTTAACACATACTGGGTACATCAGAAACCCCAAAACATTGATTGGTGTCCCAAAAGGCTAAGGCTACAGGTGGCTGATGAGATAGGATGATATCAGGTATCTTCTAGTTTTTCAAGTGTGACTTGCTATTTCTTCATTATTACCACACGGTTGTGTTAGGAATGTGCAGACACAGGCAGACAACTTCACAGCATTAAACATTAAATATACCACAATATTTGAACCTAATGATTGCAGTGATGACCACTTATAAACCGCAGTGCAGGATGAACAAAGGCTTTGAGTTCTTTTCAGATAATCCTGTCTCAAAGGCAGCTCATGGAAAGGGAGGACACTGAGTTGACACAGTAAAGTGATTGCGCACATGTTTGCAAACACAACTTTGTTCTAATTTGCAGAAGTGTACACACACATATGCTGAGCTATCGGCGACAGTTTAATTGGGAGATTGGCTGTGAAATATAAAACTGGAACTACGGAGGTCTATTAGTATAGCCTTTGTAATGGATAATAGCTATAGAAAAGAGAATTAGACTAGGTCTCGTTCCTGACAGAACATTAGAATAATCCCTGCTACTTAGGACAACAGTCAAACATTAAATACACCAAATCCACTTCCCCCGCTCACAGAGCAAAAGGAAGCTAATGAACGAGGCGCCTTTACATTTTCGCCTTTATAATTGAAGTCAGACAGAGAACATTTATTTTCATGAAGCACCATAAACCACGGCTGCAACGTCCTCATCCCTTGCCAAACAAACACGCACACTGTGGAGACACGCGCTCACACAAGCATGCACATCAGCCTTGGCCTTTTAATCTTAACCAGGCTGAGAACATTCATTTTCTGAGTTGTTAAGTTCGAAAGTTTAATGCAGGAGTGAGAGAAAAAATAAGCCACAATAGAAAGAGAAAAATTGATGCAGTTAAGAATGATAGTCAAAGGCATAATAAAGAATAGATAAAGCTAAACCCCGTTTCAGGCCAGTAGTACCCGAGAGAAAAGTGTCAATTTGGAGACACTTCAATATCTAACTTTGATGTGGGGGTTGAAGTCTATTCATTGAGACGTAGAAGTTATTGAGAAATCGGCAAACTGACCTTCCATTCAGAGAATATGACTATGTCCCAGAGTACCCGGAGAAGGTCATTTAGGCGCAGATTGAATGTCAAACCAGGTGGCTAAATGGCAATATTGATACACTGCTTTATGGGAATATCAATTTTGTCATCTGTAATTGGTGAAGTGGCTCTGTTATCAGTTAGTTACAGTGGTATGATTTTTTTTGTACATTTGTCACACTGTAGTATTTTCAGATCATCAAACAGGCAAAGATAACTTATGTAAATACAAAGTACAGTTTTTAAAAGATGATTTCATTTATTAAGAGAAAAAAGTTTGCAATAATTAATCAAACCTACCTGGCCCTGTGTGAAGAAAACAGGATCCATGAGAGATCTGTGATGTGGAAACCATTGCTGACCAAAAAGAACAAAGGTTTGTCTCACATTTCGCAAAAACATCATCAAGATACTTGGGAAATTTTTCTGTGAAATGATGAGATGAAAGTTTAACTTTTTGGAAGCTTTACTAACACAGGATTAACATCATACCAGCAGTCAAACACGATGGTGGTAGATGGTCTAGACTTGACCTGGACAACCTACTGTGGAACCATGGAACCATGAATTGTGCTCAGACTCAAGCACACTTGGGTTATGCATCAAGACAATGATCTGCAAAACACCAGCAAGTCTACCTCCGAATGACTCACAAAGCCCAAAATGAAAGTTTTGGAGTGACATAGTCACAAAGTCTGGACCTAAGTCAGACTGTGAATCCTTGGCATGACCTTAAGCATGCTTGAAATCCTCCATGTGGCTGAATTAAAAAGATTCTGAAAAAAAAAAAAGTAAACCAAAATTTCTCCACAGCAATGTGAAAGACTCATTGCCAGTTATCACAAACACCTGATTGCAGTTCTTTTCCTTTGATAAATGAAATCATTATTTAAAAAACTGAATTTTGTATTTACTCAGGTTATCTCTGTCTAATATGAAAATTTGTTTGATGACCTGAAATATGCAGGTGCAAAAAAAAGCACATCACTATCAAAGCGCATAGAGAACTGCATTAATTTGCAGCAGTTTGTGTTTTTACAAACACTGAAATCCCAGGTGTTTAATCTAAAAAATAAATCAATCTAAATCTAAATAAATCTAAAAGCAATATCTTTCTAAATTGTTCTAACTTTGGTGAAAGTAAGGAAGTTGTCAGCTGTCAGTCAGTTTCCCCCCCACTGATACATTTAGCAAACACTAACTGAAACAATGACTGAATAAAACATATCTGTAGAAAACATCAGACAGAAAATACACATGCCCTGTTGTATAATAAAATGGAAACATGTCTGTCACAGTTACAGTCACAGTTGGAACTTGGAAAATATGTAAATGTCAGAGTGAATATCAGGTTGAAATGGCTTTAAAGTGACTTCTTAAAAGCAGTATGACAGTCTGATTGCATTTTGACTTTTCAAAGTCATGGTCTGGATCTTTTCCCCTGAAAATCACCCAAATCAGTGTCAGTGGCTCTACCCAGATAGCAAAGTGATTCCAGACTGGATCTAGTATCATATGGAAGGCCATTGCACCGAGAAAACAGAGAATTCTCAGCGCATCCTGTCCTGATCAGTTTTGGGTCTTTTCATGGTGGCTTGTTTGTTCTTAACAAAATCCTTATTCAAAATTTGTTCATCCTCCTAAAACAGACACTGAAATATTTAAAGCATAACCAACCATGCAGCCAGCTCTATAAAAGCTTAGACATTTCTTAGAATATGTTCAGCTTTTATGATAATATTTCACAATGATTAAATACCAAGAAACCTGCCCTGCATGTTTTTTTTATGTTAAATGTGAAGTGGTTACTATTACTTAACTCGTTCTGTTTGAGTATCACAGTAAAACATTCCTGTTATGACTGTAAGAAAGACATGATTAATCGGTGAAGGCCAATATTAGATAAAAGTATAAATGGTTTAACTGGGAAACATCAAAGCAGAGTTTTTTCTTGTAAATCTCATTAGGCAGTTTTTCCAGTAATGGCAAAAATAATGAAATCCTCTATAAAAATGAGGTTGTTACACCATAATACATTTACTAAACATGCGGGGGGGGGGGGGGGGGGGGGGGGGATTAAATTGTATTAAAATGTATCAGTTGTTTTTCAGTTAATAAAACTGAGTTAATATTCATTCATCTGGGTAGCTAGTCTATTATCACAAGTCCAAAATAAACTGTTGTCTTATGTTGTTCTATCATCTACATTTTCTCCCTGACAGATTTAGAACTGAGTAATTAGATTTAAAATATAAAATGAAGTGTAGGATTCTAGCTTCATCCATCCATCCATCCATCTATCCTTTCACTTCCGCTTATCCTTTCTAGGGTCGAGGGGGGCGCTGGAGCCTATCCCAGCTGTCATAGGGCGAGAGGCGGGGTACACCCTGGACAGGTCGCCAGTCTGTCTCAGGGCTAACACATAGAGACACAGACAACCATTCGCACTCACATTCACTTACAGATTGATTCTAGCTTCATATAATCAAAATTCAAGTTGGGTTAATTATAACTGTTGACAGTACAATCAAACATATGCATTTTATGTAGAAATTTTACATCTTTGATGTCAGAGTGGCCTAAGGTAATAAAACTACTCTTCTCCCTTGTTTGTTTTTTTAAGCCTCATGGACACATTGACACAGATTGATATTTCTTAGTCTACTGATTTAATTGGAGGCTCTGCTCTTTATTTACCCGTTGCCATAGTGAATCCTGATATTGGCGCACCATTGATGACGGCTTTAGTTTCTTACTCATGCATGTGCTTAACTCAGTGTGAATATACTCAGAGTTGATTGAACTAACTGATCATCCTTTCACAAACTGAAAACTCAGAGCTGCCCACCTCAGAGTTACTTAATTCTGGATTTATGCTTAAACTCAGAGATTGTTGAACCTATTTTTTAGAGTAGGGCCTTGCTCTCATTTCGATCTCTGCACAGTGATTCTTTTTAGGATTTTTGGAGTGCTTGCCAGACAAAACAAGCAATTTTAATGATGTAGAGTTGTTCTTTGGTAGCTTGTGAAAACAACTGTCCTTGACAGCAAGTGCATACGCATACGCAGATATGAAAATGCATACTGTCGAACAGAGAAACAAACATACCACCTACATTTGTTTCCTACAATAGATCACACAAACACAACTGCACTGTATGCAGCACGCACACTCGAACACACATATGGAGTTGTTCTTTTATAATGGCTTTGTGTCAGCATATAACGGATGTCTCCTAACAGTCCCATTTATTCCCATCTCCAGCTAGCCTATGCCTGTCCAAACAACAGCGCAAAACAAAGGATGGAAAACAACAGAGGAGAGACAAACACATCAATCTGCCACCAAACCACACACACAATCACATCAAACACAAACACACACATAAGCACCACAAAGAGATAGCCTAATAGAGAGAGTAGAGACGTAGTTATTGAAGATTTTAACTCATTCATAGTCATGAATTGATACGGGTGAAGGATAGGGAAACGCATTTAAAAAGAATGCCAACACTTTTCACTAAGACGGGCAATCAAGTTGATGACAACCTGATATCAGAGCATGTAAATACCCGCCACATGGCAACTGAGACACTAATACAAATACAGACACTTTGTGCCAAGATCATCCTGTGTTGAGTCTCTCTGTTCAGAGAGACAGAAGTAAAAGCATAAAAAAGCAGACTACGGATCAATCAGCCGTCAGCGCGCTGTCGCTGACGTGGAGTGGGCCCTTGGAGATGAAGTAAGCCTGATACAGACGGATCTTTGATTAGCCCAAAGCTTAATAAGACTTCGCACTGAGAGTGGAATGGGTTCCAGCCTCTAGGATCATATATGATAGAGGCACAGTGCTGTTTTATCTGTGCATGTTCACCTGCACGTTTCTGGGGGGGGGGGAGGAGGTTGATCAGCCGCTTCTCAAAACAGACACACAAACACTCACGAGACACAAACACAGTCCCCTTTTGTTGTTTTTGGCTCGCCCTACAAAGATGCAAATGAGCTGCTTTTATTTATATTTGTTTGCTATTACAGTCTTTGCCCTTAATAATGTTCCTCCGCAGTGCTCTCTCCATCTCAATGAAATGCGCTGTATAAATGTTTATTGTTATTTTCATCCCCACATTAAGTACTGCACCAACACCCCTACTGTTTTCTGAGTAAACTGTTGAATGCTGCAAGAGAACTCAAACACAGGACACCGCACACGAACAGCAAGAGAAAAAAAATAAATAAAAGGCAAATACACACACAGGGAAATTTGTGTACTGAACTATTATAACAACAATAAAGCCAGCAAATGTGAATGAGCTTGTGGTAACCCTCTTGGTGACTGTGTGGCAGACATTGATTAAAGGCCCTTGTTAGCATGTACGGCCCCTGTGTTTCTACTGTGTCATTGATAAGGACTTTGTATTCACACTCACTGAGGGGAGTCGGGTAATTAAAAACTAGTGACAGCCAGATTTAAGGAACAAAGGCGTTGGTCTCACTGTTGCAGATTTGCATATGCATTAATTGTTGTTCTTCTTTTCATCTTCAAGTTAGTACAGTAAGACTCGCACGCACGAGCACAGTAAAGGGAAGCGTCTTTTACCGAAGTGTGAAACTGCTTTAACTCGTTCCTGCAGGCACTGATCAGTCTAACCACATTAAAGTAATAACGCAGTGTGAATTACAGAATAAACTCAACTATTAATATGAACACTGCAGCTGCATTATAATCTTTTAAGCACTATAATATAGAGAAATACTGCAAAAAGTAATAATTTTTACACGAGTACTCCTATCACATGTATTAATTTGAGGTTAGTTGTTTTAATTGGGTGTGTTTTATATAGCGTGAAAATAGTTATTCAAGGACCATTAATATTTCAATGAATTAAATCCCTGGACTCAAAGACTATCCCTCATTGCTTTGTTTCAGCGATGGATCCTGTGACAACAATCTCTATGTTATGATGTTAAAAAAGAATGGAGCAAAGTGATGCTACCACAACAGAAAAAAAGCCTCAATGTATAAAATCTTTTGAGACCATTCACTTGTAAGTGGTACTTTGAAAGCACAAGCCACTGGGTCATGCAAGAGTAAGAATGGTTCTAACCAGTCTAATGTTTCACGAGCTGCTAGCTCTAGTGCAGCAGTATTGCGGCATGGTAGTATAGTGCTATCTTACAATTACAGCAGACCATATCTTGGCCTAATTACCTTTCATGTTAGGGGTGGTCAGAGATTTAAGACATTTCTAATTTTGCAACAGAGCTACATTTTGCACTTTGCAGTATCTACATTGTTACACATTGTAGATGCTGTAATTCTGTGATGTGTGACTTAACTTCATAGTCAGTGAAAGTTTCAGTAGCTGTGATATACTGAGACGTAAAGAAATCTGTGGTTAAAAAAAGAAAAAAAAACTATAAAAGGTTGATGATGAAAGCAGTTCTGATGCTTTTTAAGTAATTGATGCATAAATAATGATATATACAGAACTGTGCAAAAAGCCATTTTTAAGGGAGAAAAGGCAAATTATACAGCAGGTCTTATAGAGTGTTGAATTTAAATTTTATATTTTTGGTGGTGTAACAGTGAATGTCTACAGTGTCATGGTTTGTGGCTGCATTTGAGTCAATGGAGTTGGTGATCTTGTCAAAATTGATGGAATTATGAATCTAAAAATGATCAAATACCATTTGGAAAGCATTTGATTGGCAATCGCTTTATTCTTCAGTATGAAAATGATCCCAAACACACAACATTTAAAAGAATTAAAAAAAAAACTTTAATTGGAACACCATCAGTGATGGACTGGTCTCCTCACAGCCTGAACCTCAACATTATTGAAGCATTGTTGGATCATCTTGACAAAGAACTAAATAAAAGGCAGCAAACATCCAGATTGCTTATCGAAATCACAAGAAAGCTTGAACGAGAAAGTTCAGGCTGCGTTGAGGATGCCAAATAATTTGGTGCGATTTAAAGGGCTTATACAATCTCTGATTTTGCCTTGTAGCTTATATTTCTTGTTTTAATAAAACACTGTACCTATTTCCAATTTTCATAATAACATCGTAAAAAAAGGGCTTGAGACTTTTGAATAGTACTGCATATAAGGTGCAATTAAAAATTATATGAGACAAACTTTGCCTGATGTATATTTGGCTAATATCCTTTTTGAGATCATCTCTTTGTGGAGCCGCACACTGCCCCTGCTGTGTTTAGATCACCACTTGGAAGTCCTGTTCTGACCACTCGCCAGCACATATTTGTGACATGAAAGGGACATTGTCCCTTCAGTTTAACTTTCATTTTAGGGGAGAAGAATAAGTCTTAATTAGCCCCAGGAGACATGGGCGAGTGGCGACCAAAATGTATTGGTACATGTCCCTAAACTGTGAGGCCACAGGTAATTTTTACATACTTTCCTTGGAGGCTGTGAATTCTTTGACTGAGTAAAGCTATTTAGATATGTAACCCTATCCATGACGATCCTCAAAATCAGTTTTATGTCAGTTTGACTCAAAAGTCATGTTTGTTCTCTTTGCATGTTTTAGGTCAATGACAAAACAGAAAATGTGTAGCAGGAGTGCTGGAGGCTGCATACAAGGGGATAACAAGTAAATTTAAAATGGGTGCTGGTTTTGATCCATGAAACTTTTCACACATGAGTTGAAATTCAGTGAATCATTTGACAACATTTCTGTGTCATCAAAAGCACCCTTGGTCTGGCAACAAATGGATTCTGTGTCACTGAGCCCTAACAAGAACCTCTTTTCTCTTAAAAAACAGAAACGTCTACCTTGTTACCCACATTCTTACGCACATGTCTGCCATTATTATATCATTAGATACAATCTAAAAAAAACCCCAACACAGTAAAAGGCATTTCTTCAAGTTATTTCTGAACACCTATGATTAATGCTGACCATCACAGATAAAAGCAGGCTATTTTATTCTATGGGGCAATACAAAGTACAAAGTAAACTCTTTAACAAACAGTATTAGTGAAAATACGAAATAAAGTTTCCCAAAACAGACATCTAGTTTTTATCTGACAGGCAGCTCTCCCTCTGTAGAGACATATGCTTGGCACTCTAATTAAACTGCATGCAGTGGGCCATGTGTGTGCAGTAGAGCACCTCAGTGAGCAGCCAAGCGTTAGCAAGGAGGGAACTTCAGCAGGTGAGAAAGGTGAAAGAGGCCTTTTATTCCCTCCCTCCCTCCCCCTTCCTCTCCCTCTCTGTCAAACAGGGCCACCGCTTATTAGAAGATCCTGAGCTGTCAGCAGAATCACACGCTGTGGGCATACATTCTGTCACAGCCAGTGCACTTATTCATCTATACACCTCTGTGTGTATCTAAGTCACCATGCTTATCTACTTCTCTTTATCATACAATCTCTTTACCTATAAGCGTTCTGCTCTACAACTTGCGCCGACTCTCACATAATTAGCAGTGGGTAGCACCAAAGATTACATCATGCAGAGACCGGGACACACACTGCACAGCAGAGAGGAAGAGACTGTCACAAACGAAGATACTTTCTTTTTTTTTTATCAGCAAAGTGTAGTCAAGAGCAACGTGCTGGGCAGAAGAATACACTCTAGTGACTTTAACTGCCTCATGCAAGATGGCAGCAACAGCAGGAAAGAAACCCCGCTAACATAGAAGATATAAAATTTCAGAAATAATTAAAATGTAGCAAAATCTGAAGATACAGCAACCCTTTATCTGTAAGGATTCAAGCACTAAAAGCTAGGTGTAAATTGGTAACTTTCTATTCAGATTTATTTATGTATTTTTAACATATAAATAAACTTATATATTTAGTTAGTTGGTTAATTTATAATGTATTTTTCAAGCCTTCAAATTAAAAAAAGACGTTTTGCTAAATCCCCTAAAACAATATCGTTAAATCTTAAACGTGTATTTTTGATGAGGAGATGGGATGAAGGCAAGTGGAAACATTAGGTACTATTACATGTCTGAATGTATAATAAGTAAATTCAGAAGGATGTCTGCTTTTGATCAATAACAGCTGGTAAAAGTGGCTCCAGTCCCTCCCCAACTCTTGGACAAGCAGTTAAGAAAATGGATGGATGGATGGACACAGGACAAGCTGGAATGGATGAATGGACAGATATGTTTATTGACAGTATAGCTCCAAAAAAAAAGCACCCCAACTCTCGTACTGTTGAAAGATTTTGTTGTACCCTTGCTATTTGCCAACATTTTAGGATACCAGAGTCATTGCCTAAAGCCACTTAGAGAAGACAGCGTCATTTATCTATGTTCCCCTTTGCTTTCCATTGTCCATTGTTATATCAGTACACAACTGTCAGCTTAGCTGTAGAAAAATGTTATCCTCCAACATTTGGGAGACGCTGTTTCTTGTCATTGAAAAAAAATGGAAAAATGATGAGCTAAATAATCCATCATGGTAAACTTGAAGACTTAATTTGGTTTCCCCAACATTTCTGTCTTGTTTATTAATGTTGCAATGTGACTGTGTTGAGTATATTCATCAGAATATTATTTCTTCTCTGATACCGGATGACACCTACAGCTTTCTCTAGGAAGGAATACATAAGTATGCCATAGAAGTTTCCTAAATAGATCAATTTATTTTCACACTGTTTCCATTAGCAAAGGGGACAAACTTGGTAAATTGTATATTTTAAAGGGATGGATGACTTAAAACTCTGGAGTGTGTATAGAAGAGGGAATGCGTTGATTCAAGATTCACTGCGTGCCTTCTGTTATAACTCACAATTCACACCTGTAAGGTTTGTCAAAGTGACATTTGGTTAGTAGTAAACATTTTATTGCACAATTATAAAATGATGGACAGTATCATAAAATAGGCAAGCATGCAAAGATTTCTTAGAAAGGCCAACTAGCTGCCCTGAGTGAAGATAATATTGTGGAAATACCTATCGTCCAACTGCAAAATAATTATTCAGACTCTGCTTATGTAAAAATATGCAAGCAAAATAAAATGTGCCCTTAGGGAAGAAGCTCATAACAAAAAATAAATAAATAAACAAAAACGATTCTGAAGAGTGATTTCACTTTGCTCTTACAACTTGATTGCAAATAAACACGTTTCACCCATTCCTCATTGAAATGAGCTTGGAACTAAATCCAGTCTGACTGAAACTAGTTATTAATAGTGACTTTCTCAATAGCTCTCATAACTTAGACTGATTTGAGTTCCAATCAGACAGTACAATAGCCCAGTCAGACCTACTCTTACCTTCTTACACAGTGAGAAATATTTACTTTTACAAAACATAAGGAAAGCAAATGCATTCTGATAAGCATCTATTTTGATTTCTAAATGGTTATGAGTGGACAAGAATGCAATGTCCTCTACACATGCATTCCTGGAAACCCATTTTTTAAATACAAGCAATACATTTATGCTAGTTTTATGTTTCAATAAGTATATTTGGTCTCATTTGCTGCCGCGAGTATATTACGGGTTCTTGTTTACTAGGCTGTTTCCAGGTTCTGGCTTCTGGGTTCCTCCCTTCCCACTTACTGGCTCCTCTTGTTTTTACCTTTTATGCCATCAGCTGAGGTCTGTAGTCGATGGATGCAATCCAGGGTCTAAGTTGGCTGAAGAAGCAATTCAGGGCTTTTTGTCATTTTGTTTTGTCATAACACCATGTGTTTTAAGAGTGCAGTGCTACTTTAAGTTTGTTAGGTTAGGATTCTAATGATTTTTATTAGTTTGTTTTTGGGTGATTGTTTGATTTATTTATCCTTTGTTTCATTGTCTTGGTTATATTGACCAGAGGAAGCCTGTAAGAGAGAGCTGCCAGTTTCTGTTTGTGTCAACCTTGATATCCACAAAACAAGGGAAAACAGGTGTAAAAGCCTGTTTTACCTTGGTTTATAAGGCATGTCAAAAGTTTTCTTTCGCCTGAGTTAGTGCGTTTGGGGTTTTGTTTTAAGTTAGGCTCATTAACATTGTGTTATTTGTTATATTGTCATTGGCTGTTTCTCTGAAGTTAATTTATGTTTCTACAACTAACAATGTTAATAATTAATATAATTTATTAATTTTCTGCAACAAATCATTTAAATTTATTCAATGAATACTCATTGTCAAATTGTTTTGGGAATACTGTTATCAATTATGGCTTCCAAAAGAAGCTATACAGGTCAAATATATGGCAAAATATTGGAAATGTGGTGTATTGAAAGATTCTCTCTTTTGTGTATTTACTGTTTTGTTTTTAGTTATTTTCTGTTGCTATATTAATGTTTTTATTAATAAATTCTTTATTCTTTTTTATTCTTTTTTATTTATTAATCGTTTTTCATTTTGCCATAGTATCTTTATGTTTTGTATAATTTTTTAAAATTGTATTTAGTTTTTATGTCTTTATCATTTCTTTATAGTTTTTTGGTTGTTTTTCTCTTTGTTTAGTTTTAAATTGAGTTTTTATTTATTTATCTTTTTTTTTTCTTTGCTTGTGTCAGTGTGGGTGTAATCCCTCTTTTTTATGCTTTCCCCCAATGCTTCCATAATACTCTGACTGAACTGAGTTATGAGCAAACACCCCATGACCACCCATAGTCAGAGCTACTTAATCATGCACTCGGTGGGAATTGTCCAGCACTGGGGCTGATTTAGTAGCCCCTAGCTTTGGGTGTTATAGTTCAGCGTCACATCATTACTTTTTTACACCTTACATTGATTTGTTTAGTGGGGGAACAGCCTTGTTGTGGTCCGCAAGGGGATAAAATAAATAGTAGGAGAGATTGCAGTCAATTGTGCTTCCAGACACTGCACTCAGCGGCGGGTTACGTAGAATAGGAATGGGTTGGGGGAAAATGTGGAGGAATAACCACCAGGACCACCTTTCAGATGGACAATATATCTTGCCATATGCCTTTACCAACATGCACAATACCCTAACAATGCCTCAAGACTTCTTGTAGCTTTATGTGTAGAATCAGCAAGAAGACGATTTTATGCTGTGACATTTTTCTTAGCTCTCAGACTGGCACGACTTCTAGAAATATTTCATCATTCATATAGTTTAAGCAGCAGGCTAAACCTACCAGGCTTGAAAATTACCAGGCCTGCTGACTTATGCTTTGGAGTCAAGAGATACCTAATATTGTTTAACAACTGTACAAAGGCAAAAAGCCTAAGAAACGGAACTGCAATGTGGGGTTACTCAGTCATTGAAAATATAATGAAAAATCCAAATTAAATATAGTTTTAAAAAATGATTTATCTGAGGCACTATAGGTCAATTACTATTTAATTTCAAGCTCTATGTTCCTGTTCAGACAGACGTGAAAAAAAAAAATGGAGTAACTTTTGTTTAGAAGTTTCCAGCTCCAGCTGCACTCTGACAGATCACTATTTTTCTGCATTTGTTTTGCATTTTGTTGCCAAGTGCAGAGCACACAGCACACAGGTGGTGGACAGTGTGAGGAATGAACAGGTGGGAGGTTCAAATGAGGCAGTGCAAAAATAAGCAAACAAGTTTGGTGTAATATGTATCTACACGTTTCTGCTGAGAAGACAAGTTGTAGAGTCGGCTATAAGGTAATCAAGGACATGGCCTTGGTAATTGTCATGCACAAAAGAATAGAAGAAAAATGGATATAAAACCTAAGCATTTCACAGGCATTTTCCACTTAGTTAAAATTTTTAGAGCTTGCTGTGTGATAAGAGAAGGACTAGTGCAGACCCAGTCCCTTGAATCATCAGCTGTTCCACGAATCTCCTGCAAAGACCTGCAAATAACTAGTGACAAGGGCACTGGAGCAAATTGCTTGTATTTGAATTGCCAGGCAGGGTATCATTTGGTAAGAAAAAGAAATGGTCGCTATGTAAGAAATGTTCAAAATACTTACCTTGTACAGTGTCTCTGAAGCACCCTCTGTGTTCACTCTGGCCATGATGAAGGTTAGAATACTTTCCTTTCTCTCCAGACAGCAGGACTCAGTAAAAAACAGCTCATGCAGACAATTGTACCGGTAACAGTGGGGTTATCAGACTTTTCAAAGCTAATTTAAAACAAAATATATAATATAAATATACACTGTTGGGTTGTAGGGATATTTGAAGTTTTTATTCTATTTGGATACAACTATGAAGCGAGTAGATCCTACAATAATGAGATCTGGGGGCTGTAATACAATATGTTAATGGGGATATGTTGTGCTTGCTCGGTTCATCGACATTTGTACCCTTGAAAGGCAGATTCACTGCAAATGAAGTCGTTCTAAATGATCACCTTTATCTTATGACTAGACATGTCAACAAAATACCAAATGAGTGAATATACAGAAGTGTGCGAAAACCTTAGGCCAACTCTTATTTCAGTACATGGGAAATAGGTCATTTACTGATATGAGCAAACTGTGATGAAATACAGTATGTAAGTATTTACAAATTTCTAATGAGCTTGAACATCAATATATGTATGACCACCTTTTACAACACAGCCTGATCTTTCTTTTAATTTCTCTAAGTAGTCTTCAAGAATAGTTCTCCAGGCTTCTTGGAGGATGTTCAAAGCCCTTGTTTAAATGTCGGCTGACTTTTGTTGTTGTTTCTGTCAAAATGATCCCACACTGCTTCAAGAATGTTCAGGTGTAGGCTCAGCGGGAGACTGATAGTGTTCCATTGTGTGTTTTTCTGTCATGCATTGGCAGTGTTTGGGATCATTATCAATAAAAAGAAGGTGTTGCCAATCAGACACGATCCAGATGATATTGCATGGTGGCTCAATATCTGATGGTGAGGAAAGATGCCCAACGGATTTACTTTACCAAATGGACCATCCCAGCCTTGCCGTAATGGTCTATTTGATTCACCTTTTATTGTTTATTTTATTTTATTTTCACTTGTTAAATACTTGACTGGGGAAAAGAAAGGGGAGCAGGAAAGAGGGAAAGAAAAACAGTGGGGATAAAGGGCAAAAAACAAAAACCAACAAAATAAGCAGACAAAAAAATACATATATCAATCACCTGGATCACCTGTTGAGAAAGAAAAAAGAGAAAACAAGCAGAAGAAAAAAAAAGAGCAACATGATAAACAACATCATGATGATCTATGGGAATATAACAGTAAATACTAAATATTAAACATTATTGTGCAGCACGTAAGATCGACAGCGCACAGTGTGCTTTGAGGTAGGAGCCAAAAAGGGTGTAGTTTGTGTTTGTGAGCACCCGTGTGTACACCTGTGAGCATGAGCACGCTTGTATTTAAAAGGTTCCTTCATGTAACGATCTGCTAGAGGGTGTGGGGGGCCACAGTCCCATCCTCCAGGGCATGAAGCAGGTATGGAGGAGATCAAGACTCCAGACATCCAGAGGCCCCCAGAACACAAGAGACCAAGGAAGACCAACAGAGGGGCAGCCGCACCACTATCCCAGAAAGAGCTGAGGAGAGCCCCAGATGAGGGGTCACTCAGCAGTCGTGGAGCAGAAGCCGGGGGGGTTGCAGTGACGTGCCCGTGAGCTCCGCCGGCAGCCAGCTGTGCCAGAGTGACCGAGCCCCAGGCCGAGAGGCCGAGGTCACCCCACCCCCGAAGTGGCCCGAGCGAGCCCCAGGCTCCAGGCCCCAACAAGCAGCTACCAAGGAGTGAGCCGGTGGGTACCCGGACGCCCATCCCCAGACACAAAGAACCACCAACGCACCGATGTCTGAGGGCGTCTGCCACTGGCAGGGGAAGTGGTGGGGGGAGATAGGCCTCCATACCTTGGAGGGTCTGAGATGTCCCTAGAGAGGTGACGTCTGATACCCAACCTGACATATAGACACAGACATACAGGCACACACAGATACAAACATCCATTCCCACCCTCATGCTCTCATATGCAATTACTCAACACTCACCCAACGTGGAGACAGACATAAAGAGACACTGTACACACAATCACACTCCCCAAGCGTACTCTAAGCCCCAGGTCTAGGTACCCTTGCCCCCGGAGGGGGAAACTGCACCCAGACCCAGGTAGTGTTACCCTTTTCCCTGGGGTGGAGAGAAGCAGACTGCCCCGGCCCGGCAGCAGCAGGGAGGCCCCACATACCAGACCCCAATCAGGCGGCCCACTCCTCCTCCTAGCCCCCCCCGCTCCAACAGGCTGGAGAGAACGGGGGTGTGTGAAGACTCCAAACCTCCCTCCGCCCGCTCATATGTAGTGTTGATGCATGTGTGTTCTAAGGTGCATTTAAAACCCAGGAGGGCATGGAGCTACCTGCCAGAGAGCAGCAGGTAAGCGCATAGCCCCTCCTGATAGCCCTCGATGTCTACATGTATTTAAAATTGAGAGGTGGGCAACGACGCCAGGGGTGAGGTTGTACACCCTGATGGTCTTTTGGATACCGTGTAGCGTGCCCACCCCCCAAGATCAGGCATATTATGTCTTCCTGTTTCTATTTGTTAAGCACAGCTTCTTAACAGCCACTTTTCCACATTCAGAACATTTGGATAAGACCACTTTAAAAAATTTGAAAAGTCTGGCTTCTTAGAATGAAAATATATATAATGGAGGTGTGGCTCAAGACTTTTGCACAGTACCTATTTTGGAAGAATGGTGTTATGTCCCTGTGCTTTGAAGATCTCATTAACGTCTTTCAGGCTGCACTGAAGCTATTCACAGTGGCTCAACAGTTTACTAAGACACATTCGTTTGGATTGTTCAGAGATGTTTATGTATTGTAATCTCTGAATAAAGTTCTTAAATCATTATTCATGGAGAAATTCTTCTCAGTATTAAATCATGCTCCTGCATGTTCTGTAGTATCAACTCCCTGATATCAAATGTAATTACACATTTCCTGTTGCACTTTTTTGTGTACATCTGTCTACCTCTTCCTTTCATTTTGTCCTTTCAGTGGGCTGAGGAGTTGTAGAACACACTCCCCCACAACTGCTTCAGGTGGAACATCAATCTGTGGCCACCTGATAATTCTATCAACAACAGCAGACTAATTACTTAGACCAACTGTGCAAAAATTACAGTTTAAATATTTAAATAAAAATCAGATATCTAAAATGATCAGGAAAATGTGTTTTAATTAACAGCAAAATGTGTTGTTTGGCATTTGTTATTAAAACCAAAATCATTAACGCAGTGTGTATTTATTTATGTGACTCTTACACAACCTGCCATTTTATTTTGTATGAAAAACTTCATGTCTTAATCCAGTAGCCATCTGAAGGCAAGAAAACACATATGTTCCAAAATCTGCAGTGGCAGATTTGAGAAGTTTGTGTACCATGGACAAACAATGCCAGGTGGTATTAAAAAAGAATCACACATGTACACTGGACTTTAATATTTTTGAGCCTGGACCAGTTTCTAGGCAACCAAGTGTGGACAGGCTGATTTTGGTACCTTCAGACTTCTGATGATAAGCTAACCAGCTGCTGGTTCCACAGTCAAATCTAACGAGGGGTATCAGCCTCCTCATCTGCCATGATTAAGCCTTCTTCTAAACAATTTCAAAATAAACCCTAAAGGTTAATTTGGTTTTGAAGAAAGAAATGTAAAACTTGGATTTAAAGCATAGCAGGCTAGGAAAGTCCTGCTTATGTTTGAATGCAACACTAATTTGTCTATTTTCATGCAGCATTGCATGAATTTACCACACTATCAGTCTGAGCTTTGAATGCATTACAGAGCAACAGCTATACATCATAAATAAAACAAAGTCTTATAGAAGCAGTGACTGGTAACACACTTAACAGGACAATGTACGAGAAACCATCTATCAATGATGAAAACCACCGTTCCTAGTTTCCTGCAAAAGAAGCTAACAACAATAAAACAACCGCAATGAAACTACTGAACTGTGACTCTTTAATATTTATATCGTGTCCATGTCCCTTTCCTCCAGCCTGACCATTCTTCCAGAATTGACTGGATGAAAGGTGTGTCCAATCAGCTTGTGGCATAATCATTCCAGAGCTCCATGAAAAATGGATTGTGGGTTTACGGACAGAGAAGTGTAGGAATAGTAGAGGTGTGTGGTAGAGGATAATATGTGTGTGTGTGCATGTTTGCGTGCGCGTGTGTGGAAGGAATAAATAGTACTGCACACAGGTTGGGTTCCCTGGACAACAGCAATCAATAAAGCATTAAAACGATCACAGAAAGGGGAACAAGATGTTGCAGCCATCTGGAACTGGTTATGGTATTAATTCATTTGGGAAGGCTCGCTCTCCACATACATCATCTACAAACACAGCAGATTCAATAGAGCAACGTGGAAGTCCCAAGCCCCCACTGCAGTGGAAATGGCACAAATGATATTGTTGCTGTATTTCCTTTGGAGAGCTCCTTTCTTTGTCAGTTAATATTATAGCCTGCAGAAGAAAAACAGTCGAGCTAGCAGAAGCCACATATATATTTATTTAACAGCATGCCTTTTATTCTTCAAATTTTAAATTTATAGTGTTAGAATTTTGCTTTCATTTTCAATGTGTAGTTAAGGTCAGTACCGTGTAACTTCCATCAATAAAAAACAACTTTCAAATTCTACAGTATCTAACTCGGGGTTTCATGCTGTGCAGTCACAATAGAGGTATGTGACCGAATAAACTGCTACACAGTGATTCCTGGAGGTCGTCAGGGCTATACAATCTGAATGTTTTCAATATAGTAAAATATATAAAGGTAAAAGCTGGCTGTTTAAGACTGGAAGAGTCACGGTAGGAAGCTGCCGCTACAAACACTGAAATTTGGTAAGAAAAATGTTGCAATAGTGTGATATTTTAATTTTTCACTATGGCACATAATCCATGAAACCCTGCCTGCATTTCCAACTACACTTTATCTGTGTTTAGTTTTTTTGAAATTTACTGTTTTGCATCTAAACCTAAAGCATAGTTTATACTAATAACAGACTCCCCACATGCTAGCATCTACATGATCCAACATGCAGGTCCCATCCCTGTGAAAAATCTACAGCTAAATATCTCCCAATTTTTAAAATCACCACAGCTCTAAAGGATAATTTTAAAATCCGCAAAACAGTACTGTGCAAAAATCTCAAGCCACCCTTTATTTAAATATTTACTTATTTTTTTTAGTTTTATATTAAAATAGCCAGACTTTCTCGCCATTTTTTTCAAAATACTCTAGACAGAAAACACGTTTTAACTGTATGTCATAAGAGGCCTGGTTCCGTGAGTTTGCAGTTTGTTTTTGGAACGCAGCTGTAATCGTCCGCTCCAGCTGATGTTGTCTCTTCTCTGTAGATCACCTGCAAATCATCAGATGCAATCAACTGCCATTTAAACGGACCAGTGCGGACATTCAGTCTTCACCAAATTATCAGGTCACTCAGTGTGGTAAACCAGCAGCTAGGCGTTTTCTAGTGATTGTTTCCTGTGCATTAACAAATCTTCTCCTTGTCTCCAATGTTTACCCAACACCCCTCGGATTTAGTCTCATGTGCTTTCACCCACCTCAGACGAACGCCGCTTATTTCCTGCCACCTTGGATCACCACTCACCTGTTGGCCATTGCCACTGTTACTTCATATAAATAATTGCCTGATTGAATAAAGATTTTTCAACTACTTCTTGCCTTCTTGCCTTGCCTTTTCCTGTTTTGCTGGATTCTGCACTTGAGTCCTAAAACTTTAGCTTGCTAAATCTGACTGGCACTGTGCTACTAGCAACCTATTGCTAAAACACAGAATGTTTTGTTGAATCTATGAAAAATACCAAACATAACATTGTGACAGGCATGAAATAGTATTTTTGTACACAGAAGGCAATTCCTAAGAAAGAAATTTGGTACATCTTGGCAAGAAATAGGAAAAAATCCAGCAAAGACCAGACAAAAGACCTGTGACATGTATCAGACTCTTTAGTTGAGCCAGCTACTGCTCACTGATGCCTCATCAGAAATGTTCTCAGTAGAAGGATGGCTGTCAAGAGACCAATCTTAAGGAAAGAAAATGGGAAGACAAGGCTGAGGTATGCTAAATTAAGCAAGAACTGTACTGAAAAAGGTCTCATTCAGTTATAATTTTTGTTTTCAAATTCTTGATTTGAATTGTCATCAGTAAGTATAGAGTAGTGCAAGTGAGATAAACAAAAGAACAGTGAGTGTCTACATCTGTAAAACATGGTGGAGGCTCTGTCATGGTTTGGGGCTTAATTTCTACCAGTGGAGTTGGAGGTTCTTGTCAAAATTGATTAAATTATAAACAGAAGAATAACATCAGATTTTAATCCACCACACAATCACCTGGAAAGTGTCTGATTGGCAGCATCTTTATTTGTAAGCAAGACAGTGATCACTAACACACTGCCAGTGCATAAAAGCATATCTGGTTAGAAAAACACATCAGTCAGGGACTGGACCTCGGCATTATTGAAGCAGTGTGGAATGATCTTGACAGAGAGTATAACAAAAGGCAGACAACAACATCAAAGAAGCATTTTAAATGTCCTTGAAGAAGCCTGGAGAACTATTTCTGAAGACTGCTTAACGAAATGACAAGAAAGCTTGTCTAAGAGAGTTCAGCCTGTGTTTAAGAATAAAGGTGGTCCTCCAAAATATTGACTTCCAACCTCGTTAGAACGGTAGAAACTCAGTTTTTGCCTTATATACCATATCCTCATGTATGTCTGCGCAGGTTTCAATAAACCATTGCACATATTTCCCATTTTTTCTAGTAAAATATAAAGGGATGGGGGAGCTCTCAAGACTATCACACAGTACTGTTAAGGGCGCAAATTAACAAATTTTAAAAAAATAAATAAGATCCACAGCAGCTGTGAGGTGTTGCTGTGCACTGTATTCTCTAAGAACAAAATGTCATTTCTTTTAGGAGCTGGTTGAATCAAAAATAGATTTTAATGAAGCTTAAAAGGGTAAAAAGCTAAAAGAAAAAAAGGTAATATATCAGTGTTAGCTTTCACCTCATAAAATACCCACCCACATCCAAAAAAGAGAAACTTATTCCATACTATGTGTTTCTGGTGTCTGTAGCCAACAAGCTAAAGCGACTTCGTATTCGCTTTTACTGATATCAATGCAAGGCTTTGTAGAGTGGTACAGGAAGCAATAAAGGACATCTTTAAACCCCAAATGAGCCTCTGAACACCATTGTGTGCATGACAAGCCATAAGGCTGTCACAAGGGAGAGTCTGAAGAGGAGAAGAGGAGGGAGTATTTTCATTGTTATGGCTTTTACCTTTTTTTTCCTGGAAAAAGAATCTGTTATGATCGAGGGACAATCTGTTCTGCTTTCTTTAAGCTTCCTTTACTTTTCCCTCACTCTCTCCGGGCTCCCGCATATTAATAACAATCAGTGTGCTGGTCGGTAAACAAACCAGCACCCGCTCCTGCCTGGCTCCGGAGCACTCCATTAAGGAGCCAAGTGCACTCCGTGTTTTTTACACACTGGATGCACAAATATAATAAAGCCTCATGTAGCAGTTTCGGATGCAACAGCAGTCCATGGCCAAATGGAGGACACTGAAGATGCATCTGTCTGGGTATTGACAAAGACAGAGACAATTACCTCCATCCTAAGAATGCTTTATTTTTTTTATTATTTTTTTTTCTAAATATAACTTCAACACAAACATCTACAGGCACATGCATACCCACTCAGACACACAAACCATTAAATTTTACATTCTGTGGCAGATTATATCAGCGAGCAATTTCGTGCTCTCTTGCATCATGTGGAAGAACAAAAGTGGCAGAAAATAAAAACACATATTAGACCATACGAGAATGGGGAAATCACCGGGAAAGTCACAAACCTCCTTAATATGGTTTAGGAAGAGCACAGACTAGAGATAAGTGAGAACAAGCAAGTAATATGCTGTAGCTCCCATTGAGGATAGTGCTTACTACGCAAAAATACTGTAAAAAAACAACGACGGAGAGTTTCATCAATCCTTTATCACAGAGGGCCTGATTCTGTACCAGCAAGTTGCACTCTAAAATGAGCTTTCCTTCTGTTGTGCCCTGCGTGCATGCATTTATTTTTGTTTGGCATTTTGAGGACTAAAAAAAAAAATGGCGAAACTGAGAACAAAGTTTCACACCTTAAGGTGTTGCAGTGAGTCGGGCGCTGTACTCCTGCATTCAGGGATTAAAAAAACAAAAAGAAAAGAGGAGACACAGAATTAGGTGCTTGCAGTATGTAAGGTATTTTATGTTTGAACCGTACCACATGCTCCAGTCTCCAATAATCCACTGTTAGTTGAGCATGGTGATATAATCCAAACGCCCCACATATGGCCCATATATGCTGCAAAGTCTTGCTCACTTTCACCGTATCCTTTGCTGTACATTTACTACTTTTTTGGCTGCTTTTGCTTTCATAAAATCAGCAACTGTGTAGCTTTTTTGCAGTTCCTTGTCTCTGGATCCCTTCCTGGAAGTTATTTACAGTACCAGCCAAGCTAAGATATTATTAAACAAGCCTCTGTTGTTTTTTTTTCTTTCCTCAGATTACAGATATAAATGTGAGCCCAAACCATATTGTCAGATCTAGGGCTTCATTTGCCTACAGAGACAGAAAAAAATAATAATAAGCGAATGACAGCAATGACAAAGTAAGTCATACCTTTTTTCTAGCATAGGAAGAAAGTCAGATGATGTTGCCTAAAGCCACCAAACAAAATCATTAAGGGAAGTCATTTCTCCATGAGGAAAAACAGCTTCAAGCTGTGAGTAACACAACAAGAGTCTTGCAGAATCCCAAAGTTAATCCACTGCACCACCACATTTGACATACTGTTTGTCTCAGTGCCTCTTTGATCAAACATCACACAGACGAGGGTGATAGATACGCAATGCAAGGGTAAACAGTGGACGATCACACTGTTGGGCATTCAGCTCAGCGCCACAGAGGGCTTCTAGTCATGCACAGAGACATCCAACATCTCAACGAATTGCTGTTTGTGATCGATGGTTACAGTTGCAAAACGAACTGATTCCCGTGCACAGAGAGCCAGACACTAGCTCCTCTCTCGCTCTCATTTGCGTCACTTGTTCCTGCGGCGAGGATAACATATTTTCAATAACACCTGTTGTTACCTGTGAGCGTATTCCTCATTATTCTATCTACAGCTGTGGCTTCATTTTTAACACTGTGATTTGTGACTTGAGGGAAAACGTGTTGGTTTTGAAAAATTGGCGTGTGCTCACACACAGAGGCTTGTGTATCCTCACGCATGTACACAATCCGACCCCAGCGCAGAAATTGATTTCACAAGGAGCCGGTTTGGCCCAGACGAGAACGATGGTGTTTGAGCACAGCAGGTGCGTAGCACTGAGCGAGGACAGTCTATGTGAGCTGCATGGCATCGCCAAATCCTACCATATCTGAAACCTTATAGGTGCATGGCAAACCCGGAGAGCAAACACACATTGCTGTTCACCCAAACAGGCTCATGGCATTTGCTAAGGCTAGGACAAAGAAAAGCGGCAGGGACACAAAAATCACTGATATGATGCATGATTTATTTGTTATTGTTTTTTTAATGAGAGCAAAAAGCAATACTACCTCCAAATATTTTATTCAGTCTATTATTTTTAGAATTATTCATTTTTTAATACTGTGTTCATGCCTGCAGTTAGAAAAAGAAAACTTAATGAAAGCAAGAAAAGTGTCCCACTCAATAACAAAAAATCTCTGATGTACATCAGTTATACTCATGAGCATACAAGCAAATCATGTACACTGAAGAGATAGTAAAACAAAAAAATAATCTCAATGTATTGACTTTCACTTTATACAAGAGCTGTAAGAGAAATAAAGTAATAAAAAGGTGTGGTAAACACCACATACGCTATATGGATGAAAGTAGACTTAGTGTGCAAGAGCTGTTGTCCATGGAAACTCATGACACAAAGTTCCCGGAGTACAGTTTTTGTGCTAATGCTAATGAGAGAAAAGTTTTGGAACTCTGCAGTTATCGAGTCAGCAGAGTGTTTGGTGACTTTTATACACTACGTGACTCAGCACGGTCTGACACTGTGTGGCTGAGTTGCTGAACACTTCCATTTTCCAAATATACCATTTACAGCTGATTATGGAATATTTAGGAGGCAAGACGTTTGTGGCACCGTATCATAATATCATGCTTGAATTCATTGGGCACTTTCAAGTTCTTCTTTTCCTTCACAGATCTTTGTAAAGGCAGGCTGCATCGCTAGGCCTTGATATTATACACTTGTGGCAATAGGACTGAAAATACCTGACTTCAAAGATTAAGAGGTGTGACCCAGTTCTTCTGGCCATATCGTGTAGCTTGATAATATCACTGACCCCCCACTGTTGAGCACAACCACAGTGAAATAAAAGAGCAAAGTACACAATCACAATATACTGCTGTGAATTCTTAGTGGCTCATATTACGTAAACACATCAAATCGAGGTGAATTTTATTCATTGTTATCTGTATTTTGTATTTGTTTTGTGCTGTCTGACCTTGTCAAGAGGACCCGAAGGAGATGAAAGACCTGAGGTCCTGACGAATCTCATTCAAGCTTAACATTGGTCTTGTTCTAATGGACAATCAGCACTCTATATCTGGCTGACATTTTCCTCCGGCTTATCATCTGCTTTGTCTATGTGCCGGAGCAATGTTTGGGCCTGTGATTACGCCCTGACCTTTAGCTCAACACGTAGATAAACAACACAAAAAGCTGCAAAATAAGAGGACATGCACGATCCAAAATCTCCTGCTGAGGATCAAGAGGTAGGTGTAATCAAGATTTAAAAGTAATAGTTTATACTGGTCAGCAGTGCAGCAGTGGACATACTGGTAGCTTCTTGAGAGCTACAAAAACAGCTCTTGATGGATGGAGAGAAAACATTAACAATCAGACAACCCCACTGGAATGTGTTTTCTTAGAGGGATAGTGGTGACAGTTGGAAGAAAAAAAAAATCCTTTTAACAGAAAGAAACTTCCAGCAGATCCAAGCTCAGGGAGGGGCAAAACAGAAACAAAACTGCAGCTTGTTAAAAACATATATTAAAAAACATCAGTTTTCTGCAAGTTAAGATAAGGTTGGTTACTATAAAGTGTATATGGGGAATAGACCATTTTAATGTTTGTTTTTCACATGTACATTTAAATTATGACTTGAAAATTAACACTCCAAGTTGTTCAATAAATGCTCTAATTTATTTCATATTAAAATAAGTTTATATCACATATATAAGAGTAAGATAGCATAAAACGGGTTACTCACATAAAGTAAAGAAGACTTTAATAGACTACTTGCACTGGGAAACAAGGATGCACTTTAATCTAAACTTTGATCTGTCTGTTGTATTGATGATTCATAAAGTTTTACAGTTTACTTTTAAACAGTCAACTTTGTGCATAGTTGCTGATGCAGATCTCTACCACAACTACACTGCTTCACCCCGTTTCTCCTCATTTATTATTCATGTTGGTCTCCACGCCTTCAAACCAGCCCATGCAACAGTAGTTGGTTTAGCCGCTTCCTTTCCTCTGTTCTCTCTCCCTCATTGATTTCTGCAATCTGCATCTGCACCCCAGATTAGTGCGTTTCTCCTGCTGTTGAATAATCATGTCTGTCTGCCTGTACACTCATTAACACTTTGTACGACAAATAAAGTAAACCACCCACATCAACGTGTTAATTACCACAATTACTTGGTTTTCATTGAGACAACTGTACCTCTCCCGATCTATTATGACAAATAAATTGCACTATTGATCTTAATTTTACCTTGCAGTTTTACCGCACGGTACTTCAGGTAACGATCTTAATAAAACCAGAATGGTTTGTGCACCAAAACATCTTTTAAGTCGTGGAGTTTTATTGCATTTTTTCAGACTGTCAGCATTCAGTATAATCAAAGACTTTAAAATTAATCTCATGCAAGCTAATTTTAAACTTCTTACATGCCACACTGTTCAATTTTGAATGACTATATAATGATAGGACTAAGAAAGAGACGCTTTGTGTAAATTTCACCTCTGAATATAAACCGAAGCTCCTCCATGTCAAAGCACTGAATACCAGCTTGATTACTAGACTGCCATAATTTGCCAAGTACCATCTTTAAAATCTTTTTTTTTTTTTTTTTACATTTTTGATAACTATACCTCAAAAATAAAACAGACAAACAAAAACCATTGTGTGTTACAATAACTGAAGTGTCTTGTAGCTTAGGTTTTAGCCTGTGAAGCAATAGAGCACAATGATTGAGTTATGCATCCACATAAGGCGCAAATAATATACAAGTGTTTCTAATTGTCACTGTAACAAAAAGTAGTCATCAAGGTGGATCATCCATCCATCCGTCCATCCCAGCTTGTGAACCCCCCTCAACTGGTCCCTTTTGGCTCTACTCTGACTCTTTCCTGAATAACCAAGCTGCTCAACCTACCTCAAAGGGCAGACACACACCCTTGGTAAGAAGCTAATTTCTACCCAGAGCTTGTGGCTATAAGTGAGGGCTGAAAAGTACATCAACCAGTAAATCGACAGCTTTGCTTTCATGCTCAGCTCTCTCTTTAAAAAGGCAGACTGACACAGCATCCACATTACTGCAATGAATTCCCATTCTCTCCTTCCCTCACTCATGGATAAGACCCCAGGACACTCAAACTCCTCTGCGCTACAGTAAGCTGCAAACTGCCCCAGTGCAAGGTTGAGGTCATTGCTTGATGACGCCAAGAGCACCAGATCACCTGCGAAAAGGAGGGATGAGATCCTGAAGCCACACACACAGTCCTCCTTTGGCTGTAGTATTATATTAGTGAGCCTGGAGAAGCCCTGGCGGGGGTCCTTCACCCTTGTCCTCTTTAAAAAGGCGAACCACCAGCACAGTTTACTCATTCAAGGGTTTTACACCCATGTAATGTTGCAGAAGTGTGTCAAAGTCCCACAACACCCACAGCTTTCGCTCTTATCCACTCCAGGGGCCAGGTCACTGCAGAGTTTTTTTTAACTACCTCGGTGATCTCAGTCATAGTGATGGACAAGTCATTCCCCTCATCCCCAAACTTCCTCTATTCAAGGCATGTCAATAGGATTAAGGGAATTTCTTCAATCTCCTTCATATGTCCTTAACTCAGCAGCACTCCCTCCTCATCAAATACAGTAGAAGGAAGCTGCTTCTTTTGCCCTGAGTGACCTGAATCTCGAACCCCATGGCGCATTCGTACGAGTTCCCATAGGTCAAAGCCCAGGCATGTCTAGTCTGGGTGAGGTTTCCTGATTTCCTGTTATATAAAATGTAAAACTACAATTCTCGTCCTTATAAAATCTCAACAGATATTTTAATTTAACATTATTAGTTAAAATAAAGTTGAGCTAGTCAGCATACTTTATTTACTGTTTGTGATTAATCCCTGGGGTCCTCTACAAGAGCTAGGCTGTTCGGAAACACATTTTTCTCCAGATCCATGTGTGAATCTGTTTAACTTTTGGGGCCAAATATATGTGTGAACACTGATATAGCTCCTGTTATTTATTTATTTTTAAATCTCTGTCGTTTTTTTATGAATCAGTGAAGGGTGCTTTCACCATTTCTGAATCTCTCACTCATATCAGGCATCAAATATGTGAGTAATGTGATAGCAGGCAAAAATTAAACTAGCGTTTTACCAGCTTTTTTCTGTACTGAGCTAAAAATCATTTAAGGAAGAAGCTCTACAACACAGCAGACTGATAAGATCAATCTCAGGATGATCAGATTAATGTCAAGAGTGATGTTTTGCAATCAGTTTAAAAATGTACAGAAATGTAATTAATGAATGCTAGGTCCATCCATTCCTTCAGATCTGACAGAACTTCAGATTCAAAAGATAAAGGAAAAAAAAAAACTCCAAAACTGAAAGGAAATCGATAAACATACAAGGATCATTTCAAAGTATGCCTGTACCAATTTTACTTGAACACGCATTATAAAATTTCCCCCAAAATAGCAGGAAACAAAATAGCTTGAACAAACATGTCTGAATCATGCATGACAGATTGAAAATTTATTTTAAAATGAATGTACTCAAGGCTTATCCTTCAGCTTCTACACTATCTTTTTAATTGATCTAGATGATGCAGGTTCATAAGTCCATCTAGCAAACACAAGTGGGAATTCATCTTTTCAGTGAGAAGCAGTACATTTGCTGGTCTTTAAAAGTCTTGACAAGTCTAATAAATCATTGTCTTTTTCATCATAGATAATTCCCCCAGGAGGGATACTCCTGCTTCTGTGGGAATGGTTATTTCTGTGATTTTATTAAGCACATTAAATATAAAGATCCAATATAAATTCAGATATAGACATGCTCATTACTTGAAGAAACTTGACGGAGATAGACTGCAAATAAGTCCCGCCCACACTGCAGGGGGAAACAATTTATAGCTCTCCACTGACTTTTTATTGCATAAAGGTTCATTCTTGTCAATTCTATCTGCTATTAAAAAACAAACAAACAAAAAACTATTGTGCTGCGGGATGTGTTACCAGCAGAGAAAAGGGCAGTTAGAAATACACTCTCTCAACTTTCTGACTTTCCTTTCTGACAAAACTTGTGCTATAGTTAAGGCTGGGTCAGGTGACCCTGAACCAGCCTTTAGAGTATATGGAAAGACCTCACACACACACACACCATGCACAAGTGCAAGGCCCCAGGAGCCCAGCAAAAGTCTATAGCAGCATAACTGTCTCACTCCCAGAGTCCAAAGATGTGCATCAAGTTAGGTTAATTAAGGTTAACGACTGTAAACTGGCTGTAGATGTGAATGTGAGTGTGTCATCTGTCTGTATGTGTTAGCCCTGCAATACACTGGTTCCCTGCCAGGATGTACCTTGCCTCTTGCCCAAAGACAGCTGGGTAGGATCTAGACCCATCCATCCATCTTCTTCCCTTAGCCTGGCCACCTCTTCAAGCTTATTTGTTGGAGCACTAAGTCATTCCCAAGTCAACCAAGTAATTCCCAAGCCAACTGAGATATATAGTCTCTGTAGTCCTGGTTCTGCCTGTAGGACAAAACACCCCACCAAGGGGGTGATCAGGCGGCATCCGAGTCAGATGCCAAAACAACCTCAAGTGGCTCCTTTCGATTGGTCAGGGTCTTGACAGTGTTGAACCCAGAAAAGTAGTTAGTGGTTCCAGACACATGACCCTGAATTGTCTAAGTGGGGTTAAATGGATGGGTGGATATTTAGTTTCTATCTAGACAAAAGTGAGCCACATGCTGATACAGAGGAACTTGAAAAAGAAAGTTACTAAGCTATATACAGTATAGAAGTTACACACCTCATAAATAAACAGCTTCAATTGCAAGACACAAACGAATTATTCTAAAACACCTGTCTGAATTTTTACTAGATGTTAAATGTCATCTCTATGGCTCTGTGACACTTGTGACAACTTGAAATTTGATTTGAAAAACTGCTCTGCAAGTAAACCGTTCTTCTTTCTGAACTAGAAAACAGGCACTGTGGCATGACGCCTAAAACACAGTTGGCTTCTTTGAATTCTGTTCCAGCCCACACCCAATCAGTTAGACACACTGTGACTGATGAGAATGAAATGAGATGAAAAACACGGATAACATAGATAACACGGTGGCAAGATAATGAGACTCAGTGGGTTCTGCTCTGTGAATTTGATTGTTTAAAAAAACCCACAGTCACATACAATGACATTTCAAGCATGAAAAATTTATAGGTGTTTGAAGATGAGAACATTAAGACGTAAGAATCCACCTGTGTCTTTCACTGATAATATGAGCAACAATATCTAAACTAGGAGTGACATTTTTATATTTGTGTATATCTTCTTTACTACGAAAGAGAGTCTTTGAGCACCCACTTTGCACTTGCGTTTATTTACCTTCATGCTTTGAACTTTACAGATGCATGGATACTGAGGCAGTCAATAAATGACACCTTTTCAGTCCATAGCTGTGCATGGGTGAAGACTTCAGTGTGTAAATCTATGCATTTGAATGTGCGTTTGTATAGTAAGTGTGTGTGTGTGTGTGTGTGTGTGTGTGTGTGTGTGTGTGTGTCTGTGTGTATGTGTGTGTGTGTGTGTGCGCACGCCCCCCAGTGACCAAAGAGACATGCAACAGAGTGTGACATGTGGCTGCAGTAAATTGGATTGAAGATGTTAGAAAGACAATGACTCACTTGCTGCGGGGTCTCCTCCACACAATGAACTGGACAGAATAGGAAAAGGGCCTTGGAGAGAAGCAAAACCATCAAAGAAGTCATTTCTGTGGGGAAATGTCAAAGGAAGCTGTATCACCACTGCAAATGAGAATATTCCCGTCTGTCAAGTCAGCCTAATACAGTTTGGCCAGCCACTCACCATAAAGAGAGGAAAAAACACTGAAGAGGGAGGCAGATGCGTGAAGGAAGTGAGACAATGCCCTTTTCTTTACTGAAATGTCTTGCATTAAAAACAGAGCAGGAGTTTCCTGAGCAGATGCCTGTGGCATCACAATGATCTTAATTCACCAAGCAGCTTATGAAATAATTTCCTCATGTTTCTTCCACAAGGAATTTGTCTGTGGTTTCATCCCAAGTAGGTGACAGAACTGGCAGTGTCTGAATTCTGTTTTCATTCAGAGGGCAACGAAAAGAAACACAATTCACTGTTCTCTACTGTTTCCCAAATTAATTACAGTCTTGGATGGAACAAAGACAAACATTCATACCTCCTGAAATCAAACAGCAGCAAAGGTGCTGTGTATTGATTTTGAATGAAACCCAGCTGCTATGGAAGAACACCGTAATTTCCTTTTGCTTCTGACAGTGCCTCAGAGTGAATACACAAACACACCACTAAGGAACTGTGTCTTACGAGATGTCCATAGGTAATTGACCCATAAAGGTCCCACTCACCTCCTCTCGCCCTGCACATTGACACAAGGAGTATCTCAGGCCTGTTACACTCTTGTTAGTGTCACTCACACAGCCTCAGTCATCACCACCCCCACACAGATAGGGCACACAGTCCACTGCAAATGGAGCAAGCCTGTCTAAAAATGAAGCGTTCTGACAGGTTGTTACAGCAGTTTAATATGCAGAATTTGTTTCTCTTTTTCATGCATGAAGCTTATTTTTATTTGGGAAATTAGGTGTAACGTGCAGCGCTTCCTAATGCGATGCTGGGTGATTACTCACAATTTCGGTTTGTGTGTGTGCATGCCTGCATGCAGTTGCATACGTTAACCATTGCTCTTACACATTCTAGCAGTTTAAATGGTGACAAACGTAGCCAATCCTATTTGTCAAACACACAGGCGGATCCAAATGTCAACAAAGGAGAGGGAGGCAGGAAGTCGCAGTATTGTGCGGATTAAAATTTTAGCTTCTCTGGCATAAGGCAAGAACAGACATTGAGCTGTATAATACACAGCTATTAATACGCATTTTAAAGCCCAGCAGTACACCAGCCTTAAAGCACTTCACCTTGCTCAGCAACATAACTTAGTGATGAAATATTGAGAAGGGAATGTGCACACTTCCTGGGAAAAATGTCCTTAGCTTGTGAGTTCAGTCAGAAGTTACTCAGGTGTCAGTTAAGGTGACAGCTTGAGCTGAAAGGGTTCCAAAACACAAGCGCACACACACACACACACACACACACACATATATATGTATATATATATATATATATATATATATATATATATATATATATATATATATATATATATATATGAACTAACTTAATAGTTTACTTATACCTTCATTCATATCATATTAATTAGTGTGGTTAGCTTTATGGGTGGTTTATAAACATCATGCTGCTTTACAAATACTGGCACACTCAGTTCATTTCAGTAAAAAATGCCCAATCTGTCAGCCATGCAATTTAGCACAAGGTCCTAGGAAATATAACTGGAACAATGAGTTGGAGCTCCACTCACCCTGGATGACAAGTATTGTGGGGCACAAAAATGAAGTCTGTTGGAGGCCAGGGAGTAACCAAAAAGCATAAAAAATAAGGCATGTTTGCCATACGATAGATGTGATATATGTCCACATTCTTTTTAATTCTTGGTTTCTGTTGAATCTATGAATAAAAATCAAGTTTGTCAAAATGCCATTTGGACTATTATTTTTAAGAATGTTGATTTTATTTTGTTGTAATGCACTTACTGGAAACACTACAGTTATGGTTGAATTGGTTTCTATGGCAAAAACATTACTTTCACTTTTAAATAGTAAAATAGCCAACAGAGGTCCAGCCTTCTTGTACTGAGACACCTTACATCCCTTCAAGGGATAAACCGAACTGGAAATGCCTGATTGACAAAAGTTTATCTCTGTACTCTACAACTGGTGGTGTTAATGGTACAACCACAAGTTCTCCATGCTGGATTTGTTTAGTAAAAAAATGATTTTCAGATTTTGCAGGGGAGTCTTGTGTGTATCTGTGATAGTTTATGCATTGCCAAAGTGCAGCTGAATTTGTGTTGGTCCACCACCAAAAACAGCTATGTGTCAGAGCCCTGCTCAAGAGAGTGTGGTCAAAACTGGATGCGCTGTCCATGGTCCTGAAACTATAATACTTTAATTTGAATGTAAGAAAATATTATGAAAACATTTCTTTTTTAAAGTTTGGTAATGTAAATGCATTGATCTGATCAAAAATAAACAGCACCAAACATCAAGATGAAAAATGTTAAGACTTTCTGTGCTTGATGTCCATCAAAGGCCTGTTTCTTTTCAGTGCAGGGTCCAAAGCAACTGTATTCATCCTTCCATTCTTTCAGTTCTTCTGCAATTTTGCTTTGAACCACATTGCACAGGATATGAAATTCCTGGCACAGAAGCCATGATACGTAAAAATGTATCAAAGGGTTGCAAGTTGTTGCTGCTGGTATTTGTAAATGTTAGTAAATTAGTTTTCCAACTTGATTTCAATATTCTTCTCCATATATTTTTGTGCCTTGGGAAAGAACAGAAATGCCTTGTCTTTATAAATATAGATCGTACTTTCTTTATGCCAACAAACAGTTTTCACTAGTGTAACATATTGGTAAATCTGGACCATAGTATCTCATAAATAATGAAAAACTTTCTCATAATAGTGACTTGAGTAATATTTCAAATAATAGAGAACCATCTAAATATTTGACCTGTGTTTACTATAATGAAATTGCATATGTAGACACGGCAAGTACGCACGGTTTTGGAATGGTGATTTAGAGCAAGCAGTGATAAAAAAAAAAAAATGCTTGTATTTTTTTTAATTTTTGTAATGCCATAGCTATTCATCATGGAAGTACACAAATTCTTTACTTGAGGAAGAGCCGCCATACCACATTGTAAAAGTATGGCATAAAGTCACGGAGCTTTGTGTCATGGCTTCTGCCGTGGTTGCCCAAGGCTTCTGCTAGTGCAGCTGTTTCTCATCAGCAATGTACCAGCAATATTTAATTGTTGTTCTCCACTCTATCCATCACCAGAATGTGTGTTTTCCTGACTGTATCGTTCAGAAAAACAGACAATCCTTCCTTATGTGGTAATACTATGTGGTAATCCTATATGGTTACTTAGCTATAGCCACTGTTGATATCAGATTTTGCTTGAATACAACTTTGATTTTTAAGTGGTAATAACTGGCTACTTCCATATTATTACCTTCTTGTCTCCTACTTGTTACTCCACTATTACCATATTATTACTGAGGTGCTGAGGTGAAATTGCAACTCACAAGTCTTGTACAATTCAAGTTTTGCAGATAAGCAGACAAGTTCAGACAAACTAATCTACAACCATCAGTATCACTGAAACCTAGCTGGGCATGCTTTATACCATTGCTACTGGGTAAGGAGAAGAAAAACATGGCTTTTGCAGCACAACTTCATTCTTCTTCTGTTATTAAGACAAAGAAGAAAAAAATTCAATGCTCCCTTATTCACAAAAAAATCACCACAGTGGCTAGCTCTGTATATTCTTACACTGGATGTCCGTCCTGGTGCAAGCCACAGGGAATTTGTGTCTCCTGAGATATTTCACTTGTTAGGGACATTTGTAAATCAATATAATGTGGACAATTTCTTCTTTTTGTGCTTCTGCACCGCATCCAGTGTGTATAACTTCTTTATGGTTGGCAGTAATAATATTGAGAAAGTTTCTCACAAAGGGAAAACTGACAGAAGAAATTCATGTACAAACAGTAGTAAATGCAACAAAGATGGGTGGCCATGCCATCCAATAGAAATAGAAACTATTTTAGAATTCCACAAATCACTTCCAAAATGTCCCAATTTTCCACAAATTACCCAAACAAATGAGGCTTACACCATGTAGATCACTGAGATGTCAATGAAAATGTCCCACTTCACCCAAATAGTCAGCCAGAAAATGTTTTGTTGGGTATATATATATGGTTTCAATTTTAGGATTTTTAAATTAGTTTTATTTAAATGTGAAAATACAAGCTATCTCAGTCTGGGAGACAGCAATAACCATCACTCTAAGTTTACCCCACTGTCAGCTAGTAACAAATCAAACAAATTTTTTAAGCACAGTATATTTCCATCTGTCTGTCGATGCAATCCTTAAATATGCATGCCTGTATTTAAACTAAAAGACATACAGCCCTAATAAGCTGCACTTCACAGTTTAATCAGTACACATGTGACAAAGCAGTTCACGATGTCTCAAGAATTATGGTCAACACTATGTCATAAAACCTGAATTATGCTGTTTCACTGGTGTGAAGTCAGTTGTGGTGCCATTATTTAGTGTCTAAAGATAGTGCTGATACCCTTGTGTTGCTAAATGAATAAATAACTGCTATTTTTCCATGCAAGTCCTTTGGGTGATGATCTGCCTGACTGCACAAATCCTTGTACCACAAATGAATGGAGGCTTGAGGCTTTGATGGCAGTGCCAGCTCCGTAAGCATCCATGCCATGTGCGCAAGCACACACATTCACAGTCATCAGATAGACAGTGGGCAATTACAAGTCCTTGTATTGGTTGACTGACTTTAATATTTGATGAAGGTTGCAGCATGAAAATACAAAGTCACATAGTTGTAAAATACAACCCCACAAGTCAACACAAAGTCAACAATAAGTCATAAATTACATACAGCTGCTGCATTTTTCTTTTTAGCTTTTATTGATTAGGGACTACAGTATGTGTCTGGCATGCTAGTGAAAAGTAGTCTGCAAAGCAGCATTCTGATGAAACAATCAGTGTGCATTGTTAATAAGGAGGTAATCTATACACTTTTTCGTAAAAACAAAGACAAACAGAGAAACAATCCTTCCATCTTTATAAAACCTGCAATAACGTTTTAATGTCTCTGCACACTATCATTTATTAGTTGTGACTTTTTCCAATTAAGAGTTTTACCTTGCATTAAATATATGTATTTGACCTAGTTAGAGAGATTGGGACGAAATAAGACCATTCTGAACCACAACACAAGATGCAATATCAACACACATAACACAGCACAAACATGGTACCTGTCAGGGTTTTTAATGAGATTCAGCAGAATGCAACACCCCCACCTTACTTTAATAATGTGCTAATGTTAGCTGATACAACCCCCCCCCCCCCACCCCCCCCCCCCCCCCACCCCACCCCACCCCAGCACACACACACACACACACACACACACACACACACACACACACGCACGCACACACACACACACACACACACACACACACACACACAATTTGACAAACTCTTAATCAACAGGTTTTAAGCTAATATGTGATAAATGTCAAAGTCTATAATTGCCCCAAACCTACAGCACAGTGTTTCAAAAGATGATTGCTGAAAATACTGAAAAAAAATGGCTCCAGGTTGTTGACTTAAATTTCATGTCTTTTTCAATGAGACATTTCATAGTAGTTTCTGATAACATCAGCAATGCTGATTTCAGTGTTTGATTGAGCCTTATATTTGCCACCACCTGCCTCAGAAGAGGAAACTACTATTTATTGCCAGAAGTGAATGGATGGATAGCTGGTTGGGATGGATTGATGGATGGACTGTTTTGTTTAGTGCTAGACATCTCTGTCTCCAGTTTCCAAGCCTCCAGGGATCCCTGACCATATTGTATCCCTTGTTAGGAGTCTGCTGTTAGCTTGTGTAAATCTCCTTGTGGGTATATGTGTGTGTGTATGTGTGTGTGTGTGCTGCTAGGGCTGGCTGCCCAAGGAATATTTGGATGCTTATTAACCTCAGCATGTGGAAAGCAGTTCGGGTTTTACCCTTTAATGGATGGGTGGAGCAAGAGGTGCTCACTTCTCTGACTACCCTGCTTTTTCTCTCCCTCACAGGAGACCTATTCGGCAGGCCAGAATCTCCACAACAGAAGGCAGCTAGAGAACTGACACAAATACAAAGAGGATCGTGGCTTCTTAAGCTTTGTTCTACTAATGAACACACATACACACAGACCTACACACACACACATGTAAAGTAAACGCACATGGAACATCACTCTCATGTTTAGGGAAGTCAAGCTGCTTAAGTAAGATGGCGCGGCCACGTCCAGATGCCTTCCTGATCGCTCCACTCCGACTATCCACATTTCTCGTTTTTTACTTATTTTTTGCTCTGGTTTACATTCCAAAATCCTCTAGTTTTATAGTATACGACAGCAGATCACTTTTAAACATCGGTGACAAGGTTGCACATCTAATCTTGGACACTTTTAAACCCGACCCATCCTGGCTGCCAGAGATTCTCCGCGGTGCGGAGAACAACAAAGGACGGGCCGCTCATCTGAGGCGTAGAACAAAGAAGCGCCGGGGGAAACGCGCTGGCATTAGGAACAGACTGAGACAGCAGGCGCATCGTGCACCACTGCCCAGTATCCTACTGGCCAACGTACAATCCATGGAGAACAAGCTCGATGACCTAAGAGCAAGAGTCACCTTCCAACGTGACATGAGGGACTGCAACATTCTGTGCTTCACGGAGACATGGCTGACCCCCACCGCGCCGGACCAGGCCGTAACTCCGTCGGATTCATTCTTTGTGCTCCGCGCGGACAGAACGGCAGAGTCGAACAAAACCAAAGGTGGAGGAGTGTGCTTCATGGTAAACAGAAAGTGGTGTGATGCCAGGAGCATTTCTACGCTTTCCAGTGGCTGCTCGCCAGGCTGCTGAAGAACATCATCTCCTCCTCCTCCTGCTGCGCTGCTGTGCTGACCAGCTAGCAGGTGTGTTCACTTCCATCTTCAACGAGTCCCTGGCGAAGTCTGTGGTCCCCACATGCTTCAAAAGATCCACCATCATCCCGGTGCCCAAGAACAGCAAACCCTCATCCCTGAACGATTACCGGCCAGTTGCACTGACCTCGGTAGTAATGAAGGTGTTTGAGAGGCTGCTGAAGAACATCATCTCCTCCTCCATCCCAGACACCACAGATCCGCTCCAGTTCGCCTACCGACCCAACAGATCCACTGAGGATGCCATCGCCTACGTCCTGCACACCACCCTCAGCCACGTGGACAAGAAACAGGGTAACTATGTGAGAATGCTGTTTGTTGATTACAGTTCAGCGTTTAACACAATAGTGCCCAGCAGACTGTTCACAAAGCTCAGGGATCTGGGACTCAACAGCCGTCTGTGTGCATGGGTGTTGGACTTCCTCACTGGCAGAACTCAGGTGGTGAGGGTGGGTAGGTGTGTCTCCGACAGCATCACCATCAACACAGGAGCACCACAGGGATGTGTCCTCTCGCCACTGCTCTACTCCCTTTACACTTCAGACTGTGTGGCCACCCACGGCTCCAACACCATTGTGAAGTTTGCTGACGACACAGTGGTGTTGGGCGCCATCTCCAACGGCGATGAGGCGGCCTACATGGACGAAGTGAAGAATCTGGCATCATGGTGCCAGGACAACCACCTCCAGCTGAACGTCGGCAAGACCAAGGAGCTGGTGGTGGACTTCAGAAGGAGTCAGCACAGAGACTACAAGCCCATTATCATCAATGGAGCTCCAGTGGAGAGGGTGCAGTCCTTCAAGTATTTTGGTGTCCACATCTCCTCAGACCTGACATGGGCTGCCCACATTCAGGTCCAGACCAAAAAGGCTAGGCAGCGCCTGTACCACCTACGACAACTGAGGAAGTTCAGGGTCTCTCCAAAGATCCTCAGGATTTTCTATACAGGCGCTGTGGAGAGCATCCTCACACAGAACATCACATCCTGGTTTGGGAACAGCTGTGTTAAGGACCAAAAAGCTCTCCAGAGAGTGATCCGTACAGCAGAACGCTGCTGCAGGATTGCTCTCCCCCCGCTTCAGGTCACCTACACCAGGAGATGCCGGACTAGAGCAGCGCAGATACTGAAGGACCCGTCCCATCCTGGCAACAAACTGTTCCAACTTCTGCAATCCGGTAGAAGGTTCCGCATCATCCAGGCAAGGACAGAGAGACTCAAGAGGAGCTTCTATCCCCAAGCCATCCGGGCCCTAAACACACACACACCCGCCCTCTCACATCATCTATAATTGACTGAGACAGGACTCTCTTCCAGACACTCTAAACCCAGGCACAATGTACATTTCAAATTCCTTTAATTTTAAATATGTTTATATTGTCTCCTGTAAAATAGTCAGATTGTCTATTCTTATTTAATTCACTTGGTGTACAGAATTCACCTGCTTGCTGCTACTACTGCACATTCACCTAATGTATATACTATATGTATATAATGTTCTTCCTCTACCCCCCCCCCCCCCCTTTTTTTTTTTGTACATGTCGAGGAGCGTGTCAGGTTGCATTTCACTGTGTGTTATACTTGTATAACTATGCATGTGACAAATAAAGAACCTTGAACCTTGAACCTTGAAGAATACTTGTAATAGTATAGCTAATGTTAGCTAATGTTAGGCTCAAGTGTCCTAAAAATCACACTTTTGCTCTTATAAACAGTTAGATTACATTCTTGCATGGTATGAAAAATTATTTGCTAAGTCCAACAACATTAGACCCACTTAAAAAAAACACCAAAAGAAACATCATTAACCCTTGCTAAAAGCCGCTAACACAGGCTAAGAGCAGTTAACAGAGGCAAAGAGCAGTTAACAGCGACCTAAAAGAACAGTGCTTAGCATGAGAAAAGTTTAGGATATCCTCAACAACTCACCTCAGTATCACTGTCATTGTACAGAAGTAAGTTTCACCGATTCATTAGCTTTTATCATACTCCTTTCACAAAGTTTTACAGCCTACTCCAGACTGAAGAGATGTGGATACCTGGTATTTTGACAGCTACGGTAAAAAGCAGGCTGACAGCCTACACTTACTGCAGATGAATTGCGGCCAGAGTTGTTTGTCCTACAGTTGCCACCCTAGCTAGGAATGGGAGGGGTGAGAAAACAAAGCTATTCATAGTTTGACTGATGATTGACTGCAAAATATTGATTGCAGTCTGCAATTGACTGGCATCTAGTGGTCAGATTTTACACACTTTAACTTTACAGATCATAAGATAACTGAAACTGATAACTGATAAATGAAAGAGGATGAAGTCCATTTCAATTTTCCTGTTGACTCCTGGGGGAGCATAGGTCCGCAACAACACCACGCCAACGGACTCTGTTCTGGGCTGCTCTCTTCAGCTGGGTCCACGTCATTCCGGCAGCCTTCACTTCGCTCTCGACAGATCTTCTCCACGTCTGTTTGGGTCTCCACACTTTACTTTTCCCTTGTGGGTTCCAGTCCAGTGCTTGCCTTGCGACGTTGTCGAGTGGTTTTCGAAGTGTGTGGCCTATCCAGCCCCATTTTCTCTTCTTGATGTCTTGACCGACCGGGTTCTGGCTGGTTCTCTTCCACAGGTCTGTGTTTGAGATCTTCTCAGGCCATCTGATGTTGAGGATGTGTCACAAGCACTTGTTGATGAAAATCTGTATCTTGCTGGTAGTGGTCTTGGTCACCCGCCACGTCTCGGACCCATACAGAAGGACTGCTTTCACATTGCTGTTGAAGATGCAGATCTTGCTGTGCTGAGATAAGGCTTTGGAGTTCCAGATGGGTCGCAGTGTGTTGAATGCAAGCCTTGCTTAGTTGATCCGGCTCCTAACGTCTTCATCTGCGCTGCCATCATGTTGACTATGCTTCCTAGGTAGACAAAGCGGTTGGTTTCCACCAAGTCTTCTCCCTGTAGCTGCAGTGGATGTTCTTGTCGGTTGTTCAACCGCATCACCTTCGTTTTTCTGACGTTGATCTTCAGGCCGATCTTTTCTGCCTCCTCAGTGAGCCGGGTAAGCTTGGACTGTGCATGTTGCTGCTTATGGGACAGAAGGCTGATGTCGTCTGCAAAATCCAGGTCCTCCAGCTGTTTGGTGAGGGTCCACTGGATACCGGTGTTGCTGCCCTCTGTGGTTCTTCTCATGATCCAGTCCATGACGATCAGGAAGATTGTCGGTGACAGCATGCAGCCTTGCCTCACTCCGGTTTTATAACTCCCTAGTCCATTTACTAGGGAGTTATAATAACGTGGGAGGTACCTCTTTCTTCTAATCTGTCTTATGTGCTTACCCAAACTTACCCCACAATAAGCTGTTATCCGGGCCATGTACTGATGGTATCTGTTTGTAAGTCTGCCAGTTTTCTTTACTGACTTTGAGTAAAGGAGGGCATTCATACTGTTAGCCTTTCCCCCAAACTCAATATTAACAAACCCCATAAGAGATAAAGGGTAAACTATCAGGTAACCTGTGCAGTGATAAGTGACCTTAACTGTTTGTTGTTGTTTTTTTATTTGCATCGACTTATTCTACAACTCACCTGCCAGTTACACTGAGGGAGAGTGGCTTATTTCACAAATTTGAATGCATGAAGACTGGCTGACAGTCAAAACAACAAAGAAATGCCTGAGGTGTGTCATGTGGAAAATGAATAAGGATTACATTTTAAGAAACTGCAGGATATTTCATGCATACCAAAGTGTGAAAAAAACATCTTATTACAGGTGAAACACCTTATGCTTACTTACTGTTATTTCTTATGATTTTAACAAGATGTAACAAGATGGTAAGCTTCACTATCAACGCTCATCAAGACATATCGGGTGTTGTGTGACAGTTTTCAGTGAGATGCCGAGCAGCTGTCTGTTCATGTTTGAAACTATGAGCAGGGCATTGTTGACTTTGAATGATAACATTTATATTTAAAAATAGGAGCATTGTTTTAATTAAATGGTGTAAGCTTCCTCTTAAGCACTCAAGAGAAAGCTGAGTATCAACAACAAGCTGTGTGCCATGTTTGAGATACATTGTACAGCTTTCATAGCTGTTGTAGCACCAGAATCAAAAGAACAAAAGACAGAAAGCATCAAAAGAAAGGGATTTAGTCAGCAGTTAAGAGTTGTCCTCTGGGCCACATTACAGTACTGTGGTTGTCATGATGTAAATAGCAGCAAGTGATATGTGAACATATGTTGACATTAACATGGCACCTTAAGAGCTGCTATTATTGCATGTGCAGAATGTATAATAATAGGCAGAGAAGACTTTGTAAAACAGCAAAAAAGGGAAACAAAGACCACGATATAATTGTGCTTGAATTATTCTTCAGCCCTTGCATTTGATGCCAAACAGTATATTGAGAGTTACCATCATGCTTCAGATTACTTTAGTCCAATAAATGAGCCATTGTCAGGAAAGTCATTTTCTTTTGTTTTTAAAGATCTCCAATCAATCACCATTAGCATAACTCTTGGCTCTTGTTCATCCAATTAATTAAATTCAATAGCCCAAGTCAAAGTCTCATGTTGCACCATTATCATTCATTAAGAAAGAAAAGGTTTTAAACTTCAATATGCTGCATATTCAGGAGCGCTAAGCACAAATAAATTAAGGAGGATGAAAGAAACCAAACATTTGGGAATGTGTAATTATCATTTCTAACTGCTTTGTTTGCCTACGCACATATCTGCAAATACCTCTGAGGTTCCAAGAAGTAAAGTTCGGCAGATGGGTGAGTAAAAACTGCAGCTAGTGGCTATTTTTTCGAAGACACGCCCATTTGCTTTCATTACAGCCTGCAATACAAAAAGCAGAAATTAGGAGACAGACCTCATTCTTAGTCCAGTGGACACACTACTCCTGCCAGCGGCAATACCAGCAATTTCTCACAACAAGACTTCAGTTGCATGCATTTAGAAATGAGCAGTCACCTTTTACAAAGAATTTTATTAATATGCAACAATCCTGGGTTCATTTGAAATCGTACAAGTTCCAGTAAAAGTCTAGCAATCAGATTTTACTTTATGACCCTGTAAAGCACATCTGTTCATTCTTTATGGAGTGACTGATTGCCGAGCCAACCTGTGATAAACACATAACAGCTTTAACACCCTGCCAGTGCCTTATGCAGTGAATCCACAGGCCCAATTTGTAAATGAAAAGCTGTGCAACACTATAAAAGGCAAAAGACTGTTTAAAATCTATTATAAAACCAATTGTGAGGCGTTATTATCACCGCACTGCAATGAAGATGAACAGTGGGAAATAAATAAAGATGATTGATAATGCTTCCTTTTTGAAGTGGGATGATGAGGGTAGAAAGAGGACAGTCAAAGTTTAATAACACCTCGCAGAGGTTTGAATGCATAGGGCATGTAACTGCAAAGAATTGGTTACAATAAAACACGTGTATGTTTGGGTTAGTACAACTCCATAAAAAGTCAAGTTGCAGAAGTTTCTCAAACTAACTCAGAAGAATATATTGATTCAGCTGCCCATTCTCTCCTCAGGCACACTGTTCCAGGAGCATGGAGGTTTTGATGGAATAAGGCTGATCACCTTTATTTGTCAAACTCAACTTTGGAACAAAAAAGGCCTGGCCTTAAGAAAAGAAACTGTGCCTTATCTCACAAGAGAGAGGTGTGAATTGCAGCCAAAGGCCATACTGTCTAATGCTTTAAAAACCATCAATAAAATCTTACTAGCAATTAGGAAACTTGCAGGCATGCTAGTTCTTCACTCTCTCGTTATTAATAGACTGCATTGTAAAATACATCATGAGCCTATTTTTCTTCTGAGGTTTCAAAGCAAATACAGCTTTTATTCAGTGATGAGCTGACTGCAGGTCCTAAAAAAAAAGAAAAAAGAAAAAAGACTTCTTTCATTTATCTATTGCTCCCGTGCCAAATACCATCTGTGTATCTATGCAAACATTTTGGGAGAGGGTTGTGATGCAGCACAGACAAATTGTGATCCATCACTGGCTAACACTGATCACATCTTTTGCTTAAGCTATCTGTAAACATTGCATTGCTAGTGCAATGGCAAGAGCATTATCCGTCATGCTGATCTGTTTAAAGCAGTGGTGGGTGAGCACGTGCTCTTTTTTGACAACCTGGTTTTTATTGCTATTAACAGATTTTGACAGGTTGCAAAAATCCCAAGAAATCTAAAAACGTTTTGTCCATTAGCCACACAATATAGACAAGCACCCTACTTTAGCTTTAAGATTGGACTTATAACTTTCCTTTCAGCTGAAGCTTGTAGTTTACTTTGGCTTTGTTGACCCTAAACTGTCCTTTAGCTATGCTGCTATATGCCAGAGCTGCTGCACACCTCCCATGATGCACTGAGCAACTCTACCCTCCTTTCTGTCACTTTCCATGCATTCATATGCAACTACTGCATGTGTCTTGTCTGTCCCCTAATTTGTCCTTTTTTTCTCTCTCCCCGTCCTCTCCCTCCCTCTGCAGTAGTGGTAGTATTTTTGGCCTGATGTGGAGTTACAGGCTCCACCATCCTCCCCCAGGTGTATTGTTTACAGCTGCCCATTCCCACTAAACTGTGCACTTTTCTACCCTTCTTGTAATGTACCTTTATTACTAACAGTACTAGATAGATAGATAGACAGACAGACAGACAGACATTAACCATAGTCATTATTGGCATAGTTCATGCCTCGTTACCAGTGAACCGTTATTAACAATAACTTTATGAGGATAATGTATACACATTGAGCATTTGTGTAATTAATCCTTTGAATTCTGTCTTTAAAATACATTGTTTGTCCTATTGCAGATATGTCTCCTTGCTTCTGATTGTCTGTTCTCTGCAGTTCATCCTCCTCCTCCCTCCTACCACTCTTTTTTCTCCATCTTTCCATATCAGTCGGCTTCAAGCAGATGAGTTCTGCTCAATGTTCTACCTGATATGAGTGCTTTTTTTCTTGTCACCATTGCCTTGACAGTGACAGTGAGACAGTACTCACAGTCTTATAAATAAGATTGCATTGAAACCAAATACAGTTACACCCTTGTAAATTTGAGGACTCTGCACTTCTTTGGCTTTATTTTTTAGTCCCAAGTGTTACTTCTGTATTAACATTTTTCTATATAACAAAGCACACGCTTGTAGACAACTCACTTTGTGATATTCATAACTGTATTAGCCTAAAAGCATTATCTTTTGCCCCAACAGCAAGTGTTAATGACCTTAGAAACAAAAAAAACATCCGTGTGTCTTGAGGATGTGAAAGGATTTCCCATTATATATCTCTACACATTATGTGCTAGAGTGCCTCTTGACATTAAGTCTTCTTGAGAAAGACTTTATCTGTAGTTAAAGCTTGGTACATTTTGCAGAATGGCGGCTGTACGCAGCTGCTCTTGGCCTTTTACACCCACTCTGTCACCCAAGTTTAAATGTCAAGCCAACATTAGCTTGTGAAACCCTGCAAGGATACAACTTGCTGTCAGACAGTCAGACTTCAGTCTCACTTACACACAAATACGCACACACATCACATCACATGTGCACTGTATATAAGGTCTTTAAAACAATACCAGACAAAACACATCAAATACATTTGCATTCAGGGGGTGAATTATGAAGATTTTGGTGATAAATCAAACAACATCTCAAAGTGTAGTTATTAGATTTGTTCTTTAGGTTACCAATGCAAACATGTACACCCACACATATTGTCCCAGACCAGCCACCTGTCACACTGTCATGGTAAGAGCAGGCAGAAATCATGAGGAACAACAATGCTTAAAACCACACACATGTCCTCTGTGCCAGACGCGATGCCTCACCTTGACTTGGCATATCATAAGTCAGCTGGCAAGGCTGGGGGGTCGGGGAGGAGGGGGAGGGTGTAATGAGGGGCTGGTGAGACGAGAAAGGGAAGGCAGGTAAAGGGTAGAGGAGGCAGGGGAGGAAAAGGGGAGTGGTGGAGCATGATAACCCAATTTGTTAGTGGTGGATAAATAGAGGTCTGGGAGGTAAATCACCACGGGTAGAGCAAATGAAATAAGGATGGAGAGAAGGAAGGAGGGGGAGAAGAAGAGGAGGAATGGGCAGGAATAAACAACCTAAGCTAATGTAAATAATGCCATGCATGCTTGTTGGTGAAAGGCTATATTTCAATATTGAGTATAAAAAAAGGCTACAAAGGGGAATTATAACTCTCCCCAACTGTACTATGACTCATAAATCACTCTAGTGTAGCAGCTGACCTATTTCGAAGACACAGACAAACTTGTTGTCCATTATTTATTGGGTTGAATATTTCTTAGTCAGCATGGTTTCATTTGTCATTAGCTGTGTGTCTTTGTGATTTACATTTTGTTGTCTGTCCCTCACTATTAATTTAAAACCCTTTTATACCTGACTCTAAATTGGAGCTATAAACGATCGATACAGTTTTATCCGGGGGACTGAACATTAAACAGCCTATTTAACAGTTTGCACTCACACTTATTAAGGAATCAATAACAAAATGGTAAGATCTGGATAAAGTCACTCATTCAACTTTGTCACTGGGTGCTTCCTAATTAGCCTTCCAAAAAACATTGCTCAGCACTTTACACTTTGTTCATTGTTCATCATAGTTGTTTGCCAAAAACCTTTACTGAGAGCACTTTGTTGTGTGGAATTTGCATCCAAATAATGGCTCATAAGGGATGCACTGCTGAATTAAAAAGGACAGTGAATTTACCTCCGGCTAGCTTGCCTCAGAGCATCAGAGAAAATTGACTTTCTCTCCGTCTCTCATCTTTCACACACAAATCCAGCGTATGCCAGGAAATATTAAATATCTACTCAGCTTCAATTTGACATTTCATAAGAGAGTACTGGTCATTGGCAACGACTAGGCCGCTACTGTCCATTCAAGACTGTGATTTATATATTAAGGTTGTAAAACGGTAGGTACTTGACTTTGACATGTGGATGTAAAGTTATGGAGTTGTGAAAACAAGAGACTATGATACATAGTATTTTGCATCTATTCTCTTTTTTTATATGATATGATCATTTGTTTTGGGTAGTTTTTTTTTTCCTCGTCTTTTGTTCTTTTTTATTTCTTCATGTCTCGTGCCCACATCCTGTAATCAGTGTCCCAGTGTGTGTTTACCTCTGATCTCCACGGTCAAGTCTGTCTGGTCTGTCCATGTTGTGTCTCCTTTAACTACATATGTAGTGCTGTCCCTGTGTTTTCTCCCTTCAGTTTCTCATGTTCAGCCCTCTGTGTTATGTCTGTTCAACCCCAGTCCCAGTGTCAACTTCACATCTTAATCTGAATCTCAGTGTGTGTGTACGTGTCACTTCCTGTTTCATTGTGATAGTTTCCTGTTGCAAGTGTGATGTTCAATTTTGCTTTCCCTGTCTCAGTAGCAGAGTTGGGCCAGTTACTTTGAAAAAGTAATTAATTATAGTTACTAGTTACTTCTTCAAAAAAGTAACTGAGTTAGTAACTGAGTTACAAGATTCTAAAAGTGATTAATTATTTCAAAGTAATTATTTTGTTACTTTTTAAAAAAAATGTTTAACCCTCTGGGGTCCAGGGTATAATTGGTCATTTTTGACTACTTTTGATGTTTCCTCTACATTTCACCTTTAAAAACTATTTACTTTGTCTTGTTTGGTATCATCCTTTTCAGCACAGCCTCACGTGTCTGAATTTACAATTATGTTTTCATTTTGACATACTGTATTAATATGATTGATCTAAAATCAGACAAAAAACATAAAATCAGAGTAGAAAAAGTTATATTTTTTACTGTAACAAACACAAACATGTTTATTGAATCATATTTCATAACTTTATCTGCAAATATAAATTGTCAATTTTAAAATCATATGCACAAGTTTTTCAAACAACAAAGTTATTTGCAGCCATTTACCTTTTACCCTTTTTTAAATAACCATTTCAAACTATTTACATAACAATCAGGTGTTCTGTATTCGATAAGATGTCACACAAATTATTTGTGCCACTCCAAAAAAATCATTTCTGTCCACTATAAAGGAGAACATCACAGCCTGATACCTGCAGGTCTGACAGCAGGTGTATCGCTCCTCCTGTTCTTTACCTGTAGACAGCAGTCGCCTCATTGTTCGGACACACAACACAAAACTATCCACAACACTACACACTAACTACACAAGACAACACATTAACTACACACTCCAAACATGCTAAACGTCATAAATCTCTCACATCGCAAAACTCGTCTCTCTCTCTTTTTCTGTTGTCTTTCTTTCTCTCTCTCTCTCTCTCTCTCTCTGTCTCTCTCGCCGTCACTCCTAAAACTTCCCCCTCTTCCTAAACAACCAAATGTCATGTTGCCATATCATTTTTGATTGGTTGACTTGGTGCATTTTTCCACCAACACGAAAGGGCAGGTTTTTTTTTTTTTTTTTGGTCATAAGCAGATAGTGCTTGCTAGCGCTGTCCTTAGACAGTAAACGTGACGAAACTATCGAGGAAAAAACGCCGCGTATATATTGTTTATGATGACTCTGGTTTTACGTGGCCTACCAACACAATTTAAAAAAATGGTATATATCACCTTGTTGGTTTGTCATCTTAAAGTGGTCGTGTGATTGGCTTACCATGACTACTTTATTCTTCCTCAGTCAAACAGCAGCACTCATGCGATTGTTTTGCCCCCTTAGCTCCAGGTGTTGTGCCAAAAAGTGATCGTCAGGCAGAAAGTGATTGCCGTCTGCGGGAGCGCGCGCAGCTGCTTAAAGCTGCAGCGCCCAGATTACTTACGTAGACAGCTACTTCCGTGCAACTGATATAAGATGCAGTAAGCTGAATACAGCTTCAACTGTCTGTTTGTTGAAAAATAGTAACGCGACCGCACCGCATTTTCTTGTTAGTAACACTAACGGCGTTGTAACGATAGAAATAGTAATTAGTTAGATTACTTGTTACTGAAAAAAGTAACGCCGTTAGTAATGCCGTTACTTGTAACGCCGTTATTACCATCACTGCTCAGTAGTTATGATCTAGTTCAGCTGTGTTCCCATGTGTCTTCACTTCCGTTAATCACCCTCTTCTGTATATATTGTCTGTGTCTCTCCCAGTTTGTTGTTGTGTTCTCCCTTATTGTAGTTGTAGTTTCCGTTTGCCCGACACTTTGGGTTGTAGTCAGTCTGTAGTCGGTCAGCTGGTTCATTCTGGTTTTGCTTTTGTTTCCATTGCTTTTTTTGTCAGCTGTGATTTTAAGTTTCTCTCTCTCTGTTGAGTCCTGCCTTCTGGGTCCACTCCCTGCCTCCCTCTCTCCCCTCACAACATGACACTCTATTTCTGTACTTTGTGTGCGATAAGCTTCTTCAAGTTACTTTTGCACATTTTTACCTTTGTTGCTACTACACCAGCGAAGAAGACAGGAAAGGAGGTAGAGAGAACAGGAGGAATTACATCCAAGAATTGGCCTGGATCAGACATAGGGTCTCTGTAGTGGCCTAGACATATGGATCACCTAGTCCACCAAATGACCTAAACCAAGCTTCTTGACAAGCTAAGACCTTTAGCCTTAATATATGGAATCTTTGATAAGAACCAGGACCTGATTGTTATTCATGCCTACTGGTTGAAGACATTAACAGCACTCCAGGAGCACCTGGCAGCACAAATAGAATGGCTATTAACAACAGGTACTCACCCAAACTGGTTAACATAGAGCAGAGCAATGATGATCATGAAGGATCCCCATAAGGGTATGATATTGTCAAACTACTGACTGATTAACTGCATAAGGTAAAGTCCAAGTGGACACAGTGGAAATAGAAACTTGGCGAGGTCTGTGTAACCTACAACCTATAAAACTGGCTCTATCAGATTCTAGGTATAACATCAGTGGTCTTTGTCTAAAGGACTGCATCCTTGGGAACCACTAAGATACTGCACAGAACTCCCAGAAGACCTAACCATTAAAAAAAAATAAAAAATAAAAAATAAAAATCACTGTTATTATATGTTCTACAAGTGGTATGCATGTATTTAAAGTTTGTGATGTAAAGGAAAGCACAGTGGGGCATGCACATTTATGTTTGATTATATACTGTGCTTTAACCCATGCAACATAGCTATGATATAGAAGATTATAGATGGAGAGACAAAGTACACTTCCTTAGAAAACTTTGATTTGAAGTTGCGTCATTGTGGGCAGCATAGTGGCACAGTGGTTAGTGTGTGGAGTTTGCATCTTCTCCCCTTATTTGCGTGGGTTCTCCCCTTGTACTCCTGCTTCCTCTCACAGTCCAAAGACATACCGTTAGTGATCAATCCAGAAAATGGATTGATTTGACATCGTTAATATGCCTTTGAACTAGTTCTAGAAAATATCAACATTAAAATGATGCAAATGAATAAAATAGTGGAAAAATAAGAAATCATATCCCATGCACATCAACCCTTGCAAAAGTCAGTCCAAGGTTTGCACACCTGGGTTTCAATAAGGAGATGTCATTTGGAAGAACTGAGCAATAATTATTTTGATTGAGAAATTAAAGAAACTATTTGGCTATTAGACTCCCACTGACTCTTCAGGGGAGAACGGAATCCCTACAGTGATAGGATTTCTCCCTGAGTCTAGCAGCTGGAGGTGGTGACAATCCAACACTAAGGCTTGGATAGAGCTCTGGGTGACTCAGGTGAGGTGGAGATAGGGGAGGAAGTTGTTTGTTAAATGAATGAGAGTCTGAAAGGGGAGAATAACTCAAGAACATGGAGATTTAAAGTACGCAGAATGGAAGCTGATTGGCTACAAGAAGGTAGGCAAGAAGATGGTTGGACTAGTGATGTAAAGGACAAACTAGCAGCTGAACTTAAACTTTTGCAAGATCTTTATTTGGTCAGTTTAAACGATTATTAGTGGCAGATCCTCTCAAACTTTCCCAGACTGAATGGTGTCCCTAGCTTGCCATTTTCAAGTATATTGACATATGGATTGTGGAGCTTAGTCTGAGCTTCATTGTTGAGTCCATCAAACATGGTAAAGTCTTGATTATACTCTGCTGGGGACACAATCTAAAAAAGAAGACACAATGAGTCTTCTTTGTTATACTCCTTTAAAGTTTGCTTGAAGTCCATCACCTGGGCTGCTTAAAACAGTTGGTGTATTGTAAAGTAAAGTCCCACCAAATGACTCTGCATCGTCAAAAAACATGGCAGGCATACAGATGTCCGCACAGTCTTGTCATGCCCACAGTCTGATGCCAGAATTTACATTTCCAAAGGGACCCTGGTGGACTTGTTGAAGGGAAGGAATGAAGGCTTAAGAGACTTGTCCTAAACTCCCTCCTGTATTTGGCTGCATTCATCATTCCTTAAGCCTTGACTAGTGTTTCTGTCCATATGGATGAGAAGCAGTGCCACCATACTTCACTGCAGGAATGCTATTAACCAGCCAATGATTAGTTTGCCAGCTCAATGTGTTCTCCTCCCTGTGTGTCAAATGGGGCTCTTTTGTCAAAAGCCACTGGTGTTCAAGATGTATGCAAGGTTTCCTTAAGTAATAGTATCTGGTTGTGGCAATATTAGATGCTAACTCAAGAGAGCTGTTAGAAAAGAAACAAATCTGCATAAAGAGGCAGGTGTGGCAGTGGGATATGCATTAGAGCAATAGTTGCTCTGAAGAAATTGTGGCATTCAACACACAGGAAGTGAGAATGGATTGATCAGATTTGTTGATTGATATTATTGAAATTAGAATTTTGTCTTCTCGTGATCTAAGATCATCCATAACTGGCTTTTGTCTTGACACTGCTGTAAAAAATTGATGGACTGCTGCTGATATGGCTGTTCTTTCTTCAGGTTCTCCCATCTCAGCAAATAACTTCTCAAGCTCTGTCAGAGAGATCATTACATTGTAGAACACCTTTCTGACCAAGGACCTTCAGGTTACTTAGCCAGCTACAGGAGGGGTGCTTGTGTTTCTGTACTCCTTTCATTTCTTCCATTTCTGAATACTTTAGAAGCGGTTTTATACGATTGCCCTGACCTATCTTTTCAAAGGGAGTTCCCTGGATTGCATCAGTTGGTTTCTTTTCTGACGTACAGTTGGAACTGAGGGACCTTATTAAATAATGTTTTAGGCATACGTCATGGATAATAATGTGATCACATGTGAAAGTGCAACAAAAAACTGTCTGAATGAGATTATTAATGACAGAATATAGTTTCTGGGATGTAGATAAACACGTTTTAGACTGATGGGCTATTTAAATGCCTATTAAGTCTACAAAAGAGTACTTACACACCAGTCAGCATCTTCCTCACATCTTCAATTGGGTGGATAACGGGATATGGAAGGCCATTTTTCCTATTTAAGTTATTCACTGACTCCTAGTGTCCTATGGATAGGGCATTATGGGAGAGACAATTGCTATCAGGATAAAAATGCTCCATCATATGATAAAGATGATCACATAGAACAATTTTATACTGAACTGGTGCAACTCAAAATTCTGAGAGGACAAGTTGTTCCAAAATATGCTGGAAAAATAACCCTGCAGCAAAACAGAGTAACAAGTCCCTTCACTGTATCAAGGGTTGTGATTATACCTTTGGTTTGTCAGCTCTCTGTAAGTTTTTTCTTGTCTTTTTTTGTGTTCACACATTGCAAAAAACTTAGAAAATGACATTTCCCTCTTCAATAATATGGTGGTCAGAGGAGACTGAATGGCATTTTGACAGCATAGACTAAAGTTTCACCATAGTGAACACAGACAAGATTGATTGACATCTCAGTGTTATTTTCTTTTGTGTGTGTTGAGTCCAAGGCTGTCTGCCTTGGGGAACAAGTGACTTTGTGTCCTGTTGCTGCATTTCTGACATGGGTGATGAAGAAAGCTGGTGGGAGTTCAGGCATTTCCTGTCTTTACCAGTAGGCCAGGCATGGATGCTATAGGTTTGTGGTGCATTTAGAAGAATAAGCAGGGAATTAGAGAGTAAAGGGACAAAGAGAGGTGCAAGGATGTGTGTGTGCGTGTGTGTGTCTTTGTATGGGGCCTGGTAAGGGAATATATTACAGTACAGTGAGTACAGTTAGCGTAAAGGATTTAATAGCAAGGAAAAGAATGTGCTGTTGCAATGGGACTTATCAGTCGATGCTCATGGAGAGCACAGACACATACAGAAACCAAAATGTATATATGTCCATACACATGGACTCAATGGACTACACACAACTGTCCAAACACATGCACTTAAAGCATATTACCTCTGTAACAATAGGGACTGTGATGTTTAACTGAGAAGGGCTGCTAAAAAGTATTTTCTACTTTATAGATGAGTCCCAGAGTCCTTAAAAGCAGCTCAGGTACAAATTATGAATCACATCAGAAAAAAGCAATCTCTGACTTTTTGCTGAATGTGAAATTTAGATTACAGATGCACAGAAAATCTGGGAGCACAGACAAATAAATAACTTAATAAATAGCTTGCAGCATTTCAATGAAAAATTTAGAAGACTTCCAACAGATTGAAATAATGAGTTTAGCATATGTAAGACGCACAATACTAAATGCTCAGTTTCAGACAGAATTTTTACTCTTTACTCATGGATCTGTATGCAGTCAAAGACAATAGATATATGACTGATATATATGTGACCATGATGGATCCACCTTAAAAGACAAATATTCATGTCTTTCTCCAAACAACTGCGGTTTGCAAATATTTGGTATCTAATTTATGAATGGAGAATTCCATCATAAGTCCCAAAATGTTGCTTTCAGTATGAGTTAGTCTGCACAGATGAGCATAACACGTTCACAATGCATCTCTTTAAAGTAGTGTTGTGGAAGTTTTCTATTAAATAAAGCCTGCAGACAAGCGGTGAGCGGTAGCTAATATTCTTTAATCAAAACACAAAGAACAGAAAAACCAAGCTTGGTGGAGCCTGCATGATCGCGGGGCAAACGGTCAGCAGAGTCTTCCTGAGCCTAACATGGCTCTCAGTTAAATACCTTGTTCAGGAACAAAAGGCAGTACACAGCTGTTTCACACCCTAAGGTTCACACTCCCTTGCTACCTTCCAGAGTCCTCAAAGAGAGAAAAGATTCTTCCTGTGGAGTTGTCTGCTTCCCCCCAACTTCCTTACTAGACCCCCACCATCTGTCTTACTGTATGAGTGTGAGACATGCTAAAATCCAGTGGCACCAAAGCATTATACAATAAAATAATGTGATAAATAAAATAAATTCCTATACAGTCGGAAACTTGAGTCAGCTGCTTCCTTAGTGGTTGCGTTACAGATATATTCCTCTACAAAAACCATATGCTATTTTCCATTATAAAAAGCTGTCCTGCAACAACTGCTTCATTTTTTTGTGCGAGGTAATTCTGATCTTCCCATCTATGATTTTTCTGGCTGGCTAATGTGAATTTCTGTTTATGTGAATTGTATGTAAATGGCAACAAATTGCACTGATTTATTGGTGTCAACATCCATATTATTACACAAATATTAACTTCCAGATTGAAACCATTCAATAACAGCCTGATAGCATAATTGCTGTCTTTTTGCCATTTTATCACTTTAACACACTAAGTAACTTCACAGCTTCAAAACAACCATTTAAAAGGAATGAGATTACAAATTCTTTGCGCATTGTCACAATAATTTTGTTCATGACATGGTCTCCAACTACTGTTTTTCCTAGTGTGACTGTAGCATTAACAGCACTTATTAGCGGTAGGGTATATTCTGATTACAGGTTGCACCTCAAGTCAGTATTGGGCAGTTTTTAAAGCAGGTAAGTTCAAGCTAAATAAAAACAAGCTTGAGACAAGTCACAAATAATATACAATATGAAGAAAGTGTTGTAGCAAAGACTGAACCTCTGTAGCCCCGTAACTGTCAAACAAATAGTCAGTGTAGAGAAGCTCAACACAATTGTGGAAAAATATTTTGTAATATCTTTACAATGATTTTATTTCATGACACAAAGATTAACACCTAACATAAGGTTACAGAGAGGAAAACAATCAAGGATAGAGCATTGTATCTGAATATTTTTAATTTACACTGAAATAAATTTTATGGCCTAGAGATATGACATTGAAGATTTCACAAGATTCAGTATCAAGAAGACAACGCTTTCCAACTCAAGGCGTAGACTTATGAAATATATCACTAAATACCAACTATCTAAAGCGCTGCCTATAACAAGAAGACACGTACACAAGGTTATTACTCACATCAATATTGATGTGAATACTGTGGTTGAACTCCCAAAGCAATAATGTAGACAAATGTGGGGAAAATAGAAAAAGGGAAAAAAAGATGGATGAAGTGTTTCAATATCTGCAAGACATTTTTGAACAATAGTGGTCAAGCTACAATCATTCACGAAGGACATCAATGAAATTAGACCCTTCTGGCTACAGTAAAATACACACATAATGTTAAGGTTAAGCAACACTGTGGACCATCTTTTACAAACATTCAGTATGTGTATTCAATCACTTGGCATTGGAAGGATTAAATAAAGGAGGCAAAATCATTATGTGCTGGCTTCAGAACTGCACCCAGGATGAGGTTTGACACAAGATGCAGATATCATGTTTATCTGTCACCGGGGTTGAACCTTATTGCCTATTCCTCACTCGCTCGAACATATTATCAAAACTGAATCATCCCAGCTCTTTATAGATTGTTCTTGTTCTGCCTTGAGACCAGTACGTCTTTGCAGTTTGATACCATCGCACTCAATATTTCATGACTTCATGAGTTACAGGGATAAATTTCTCTCAAAGTCCCAACAGTGTGCTATATCTTCACAATATCTCCTCCCAGATGATTTTTGGCAACAAAGCAACCTAAAGCTTTTAGCACTGCAGCCACATGTTACTGCAGTGCGGAGGCTTGTAAGTCAAAAGCTAAGCTGAATGGTGTAAATTCATTTCTGGTTATGTGGGTCAAGGTAAGGTCATTTCAGATATTTATATGTTATTTCACACAGGCCTGGATGTTGTTAGAGACTCTCTCTCTCTCTCTCTGTGTGTGTGTGTGTGTGTGTGTCCAATGACCCACTTCCCTGCAGGGATGGCACGGGTCATTTGTTCTGACCTTTCCTGTATGCACAAGCAAACAAACAGCTACAGACTGATGACATGGCAAACAGCCTCATATTCACCTGTGCACAATAAAATACCTCATTCCAATCACAGCACCGTCTCCTCCAGCGGGAAACCGCGACAGAATATTTTCAGTCTGTTGAGTTTATAAGTGAAAATGAGTCCCAAAATGCAGTAAAAACAGTATGTACTGAACACTTGCCTACAATGTACAACTTCCAGAATAGTCCAACAGAAGAGTGAGAGAAAAGAACAGCACAGATTTAAAAGTTCTTTTTGTTTCAGTGTTATAGGGCTGATGTATTTAAAACGAATCAGTTGTATAAGTTCATCCATCCGCTTAACCTTTTCAGGGTCACGGGCGTGCTGGAGCCTATCCCTAAGGCAAGAGGTAGGATACACCCTGGACAGGTCGCCAGTCTATAGGGCGAACACAGCGAAACAGACAACCATTCACACATGGGACATCAATTAACCTAACCCCACATGTCTTTGAACTGTGGGAGGAAGCTGAAGTACCCTGGGAGAACCCACGCAGACACGGGGAGAACATGCAAACACCACACAGAAGGACCCCGGCCTGATGGTTGAATTGAACTCAGGACCTTCTTGCTGTGCAGCAACAGTGTTAACCACCGTGCCACCGTGCTGCCATCATTATATAAGTCTAAAGTCCAAATATGGTGATTGGTCTTTCATTTGAAAATTGATGTCTCAAGCAATCAAACAAAATATTTGTTTGATTGTTTTGAGGCCTCTTCTGATAGATCATATGATATATAATATTAAATATTTACTCAAAATTTTGAAAAACAAGGTAAGTTTTGTCCAACACAAGTCAGCTAGAGGGACCCCAAGCACAGTCAAAGATTGATAAATTGCAAGTGATAAACATTCAAATCCTGGGTTTTGTGACCCACCACCATCTGGCTATTGGTAGGTTTGCTTGATTAAATCGACAACTAGTTTCATTAACAAAGACTCAAAAGCTTTGATTGCACTGCTATAAACCCCGCCTTCACATAAAGTCAAGGTACAGCACTGCTGAACATTATATGCTTCATAAAATATTAATATCTATTATAAAAGGTACGGTACTGGATGTTATTAAATAATGTGTTTTCATGTTTGTATCTACCAGTAAATTTCTTTCCTAGGGGTATAGCTCTGTATATGTGTGTGTGTGAGAGTGAGATTGTTTATGAAATGTAAAGTTTCAAACACCAAGTATATAAAAGGAATCCCTCTTGACAGCTAAATTTCTTTTCCCTGATTAGCTAAATAAGCCTGAAGGAAAACATGTTTAAGCAGCTATATTTGGTTGAATTAGAGGAGAGCCTCCTTGGAGAGAAACATTTGTACCTGAAAGTTTAATGTATTCTTTATTTGGAAATAACAAGCTTACAAAGAAAGGCCCATTATACAACTAGCAGAATATACTCGGGCAGTGTAAACAACACAACCTTGGCTAATAATGATGCGCTGCAGCAACCAGGTGCCATGAATTATGTGACTCTCTCCTTTCTTAGACTACATCACCTGCATACATGTGACCTTATGCATGAGTGTGTAACGTGATGAAGCAAGAAACCAGAGAGGAAACCAACATATAAACATGGGGGAATGACTGCATATAAAGCAGGGTGGGTGATATCAACTAGCCAACCAAGTGGAAACCTGATGTGAGCAAGCTCAGAAAACATTCAAGGAAGTCTTACACCCAGAAGGCAATGTAGATTAGACGAATCACAACGTTTGGAGAAAGCATTAGTCATGTCCCAAAGTGCCCTGCTCGGGAGTGTGGTGTTTTGGTGTGGCGAGTCAGGTATCGTGACTGAAATGATAAGTCAGAGATGAATAAGTGTTTGCCATGTGCACCTGGATCTTTCAACCAGCATCCTGCGGGAAGATGAAAGGACGATTGCAGACACCGAGACCAAATGGAGACCATGAGAGTCCAGAAACTGGCCTTGACCATTTAGCATCAGAGCCAAGATTTCTGCTATATTTATTTGCCAGTTTCTACTTTTAAGGTGGAGATCGAGAGATAGACGTTGAGGATTTCAGGAATTTATAGAGAAAACTAATTGTGTTAAGCTCTAAGGGGATAGAAAGGAATGAGAGAGTGAAAAAAATTAGATGGAGGGCAGACGGAGGTGTGTAGGAGGACTTTGATGGTTGGAGCGACAGCTGTGTACCCGGTGAGTGTCTTTGAAGAACAAGAGGAAGCCTAGAAATAAATGCATTAATTGCAGATGAGGGGGAAAAATGAAAGAAGAACAATGATGATGAAGGCGAAGAGAAACAGATTGTGTTTGTTGACTCAGAATACCTCCAGCTGAGACAGATGAAAGGCCTCACAATTATGATGTCAGAGGTTATAAAAACACGCATGTAGATTTGGTGATATTGCCTTCGAGTGCTGATATGTGAAGAGTGATTTTTATACTTTTTAATGGACTTTTTTACCCACTTTATTAAAATGTATGTTTTTTTTTCTTTTGTATGTGTCAAAACTAATTTGTTCTTACATAAATACCTCAGTAGGCACGCGTAAGAGAGTAGACAGTGAGTTATGCTCAAGACATCAGATAGAGATGGTTCTAAGAAATGATGAGTAAAAATCTAAAGGAGAATTTCTTTGTGGCAGAATGGCATTGCTGTACTGGCACATGAGATCCGCATGCCATTTCTTCTTTCAACAGCTCTGCTGAGTTAAGCCAAATTTGTCGTAATTACACCAGCACTCTGTTTGAGTCTTTAGGGAGGCCTTGACACCATATAACTTTGATTTGTATATGTGCAGCAGAATTAAAGCTTTTAAAAAAATCAAAACTTTTTACCAAGCTAAATAGAAATTCAGATTTGGCTGGTGATTATATGCAGGCAGTTGTTAGTCCCAGTAACAATAGACAGTTGTAGCTCTCTTCCCATTCATTTATTTGGGGGCTTCAGTGTAACCAAATAAGTACCCAAAGGCATTACCAAGATGCAGCCTGCCGAGTGGTAACACTTGTTCCCTGAAATATTTTTGTAAACTGTACTGTGCAAAGTATCTGCCTCTTACACAGTTCATAATCACATTATGTGAGCTTGGGTCCTTCAAGTTAGTAACAGCTGATTCTAATACTACTATAACACTCCTACAGATGGATTATTAAATCACAGTGTCTGAATAGATAAATGGAACGGCTTCAGTCTTTTGTTGTGAACTTTGTTTTCTCACTAGGGAAAGCTGTCAGTGTTTCATCAGCCTCAAAATTTCATTTCTGCGACACTGGTGCAGCTTCATTCATCTGTTCACAAAGAGAGAAAAGATGGGAGATGAGGAGGTGAGCAAGCTTTATTGGTATTAAAGACACAAGATGGGGAGAAGTGGAACTCTAAATGGGACCATTCTCTTCCTAACTCATTCGGTAGTTCTTCTCAAAGTTTTTAAAGTGCCTGGATTTGTTATTAGTGTCTACAGCTTTTAAAGCGCAGTCGGCACTTTGACATTTTTAAAAACTCTCTTCCAACAGCATAGGTGCAGCTTTATCTGCTTTTTGGGACTGCACTCTTAGAGACATTGAGGTTGAAACAAGTGGGAATGAAATATCCAAGATGCTCCCAGGTGCTTGTCCACAAGAGGACTATACCTCTCAGGTGATTTCTTAACCAACCTATCTATAGCCTTAATGCTATATTCTATAAATATCTCCATCCCGCTGCATGTCTTCCTCCACATGCTGTTCCCCAAAAGGCGTTCTTTTCTGTCTCTTCACTATACCTCCTTATTCCAGAGGCCCTGCACGTTCCTATCCTTTTTACCACAGATATTACCATACCTTTGATCGCACTCTCGCTACCTTCTTTCTACTTCATTACCAATGCATACATCTTCCTCTCTTTTTTTTCTTCAAAATATCTTTGTCCTAGTCAGCAGTTAGGAATGTTCATTTAACAATTGCCTTAGATGGAATTATAACATTAAAAGGAGATGGCTTTGAAATGGAAATTGCACGCATGGGAGACCCTAGTGAGTGCTCCGATGGTCTCCTGGATCCCGATGATGAACACCCGGCTTTCATTCTATCTGACATCAGAAGCGGAGGCGGGCACATGAAGAACAAACGTCCTGGAGAATGGCAAAGATAAGAAAGATAGGCAGACACCCCTGTCCTTGGTTGACAAACAGCTGCATCGCCTCTCTTCTTTTATGTGCACTGTGGTTTCGCTTTCATCTGGCTTACAGTTTGATGTGATGGTATTATTTGCTTGTCATTAGAGGAAGAGGAAATTGGGTCTGTCATTAGGTTGATAACACCTCTGCCAGATTAAATGACTGACAAGAAGCACTGGTGGGCTTAGTGGAGGGGGAATAAACCAAGAGTATCAGACTCTGTACCTTACAGGAAGGGAATAAACACAGGACAAATAGATGAAAAAAGACCAAAATTATTATAGCGAATAAAAGTAATATCATTAACATTAGCAAGGAAAAGAGGGTAAGCCCCAAATACACGGGTAACAATCCCTTCATTCACTCTGCCTAGTTGTGTATGTATTTACAAAAATGCACATACTTCTTTTTTCTGTAATAACTTCTTCAAATAAAATGACAAAATCACGATAATTAGCATAATTCCAGACTTATACAGTAGGGTGTGAACCTCAAAGTTGCTGTGAACTTTATTTTGTTTTCTTACCCCTCTCAGTTCAAGTCCATCATTGTAGCTAGGCTGGCGATATTATAACAGACTTGTTTTAGTCAGCCAAGAGAGATCAGAAACATTAAATTTAGACTGTACTATATAACTGTCATGGCCCTGTTTGTATAAAAGAACATTTTTGTATGTGATGTATGTATGTGTGCTAATTACATATTTTTGCATACTACATCTGAGTCATCTCAAAAATTCTGCTTGCCAGTGTTTATTTAAAGTGAGTGTTCTCAGATGGCAAAGTGACTCCGGACCAAATACGGACTGGAATTTTTCGCAATCTCATAGGCTATCAGTCCACTGTTTACCTCAGTTGTCATTATGCCAGATGAAAAAATTCCATGTCGATTTATTCTGGAAAGGACTGTAAAACTTTGTGAAAGGAATCCAAAATGAAATGGAATCAGAGGAGCTCATTTCTGTCCATTGACAGCGAAACTGAGGGGAGTTTTTTTAATATCTGGAACTTTTCTTTTGGTAAAAACTTCTGGTTTTGCTTTAATTCCATGTTGGCCTCTGCTAGCTGCTGTTAGTCAGCATAAGTGAAACTTTCTTTGAATTGAAACTCTAATTGTTGAACTCTGATGCTTAGTGTAACTCTCATCAGAATATAATCAAACTCTTTATCAGAGGGAAAATTGGATTTTTTATGACCCAACAAGGTATAACAAGCCTAACATTAGCTGACATAATACTAGCTTATAACTAGGGATGGCACGATACCACTTTTTTATGTCCGATACCGATATCATAAATTTGGATATCTCCAATACCAATATGAATCCGATATAGTCTATTTTTTAAACAAAACTGTTTTTTTAATGTCTTGCTGCATTTTGTATGAGTTCATACTCAAATTTAAAAAGACAAAACACTAAAGCTATTCTATTTTACTTGTATACAAGAAATACGCTGCACCCAAAATATGGCTCACTTCAGCAATACAGATCTTTATATTGAAACGTTAGCACCGTTTAGCTGTCACCAGTATCCAAACATCCATCCTGAAAGTGGGCAACTTTATGCAGAACTTTAAATCTAAGTATTTAAAGTAATATTCAAGTAAATCAAAGTGCAACTTTATGCAAATTTCAAAAACTCTTTGGTTCTGAAAAACAAATGAAGTGCAATATTAGCACAAAGTAATGTTGATATTTAACAACTTAAAAAAAACAAATTGTAGAATGGACTCATTTATACTTAAAGCTTAAACTTAAAGTTAACATAACCAGTCATTTAGATTGAAAATAAAGTGCAAGTAAATGAAAACATGGCTGCTCATGACTCTCATACTTTATCAAGATGTCTGTCAGAGTAAGTTGTTTTATTTTTTCACATTTAAGCTGAGATCGAATTTCGTGTCAATTCTATACAAAACTTAATACAAGTATTTAAAAAAAACACATAATAAACTGAAATATTTGTCTTTTGGTGTCCCCTACAGGCCTTTACCAGTAACCCCCAGTGCTGTACACTGAGTGTGGCTGGCAGGTCATACTCTGCAGAATATGCACACAAGGCTCACTTCTGTTCAGTAAGGGTTTTGATCATATAAAATGTGCTATTCCATGTTGTTTGCACATCTTGTATCCAACATTTGGGTGACATATTCAGCTCCATTTGAATGTCCTCCAAACGTGAATATGCCTGTGGTGAGTGACTGAAGTGACCCACTTGTTTTCTGTCCACTGCCACAGCTTCACATTACACTACGTTGTGTTAGCAGTCCATCATTCACCGCATGTTGCAAAGTGCGTGTGAAGCATCCCAAACTTGCAACACCTAGCTGATCCATTACCTTTGTTATATTGCTGGCGTTGTCTCGCAAAACAACGTGGACTTTGTTCTTCGGAATTTTCCACGCATTTAACGTTTCCTCCATAGCGGTAGCGATGGACTCTCCTGAATGTGAACCAAACTCTTTAGCAGCACTGCTTTTTGCAAAGTAAAACTTGAGTCTATCCATTGTACAGTCAGACTTAGTAATGACAACGGACAAACATCCGAGCTCCAGATATCAGTTGTTAACCTTAATGTGGGAATGCTTTCCAAACATTCAGAGATGAACTTACACACCTGCTTGTACTTCTCTGGGATAGCTTACTCAGAGAGAAAATGCCAGTTTGGCAGCACGTAGCGAGGCTTCAAATGCTCCATTAAGCGTCAAAAATGGACAGTATCCACAACAGAAAGGGGTTGGTCATCAAACACGACAAATTCAACAATTTTCTCCGTTGTCAGCTTTGCTTTATTGCTTTCTGGAGGGAGTTTCTCACACCTCTGAATGTTTTCCAAAAGTGTTTGTTGATACGGTACACTTTTCTTCTTCTTAGTATTGGAGGCCTAGATAAGTTTTGTGTACACCTTTCTGTGGTGTTTCTGTAAGTGTTTAATCATGTTTGTGGTGTTAAAGTTCCCAACACTGCTACCACCTCGCAAAATACTTACACTGCATAACTTACATTCGGCAGTCTTGCATTTTTCTTCTTTCATTCTGAAGTAACTCCACACACATAACTTTCTGTAAGGATAAAACAGAGATAAAACATAGGTTATGAAGTCTCATACCTAAGTCTGACGGTGCAGACACAAATGAAAGGCTTTCCTCCACAGCACAGGAACACCTAAGAGTTCTCTTTTCCTCCACCTTAGGCATACTATTTATGCGGCAGGTGTCACATATGATTAGGCAGAACGTTGACGCCATGATATTCAAGATGGTGGGATAACATGGCACCTTCCACAAACCAGCACTCACTTCTATGTATTTTAATGGTAATTCTACGATCTATGATTTTGTTGGAAATTAAACAACAGACTAATCAATGTATATTCACAAATACATTATTATTTTTTCTATTAAATAAACTGAAAAAAAAATAACTCTACCTTGAAAAAAAGGAGTGGAAAGAAGAAATCACTCACAGCTGAGAAGCTGGCAGCAGGCATTTTTTGGTATTTTTTGATTATTAATCTAGTAGTCAATCAGTTTTTACAGTTGTTATGTATGTACAATTTGTCTGAGGACAAATTGCTTATGTTCAAAGTAACTTGTGGGACCTTAAATTAAAAGAATTAAAGTCTCGAGCATGTGCACATGTGTGGCCCCTTTTCTTCATTCATTTTCCAGTAATTAGCGCAAGCTCGTTAATTAAGCCACAAGGCACTCAATTATATTTCTCCTTTTAAAGCTGACCCAAACCTGAGGGAAAACATGTTGAGCCGTCTAAGAAACAATGGCCCTGCTGATCTTTGAGTAATTATCAATTACTATGCTAATTCATCACTCACCATCAATCCCTTCACAAAAGCCTCATGCAGCCTGACAAATGTCCACGGTGCTGCTAAGAAACTACAGGACAACTTTAAAAATATAAATAAATAACAGGCACTTTAACTTTGAACTTTCGAACGTGGGCTCTGAAATGAAACAATATGAACAAACAGATATGAAGCTGTAAAGAGCATAAAGAGTTACTGAATACAAGTTGTGCTTTGTTCATAACCAAGGTTGTCCTGTTTTCCAAGAATAGTGCAGAATATTCATAAGTTCTTCTCATTGTGACACATCCGTTTGATTAAATGGCTCCTGCATGCATGCTGCAAATCACCAAGTTCCACAGACACACCCACTCAAATTAAAATGAACATAAATATACAATCACACACACCGTAGATGCAGTAGATCAAAGTTTTTAATCCACACTCCATAAAACTGGGCCAAAACACATACAAAGTACCTATTATATTCACAGATGTTTAATTTATGTTTTCAGCTAATAACATGAGACTTTTGTAAAACTGGTAACTGTGTTCATAATTACAACACCCTACTGTTCATTTTTGATTATTTTAACAGTAATATATTTTACATGTAACTGTACATAAAAATAGAATATATGTACATTTAATACATTTTTCAGTAACATATGTTACAACTGTATACACTTCATATGCATGTGTTGGGTTTTTTTTAAAGTCCAGAAAATGTTATTGGAATTTTAATATGCTATAAAAAGAAAGCTGACACTTGTGAAACTTTATCAGAGGTGTAAGCATCACAGCAGATGCCTTTGTGTCAAAGTAATAGAGCATAAAACACAGAAAAACATGAAGGAGATTTTCCTGGTCTGTCTTTTTATAGCAAATAACCACCTTAAAATATTCTGCAGTAGAACAAAAACAGCAGAAAACCATAAATCAACATATAAACATTACCTGATACTGCTGACGTGAAGCAGAGCAAAGTTACAGAGGTTTAATTAGAGACACAGCTAAGCATTTTGCAATTTCGCATAATTTTAAAAAGTTTAAATTTCTTCAGTATTGAACAGCAGAAATGAGGCTCTCTTGTCAGAAGACAGTTAAATTAAAAAAACAAACAAACAAAAAAACAGTGGCCGACAGCGCTGTACATGACAATAGACTTGTGCGATTTTCTTATCGCACAGAGATTTTTAGATGGGAAACTGTTTGTAAGGTACACTGAGAGAGAGAGAGAGAGCTGTGCATGAAGTGTCATTTTATCGTGGTGGAAGCAAAACAGCCAAAGTAAAAGGGAATTCATGACAATGTTTATGTGAAGCAAAATGTGAAGCGTAGTTTGGATCTGGAGAGAGACACAGCCTACAGCTTCAGAATCTAGTGCAAAAAACGACCTAAACACAAAGCGCGGACCCGCCGACGCATCAGAATCTGTGAGCTGTCAGCTTTCACCCCCGGCGGCGTGTCCGTGTACATACTGTGTTACATTTCAACTTAACAGTTTCATTGATTAAATTAGCATTACATATTTGTGACAATATTTTACATTTGTGACTGTATTTTTAAGTAAAGAAAATGTCATGATTATTCACAGTTACTTTTAATTTTATTTTAGCTATTTTAGTTATACATATAGTTCATGTTTTTAAAAAATAACAGGAAAATTTTGTGAAATGTGTAACAGTTTACAGTCATGTATAATAAGCCTCATTTGTGAGATCAGTACCTTATATGCTGAAGGAACAGGAAAGACTTACAACATCTAACAGGAAGTTCCTAAAAGCTCTTGACTTTTCACAAACTAGTGGACTATATCTTGGCCATGCTTCTTGGTATTGTTCTGGTAAAGAAGAGCTTTCATCTGATGCACACTACAATCTGTTCCCCACAAACTCTTCTTCAGCTCTGTCCTCTCATCCTTCTTATGTATTGATAAAAGCACTGCCCATGAAATATCAGGTCCTGTCCACTAGTAATTGATTGTTTGCAGTTTGATAATACATAAACGTGTAGACTTGCGCTTGTCAGCTGTGCTCTAAAATAAATGCAGCCATAGATTTCCAATTAAAGGTGGGTGGCAGGGCTATTAGTTAGCTCTAAAGGTAGCTGTCAGTGAGTGGAATAAGCCAGGGTCTATAGCCAACATGATAAGGTAGCTCTGAGAGGTGTGTTTATCCAGCTCCGGGCAATCTCATAGTGTGAAGACGCAGAATGCAACATGGGCTATTGGGTGATATTGTGATATCTACTTGAAACAACAGTGATCTTTTAACAGTATATATTATATAGTTTCTACCAAGGTATTAAAAAAAGGTATCTTAAAATAGTCACACTTTAAATTTGAGAAAATTAGAAAAGAGGGACAACCAAAGCAGGGACATGACAGGGCTTGCTGCACAATATAACAGCATAAGGACATGACAAAGCAATCTTAACTCAAACTCTATTAACTGGATTTTTTGAAAACATTTATCAACATCTTGAAATCTTTATTGGCTAACGCAGTTTGAGCAACTGAGCAATTCTCTTTCAAAATAAAGACTGAGAGATAGAGTTAAACACTTAGGAAACAGACTGTTAAGTGAACCTCGCGTAAAGTTTATTTTATCCAACTACATATCAAGATGATTTTAAATACATACTGTATAGTGATAGATACATAGAAATAGCTGTAATAATTTTGTGATTTACTAACAGGTGTGCTACCCGGTGTTTTCTTTTTGGACATTATACCGAAAACAAGATTTTTTGTTTGTTTATTTTAAGTTTTCCTTGGTTAGCAATGGTAACATGGTTCAACAGGTTCTGTCCTTGTGTACTATTGAGCACACATAACAAGTTGGGTTCTGAGAAAATGTAAAATACATTTTCAAGGTTTGTCTATTAATTAACTACTAACATTTCAATAATGACAAAGATATTAGCTCCAACCCAACTTATAAATAAGGAAAAACCTGCCAGGGCAAGCCAAAGTGTAAGAAGAACCTTCAGTTTCTCTAAAGAGACATTGTATGGAGGTTTACATCTCCTGGAGCCCAGAATTGACAAGCTAGAAACTAACATGGATGGGTATTTGTTGCCCTGAAACAGCCTTTCTGCACATCTCATTTGTACAGAGATATTATTAGCACTTTTTTTCGCCTGTGTGTTAGCTTGAACACGTTTTCCCACTCTCCTGTGACCTCTCACATCAAAATGGCATTTTTATCCCCTTAGGATCCTCTACTTAACTGGATATTCTTCGGTCACTGCACTATTTTTTTGTAAACTTTATAGGGTGCTGAGTATCAAATGCCACAAAATTAAGTATGGCTAGGATGATATCAGGCTCCAACAATTGAAAATGTGTGACTTTTCAGAGTCATTTATTTTGAGATTTAGATGGACAAAGACTAAATGTGAGTATTGGCGTGCTCCAATTATGGAGAAATATAGAAAACACTTGGCACAGACTATCATAGTACAATACTCAAATGAATGTGAAAGTTATCATCAGATGGTGATGAGGAAAATTCAGAGAAATTGTGTAATAAATAAGTTAAGACAACTTTAGACAAGAACTGAGCTAACCATGTAGAATCCGAAAGGAGAAAGTAAGAGATGTGTGTCTGCTATTGGGAGAACAACTGTCCCTGATCAATCTGTTCCTTAGTTTTGCCTGCCCCATTTTTGCATAATAAGGCTCTGCTAGTTTCATGTAAGCCATTCCTCAAAAAAGTGCTCTTTGAGACTTTCAGGAAGCACACTGGAAGCTGTCTGGTTATACCCGAGAAGATGGCCTTGATTGAGCAATCTGCCAAATTTAAGTCAGATAAGGTTTTTGATTTGTACTTGTTATGTGAACATAGACCTAATCTGAATGTTTAAGAATGCCAGAGTGTTTCTTCTTCCTAAAACTGACAGTGAAGGCCACATCAGGTCATGTGTGTTATGATTAAATTAGCCAGGGCATGTTTGGGATGGGCAAAACAAGACCAAAGTCAAAAATACTTACAGCATCAACAACTAAGTTTCACAAATTACATCTCCTTCATCAGGCTTATATTTTCTCAAGACTGCTGTTGTCATGGAAACTATAAGTTTGAAGCATTAACCCATTTCATGAAATCCACACTACCCTCCAAGCTGTCTCTCCATCTCTCTCTCTACTACAAACACACATACACACACACACACACAAGCACACAGCAAAAACTAATCACCACTTTCTTCACAAATCCCTCCTCATAGATCTCTCACTGCTCTCTGGGGACTCTCCACAGCATATTAATCAATGTAATTGAAATAGTTGATTACATCACTTCACGCCTCATCCTAGTTTGAGGGACTTTGTGCGCAGTGAGCATTAAAGATGTAGTAAAAGAACACTGAGATGTTGTCGTGCGTTGCACATATCTGTGGCTGAAAGGCATTAGCACAGATGCCATAAAAAACTGCACTAGACATAATAACTAGAACTGTCTCCACTATAGAGCCATTACTCAGAGTTCTTTTAAAGGAAAGTGCAAGGGCATTAATACTCTCACACCCACTCATATCAAAATTTACAACCTTTGTATCTTTAAAAAAGGCTTCCAAAACTGGCTTTAGCAGCAAACGCTTGTATAATGCTCATGTGAGCATTATAGCATGCCATTAGCCCACAGGCAGCATAGATAACAATGTGATATTTAAATTTCTTAAAACTATAAGTGATTTCTTTACTATAGGCTATCGCAAAGACCAGATCTATTTAGCTAATCCCTGTCTTCTAAATCAAACTTGACATTGTAATTTACAGTTACTTTCTAAAGGTGCATGAACTTACGCATAACAAAAACCAAAGGTAAGACAGTTGAAGACCACGTTTTCATTCATGTTGTTAGTGCTGTTTATGTGATGACACTCTGCTCTGATCAGTCTCTCCAATTTGATCCAGGCTAGAATATTTCACCAGCTCGTATATATAATGACAGTTGCCAGTGTAATCCATGATTCCCAGATAATGCTCGCTCATACAATGACATGTGGTAATTTCTACAGAAAGGCAAGCAGAGACAATGACATCCTCCACAGTTTAAGAAGGAAGACCAGATTAAAGCATTGTGTCACATGATGCCTGTCTTTTATTCTTTTACAACCTTGTGCAATCTATATTCACATCTTCACCACTGTGAAATCTTTATTGTCTAAAAAATTGTAAAATAAATCTCAAAAATATTTAGGATATATTTTTTCTAGTCATTTTATGTTACCTTTTTTCATCATTTTGGTTGCTAGTTTAGTTATTAGTTTAGAATAGATATGATAGAATGATTGTATATTTTTATATTACCTTTTTAAGTTTTTTTTCTTTTGCTCTTTTTGAGCAGTGAAAGATGCTTTAAAAATGTGTGAAAACTTCATGCATGCATCAGATGTGGTAAAAACTTTATTTTTGGTGCAGTGGGCTTAAAAAATGGCTCCACTGAACCTGTCTGTTTCAGACTCGGGTATGATCGTCATGTGCCAAATTTGGCAGCAGGTGCATTCAGAGCATTCAACAGTCATACCCCGACCCTAGAGGAAGTCAGCCATGTTAAACTAAATGCTTAACACCATTTTTGCCATTTGGAATATACTTGACTCCAACAGAATTAAGGAGAGCAAGTGCAAACTTTATTGGTGTCATTCAAAATCCTTTGTGCAAAGGCATCAAGATTGTAAAATTTAGAATTTCACTGCTGTGGCCATAGAGGCACTTTTATTACTCAATATTGGGGTTGTTTGATTATCATAGCATTGTTTTATTAACCATTTACTATGTCTGATTCTTTTTCAAATGGGTTTGTATATTGTTGTTCAGTAGCACTAGGTTAGATGTTGAAGAAGGACTATTAGAATAACAAAATATACCTTGACTGAAAGTGAAACTTGCAAGATGAATTGAGCTACCTTGAATTTATTTCACATATTAAAAGCTCTTCTAGTGGCATGTTTGTGACCTAAAACGAGCCAAAAACAAACAAACTGAAAGTAATCTCTCTAGTCAAGGTGAAAAGTACTTCACTTTCCCTCTTCAGTTTATCCTCCAATTTGTCTTCCTAATATTGATTTTTGGCTTCATACTATTTTTCAAAGACTGCAGCCACTCAGCCATAACCTCTTGATCTGTAATGTCTCTATGTCCCACAAATACTAAAGTACCTGCTCTGTTTTATACTTATATGCCAATACAAGGAGAAAATAAGAACTGCTTCAATCTTTTTAAAAAGTATACAAGGCAATGCACGTGCATAGTGATTAGGCACTTACACAAAACATCAGAAATACCAAAAGACCATTTTCCATATCTCATAGTAACAAAGGTTATATGAACATGTTTTGCACACTGAGCATTGCTGCCAGAAAACCACTTTAGCCTCCAGCAAACTTGGCAACATGTAAAGGAAGAAAGGTACAAAAAGAGATATGACTGTGTATTGCATGACTTGTAACCAGCATGCCTACATGTTTTTGAATGCTTCAAATGGACTATTTGTGAGACACGTCATTATATCAATGTTTTGCCCTTATTTCATTAAAAAGGAACCAAACAGAGATTTTGGCCAAAAACTGCTGTGTTAGAGATGCTCAAATACAAAAATGGAAGCCAGAAAAGATTAAAATATATCATATAATCTATATAAATCTATATAAATCTATATAAATAATTAAAAAATAACACCAATAGGTACGTCATGTTAATATAAATTCTCCATATTTAAATCATATTTTGTACTGTATGTTTTTTTTAAATGAATGAACAAGACTGGATGAGCTTTAAGATGTGAGATTCAAAATTCTGTTTTTTGTATAAAAATAGCACCAAAGTTCTTACTAAATGATTTCATGTAATGACAGACCTACTCAGCAAAACTCCATTGTTTTGCCAGGATTAAGAAGGAGGGAATTTGAAGCTTCGACTTATTAATGGCACTGAAACATTCATTGAGGTAGGAGAGGTTGTTTGGCTTTAACAGAAAAGTACAGCTGTGTATCGTCTGCATAGCAATGACAGAAAATTTCTTGGCTCTCTTATATAGGTTGATAGTTTATTGTTCCATGAAGTGAAATTACTGTTATTTTCAATAAGGTATCTTTCTATCTATACGGAGTTGTAAAGTTTGTTGGCAATGAGGTAGGAGCCTTTTCCTGTGGGATTCTGTGGTGAAATGAATCTTTTGATCGATGCGCTCCTGTGGTGGGTTTAACACATTATCCAGAGGGTGAAAAGGATTATCCAATATGGTCTGTAACCTAGATAGAATCCTCATTTCTGACACCACAATCAGGTCCACTGGTGCCCATTTATGTTTCTTGCATTGGTCACTTTGCACATAAACAGGAATGTCACCACTGCTCTGTACCATTTATACAAGCACTGAGGGTGTTAGCACTGATTGCAGGATTCGCTTGAACAACAGACACTGCCACTCAGACAAAAGCGAGAAGAAGTCAAAACCTCAATGCTGGAAGCAAAGAAATCCCTAAGTTTTGTTTTGTATTGTTTTTTCTAGAAGGTCTCATTGTTTCAAAGTGTTGCAACTTGTCCCTTTTTATAATCTGTGACTCTATGAGTTTTGGTTCTGATACATCGTTCGAATGGCAGTAAAAAGTAATACAAAGACACGCTCATGTCTTCAGCCTTGAAAGCATAATAATGAAGTAAACCAGCTGTCATTTGCAAATCGTTTTTAAAAGCTCCTGTACTGTTAAAGTATATATCAGTAACATTATCTGACAGAATCACCATATACAGACATTAAAGAAAATATGATCTTTTATGTTGACAAAATGTATATGTTCAACTCAGAGAGGAAGTCATGTATAGAGCCATGGAGTCTTTTCAGCTGTGCTCCTTCTGTCTGTCACACTACAGAGTAGATGCAAAAAAGGGTATATACTGTAATAATATCCCTTTATTATCATGTAAAGGGACATCATGTTCAATGTTCCCTCTAAGCTGCACGCGTGCGCAATTGCGCACTGCTGGCACGGTCTCTGCGCACAGAAAATCTGCGTTGCGCACAAAAAAAATCTAACCTGAATTGCAATTAAAACTAAAACTTTAACAATTCTGTTTTGCAGTGTTAGTCAGTAAGTGACTGTCAGCTCCCGTATGGGATTAGAATGATGCCACCTTATACCATAGTCCAGCCAATAATGCGATTCACATTCGTATATATGCAGCTAATCAATGTCGTTGACAGGCTATGACAGCGTCCTTATGTGCCGACACCGGTGTTTTAGCTAGCAAAGCGGCGTGGCTGATGTGGAGTGAAGCCACGTTAATGATGACGTGTACAACCATTGGAGATGTGAGCAGGTCAGACGGAACAATTGACGGAAAAAGTGTGGACTTTATACCAGTTTTTAAATTGTGTTGATAGGCCACGTAAAACCAGAGTTATGATAAAAATATATGCAATGTTTGGTTTTCTTCTTGAATACTATCGTTGTTTATATTTACCGCGGGGAGAAACGGTAAAAACGGCGTTTTATAACGAAAACGCTCGAAAGCACTCTCCGCCTGTGCGCAAAAACAAAATCAAAAAAACCTCACCCTTTCCTATTGGTGGAAAAATGTACCATGTGGACCAATCAAAAAATTATATTGCAACATGGCATTTATTGTTTAGAAAGGGGGGAAGTTTTAGGAGTGACGGCGGTGTTTTGAGATGTGAGAGATTTGCGACGTTTAGCGCAAATCTTGTGTAGTTAGTGTGTAGTGTAGTCAATAGTTTTGTTGTGTGTGTCAGAACAATGAGGCGACTACTGATTGTTACAGGTGTTACGGGAGCGATACATCTCCGGTTGTCAGGCCTGCAGGCTGTTGTTCTCCTTTATCTCATAGTGGACAGAATTTATTTTTTGGAGTGGCACAAATAATTTGTGTGGCATCAAAATTAATGCAGAACACCTGATTGTTCTGTAAATAGTTTTAAATGTTTATTTAAAAAAAACGCCTTGGCTGCATTTTTAGGTAAATACCTGTAAAAAACTTTGTTGTTTGCAAAACTCAGTAACTTTTTTGAAGAAATAACTATATAATTAATTGCCCAACATTGGTCATTATATACTGTATTTTGCAGACAGAGAGTTACAGGACTCTCTCACAGACCACAGACTCATACTCATAATACAAGTCAGAGCTTTATACAAAGAAAAAAAGAAAGTTGTGTTTTCAAAAATTGAAAACACAATTGGAGTTAAACTGTTAACATACTACACAGGTCATGAACAAGATTTTTTTCAATTTTCATTGTAATTGGGCTAAAACACTTAATTAAAAGTAGTCTAACATAAATGCTGTAATTTGATTATTTTAATAAACCATGTAGCTTGGATGGATTCGATGCAGGCGTGACCACAGTGGACACGTCTAATGTTGCTCACAGTGGTCCAAGGGACCACTCAGGGAGTTTGTGTGTTCTCTCAGACACATGAAAAATTAGAAGGAACACTGATCATGTTTACTATCATTGTGTATAGACTATATTAATGCAATCACAACCCGACATTTCCTTATCTTAATTGAGAAATACAGACCATAAATGTGCTTTAATGAAAATTTTCCAAAAACTTAAAAATCAGACAACTTGCTTTTTGTCTTCTGAGCACAGAGCTATTATTATATCAAATCTAGCCTCCAATAAAGGTCAAGGTCAAAGCCTCTGTGCTCTGATAACATTAAAAATAAAACTGTAAATAATCCTCTTAGACAGAAGTGCCTCAGGAAGAACAAAATAACAGCTAAGTAGAGAGTTATAGGTTTTTAGAGTAATTAGGGTTATTAGAGGAGATAGGAAATGATTCAGAGGGGAGATGGGGATATGATGGGCTTTTTTAAGGAGACGGGTTTCAAGCTTAAACCAGATGATGGAGAATGACTTAACTGGCTGACTAGACTAAGGTCATTTAGGGTACTTTAAAGACGAAACTAAGAATAGAGTGACATTAGATTTCAAATGAGGAGTATACTTTAATCAATGGACACATTTCATCCTAACAAAAAGAAAGACTTCATGATGGTGGCGCAAGCAGTCGCAGCGGCCCAGCGCTCTCCTCAACTTAGCGGTTTTCTTTTTATTTTGTGTATTTTTGTTTCACTTTTCCTCCGACATGCAGGAGCACTGCTTGCGGTTCTAAACCACAAAAACCTGCACACCTTCGTTGACAATGACTGGGATTCAATGTCAGTCATTCAGACTCTAATTTCACCATACCACCGCTGAAGTGGCGTAGGCGACGGAGGGACAGGAAACAGAAGCGAGGGAAGAGAGCGGGGCTGAGAGCTTGCCTACGTGCTAACCCACACGGACAGGCTATTCCGAGTCTCTTCCTCACCAACTCACGGTCACTAAATAACAAGATGGATGAGCTACGACTGTGGATCACCTCACGCTGTTTGGATTACTGTGTTATGATCATCACAGAGACTTGGCTGGACTCTTTTACCCCAGACACTGTGATTGCGCTAGCGGGACATGCATACATCTCGGACTCTCTGATCATCTCTCTCTGTCCCTGATCCCTGCTTATAGACCTCTAATTCAAAGGCAAAAAACATCTGTAAAAACAGTACGAGTGTGGACCGCCACCACGGCCCTACAAGACTGTTTTGATAACACGAATTGGAGTGTTTTTGCAGAAGGATCAGACTTGGAGGGCCACACATCTGCCATACTCTCATACATCAGCTTCTATACTGAGAGTGTAACAACAACAAAGACTGTTAAACTGTTTCCAAACCAGAAGCCATGGCTCAACAGTGAGGTGAGAGCCCTACTAAGAGCATGTGACAGCGCCTTCAAATCAGGAGACCAACAAGTCTACAAAGAGGCACGCCAATCTCTGCTTAAAGGCATAAAAGAAGCCAAGCGCAAATACAAACAGTGCATCCAGGAACACTTTAAGACAAAGAACTCCAGAAACGTGTGGCAGGGGATCAAGACACTCACTGGCTACAAAGACAGTTGCACACAAACCAACTCTCCCGACATCACCTTACCTGACACCCTAAACCATTTCTTCACCTGCTTCGACCAAGAAAACAGGGACACCATCACCAATCCTGCCTTTACAGAGAGGGACGACCCTCCCAACCAGCTGGAGCAGCATCAGGTCAGAGACACACTGTGCAGAGTCAACGTGAGGAAAGCAGCTGGTCCTGACAGTGTAGCCGGTAGAGTGCTTAAAGCATGTGCAGATCAGCTAGCAGAGGTTTTCACCACCATCTTCAACCTCTCGCTGCTAAAGTCTGTAGTACCATCCTGCCTTAAGTCAGCCACCATCGTTCCAGTGCCCAAGAAGAACACAGTGAGCTGCTTGAATGACTATCGTCAAGTTGCTTTAGCATCCATAATTGCCAAATGTTTTGAGCAGCTCATCATGTCGCACATTAAAGCTGCCATCCCCGCAGACCTCGATCCATACCAGTTTGCATACAGGGCAAACAGGTCGACAGAGGACGCCATAATAACAGCTCTTCACACAGCCCTCACACACCTGGACAGTAGTAACACCTATGTTAGAATGCTGTTTGTGGACTTCAGCTCTGCCTTCAATACAGTTCAACCCCACAAACTGGTTAATAAACTAAGCAACTTAGGGCTCAGCAGCTCACTGTGCAGCTGGATATTGGACTTCCTGAGCAACAGACCCCAGAACGTCAGAATGGGAGAGCACACCCCCTCCACCCTCATTCTGAATGTGGGTGTCCCACAGGGGTGTGTCCTCAGTCCCCTCTTATACTCACTTTTCACCCATGACTGTTCACCAATCCACACCAGTAACACCATTATAAAATTTGCTGATGACACCACCATCATAGGACTGATCGACAACAACAATGAATCAGCCTACAGAGAGGAGGCTCAGCATCTGAAGCAATGGTGTGACGACAACAACCTGCATCTGAACACAGCCAAGACCAAGGAGATGGTAATCGACTTCAGAAGAACAAAGCGATCTGAGCACTCTACCCTCTACATTGATGGGGAGGAGGTAGAAAGGGTAGAAAGCTTTAAGTTCCTCGGAGTCCACATCTCGGCCGACCTTACCTGGTCCACAAACATCTCCCACCAGGTAGGGAAAGCACAACAAAGGCTGTACTTCCTCAGGAAACTACGTCAGGCCCAATTACCCCAAAGACTGCTAGTAAACTTCTACTGCTCCACCATTGAGAGCCTTCTGACTTACTGCTGCACACTCTGGTTCAACTGCTGCACCGCGGAGGACAAGAGGAAACTGCAGCGGGTGGTGAGGGCAGCAGAGCGGGCAATCGGCACTTCACTAACTTCCCTCAGAGACATCTATACTGGCAGACTTCAGCAGAAAGCCAGCATCATCATCAAAGACCCCTCACACCCTGGACACTCACTTTTTTCCCCCCTTCCCTCTGGTAAACATTACAGGTCCATCAGGTCGAAGACAAACAGATTCAACAGAAGTTTTTACCCACAGGCTGTCAAACATGCCCTAAGTCCACCCTGATTGGAGGATAACTGCACTGTCAACACTCATGGACATTAAACGTTATTTATAAATCGTATTTCTATTTATACTTCAATGCAACCAACACCCCTATCTCTTTAAACTGTATTTATTATAACCTTATTTAGTATAGTTGGAACAGCCCCCCCCCCACCCCCCCCCACCCCCACCCCCACCCCCAATGCGCAATATCATCCCCCCCACACACTCAATGTGCAATATCACTGATCACTGATATTTTTTTCTCTGTACCTAAGAAGCGCCTTGAGGCGACTTTTGTTGTGATTTGGCGCTATATAAATAAAATTGAATTGAATTGAATTGATCACACTGCACCTCTCAATGCACCTGCTAGTTGGATGGCATGTATGTGTATGTATATAGATGTAAGCGTGTATGTGGAAATATGTGTGTGTGTGTGTGTATGTATGTATGTACGGATGCATATATGTATAGATACATATATGTATGTATGTGCGTGTATGTTTGCAGGTGTATAACTTGCACATATCTTTCTTGTGTAAATGTAAATTTGTCTGTTATTGTGTAAATACTTACGCTATTGTGTACTTCACACACATGGAGAAATGCCAAACTGCCTTTCATTGTTCTTGTAACAGTTACAATAAAAAGCTATTCTATTCTATTCTATTTTACTCTATTCTATTCTAAAAGTGTGGGAATTAACTTTAAAAGTAGCTAGATATTTGAGGAAATAGATTTGTATGAGATGGTTAGTGTGACATAACAGCATGGCTCTATTCAAAATATTAAGTTTCATTTGTTTATTATACAGCATAAAATTTAATTGTAAAAACAGAAAGCTTTGCATTTAGTAAAGCAAGCTGAAAAAGAAGGATGTTTTCCATTCATATGCATCAAAGACATAGTAACACGACGGTTAGGGGATTGATTCCTAAATCCAAAATATAATTCTTTATACTGAAATATTTGTTTATCATGAGCAAAGGCTTCTCTCATAGTTGAACCTACACTGTAGTGTAGTTGTGCTTTTTAACTTCTGCAGCTGTGCAAATCTGTGAAAATCATACATAATGATAGCAGCAGATTATTTTTTGCTGCATGAATCTGTATACCTACCTGTGATTATATTGTTATTCAGACAGTCTTTGATGGCAGCTTTTGGGCCATATGTTGCACAGTGCAAACAGAAAACATGATGATTACAAAATATGATTTGCTATCCCCATCAAAACTGCACAGTTCCCTCTTAGCTACGATTTTTAATGCGTAATGAATCATAAAACATCATGTACTTGCAAACAAGAACACTTCGTTTCTGTTCTTCTAATTATTTGCTGCTTCTGCTGAATCAATTAAGAAATGATCAACAAAGCAAAGTTCTAGTTTATTTTTACTCCGAGTGATTAAAAAGATTCACAGGGTCTGGGAAGCATTGTTAAATTGCTCCAGCTCACTGACATACATGTCAAACTTTTTGCATGCCCACTCACCAGCCTGACTTTCCTTTTCTGTCTGGGTGTAGCATGTTTCTGTTTCTGTGATACTGCTGGAGCAATATGCCACAGGATTCCAAGGCTCCCCACAGAGTTGAAGGAGCGCATCCCCCAATCCATCACTTCTTGCGTCAGCCAGCACAGCAGTGGGCTTGCTCATGTAGTAGTATGCAAGTATTGGTACGGTTGTCAACAGATTCCTCTAATGTGTTCACTTTACTGTGTTGTACGTTACTTCAAGCCTAGGAGCTCATCAACACAGAGGAAGGCATTACCTGTGCTCTTCTTCAGGACAGCCATTACCCTCTGGAGCAGCTCCATGACATACTGTGTCTATGACATGCTGTGTGTTATCTTGCAGGTATTCTCCTCAGTTTTAGTATTCAATGTTCCATGCTTACCAGGTTTCCTCTGTTGCACACCATTTCATCCACCCTCCTCACTAAGACTCATTTCCACAGACAAGGACCTGCTGTAACTTGTTTACAATTTGTCTGCAGATGGCATACGCTATGAGTGGGTGAATTTTAAATTTGTCAGTCGCAATGCTTTGGATCTGTCCTATGCAGTGCAACTTGCCACCAAAAATATCCAGTGAATATTTACAGGCTCCAGTGGACTCCTGGGGGTGAGTAAGTGGTAGGTTTCCTCATGAATGATGTTCACATTAGCCTCACGTGGATTTTGAGTCCACCAGCAACTCAGAGGCCCATCGGTCCGATGACCCATGTGCTTTGCTCACAACACCAAGAAAGTATGACCACAGCTGCTGTGTTTGCTCTGTGCTTCATTTACTGCTTTCATGTTTGTACATAGGCTAATGTCCAGCTCTGCTGTTCGTGTTGCATTGAATTTTGTAGCAGGGCAAATTAAATGTTTATAATGCCACATTTTTCCACACTTTCCCAATTTGTAATCCCAATTTTATATTCTCCTTTAAGATTATCATGGTGTTTGATGTGTTTGTAGTGATTTTAAATAACTTATAAGTGGAGCCTCTATCTATTGCCTCTCTTTACAAAACACATCAGTGTCTTTCTTGTCTGGTCTTTGCACTCACAGAAAGAAATATGCAGTGTATTCCCTGTTGTGACAAATTTCATAGAACTTTACATCCACACTTATACTCAGCTATGCAAAAGAACAAGTCAGACATCAATGTTCTCACTTTTCATGGTGTAGAATGCCTGCTTTCTTTAGCTAGCTTAATAGCAATTCTTAATCTCACAAATCCTCAGTTCAGATCTGACTTGCTGAAATAAAGATTTGTCAGGGGAATTATACTAATTATGACACCTCAAATTCAGTGGTGACACAGAGTTACTGAGCCCTCATATAGCGCTTATGAGTTTAATGCACGGCAGTGTATAGCACTATAGACTACCAATATATAACACTGACTGGCTACTGTCACTGAGGAATCTTGCAGATGGAATCCCACACCATTAAGCTCCCAGCGCACAGTTTTTGCGCTGATGTTAATGCCACAGGAAGCTTGAAACTACTTATTGATTCAACGGATCACTGTCGACCATACACCTCAGCATTCATTTGGTTCCCATGCTACTGTGGTTTCTGAACATTTTCACATTGCAGTAAGACCACTTGATGTTGATGTTGATAAATCCAGAAGGAAAGAAATATGACAAACTGAGTTGCTTCAATTGTGACATCCCATTATAGTCCCACACTCATTCAGTGCGCTCTTTACACCAAGCCACTCCTTCATAAATGCTTGTATGCTTGTAATACAGTGTAAATATTTTTCACAATTTAACTAAATCCCAAACAAGTAAAAGAAGAACTCACATGAGACATGTTGAGATCTTGAGACATCTAAGTCATCATCTTGAGGGTTGCTAAAAAAATTGGAAACATGTAGTAAGGTGGCCATACTAGAATGTTCAATTATGGCTTCTGAATTTTATTTTGCTCTTCTGATGTAATAATTTTACAAAAAAACCCCAAAAAAACGTATATCACTGACAGAAAGACTCAGAATTAATTCATAAATCAATATGTTTATGTAAGGGTCCCTCCCAAAAACCCATGGCAATGGATCAGCAGGAATGATATGTTCGTTAAAAACTTTGTTAGTATGTGCACAGAACTCTCAAAACTATACAAATTTTAAACAGAATTGCAAAAGAAGAAATAGAGACCTCCAACATTATGCACGGTATAAGGCGTTCATGCAATGGCATCTTTTTTTCTGTTTGTTTCATCCTTTCAAAGTTACGTGTATTGCAACCATTTATTCTTCATCCAAGGCATGAGCCAAGGTGAAGGGTGAGACCTTGGCAGAGCTATACTTTCAGTGCTGTTTGTCTGTATGTCTGCAAGATTATGCAATAACTCAGCCAAAGGAAGAAACCATTAAATTATGCGTGGATCCAGGTCACTTACTTTAAAATTACAAAACGAGGCACTGGCCTTGGTTGAGGATGTGCTAACAAAAAAGCCAGCTAAGCATAGACGGCACAGTTTTAATTGCAAAAACAAAGCTTTTCCCCTTATCCTGGCAAAAGAAGGGAGTAACATCTGTAGCCATGGTAACAGTATACAAAGACACAAATAGCTGCAGGAAGGCATGAAAATGAAAAACTTCAAGATTATACAAAAATGTAATTAAGCAGCACTAGAACAAAAATGGCTTTACCTTTTATTGAAATATAGTCTAAAACTAACAAAACGTGAAATGCTAAAATTTTAATAAAACTAAAACTTTTTTTACCCCAAAGAACTTAAACTAAATCAGTATAATTTGCTTTAATTATGACTGCTCAAATACAGGCACACAGTATTCTGTACACACTTTTCACATGATTAATTGTGGTGGAAAGCACTGCATTCTTTTTTAATACGCAGCATGATGTATGATGTGTGTATTGGTGTGCAACTGTTGGTGAAAACTAGAAACAGAACGTGTTTATACTGATAGTGTCTCTTGTAATTACCAAGCACAAACACACAAACAACAACTTATCAAAAGTTTTAATTACATGACAAATGAGTGTAATTTTCAGAGTCACAGAACAAAATAAGTGTCTGACTTTCGTAGCTTCATTCATCTTTATAAGCAAAGGTATTGTTTTTATAAACACATATAATTAATATCCTGCTGATAGAAATGCCAGCACTTTGACTCTGACAATTATTTGATGCTGCTTTAAAAATGTTTTCAACCTTAAAATATTGTAAAAACTTAGTATTTTGAAAAAAGAAATCATCTGATTTCAAAGTGCTTTTTCACCAGTACAACCGAAACATGTTAAAAAGAGGAGATTTATGAGTTTCTGCAGTGACTCCAGACATGCTCCCAAAAGTATGGGGTGAGTTTAATTATCGTATGAAGAATATGACTTACTAAAACAATATATGAAAGTAATGAGAAAGTGGCCACTTTCATGAGTAAATCATATAAGCCTTATATGATTAACTATATGAAGTAGGCCACATCTTATGCAAGTCTCTTATAAGTTTTTTCTATTTCTTTTCCATATGGGTTGTAAGTGTTGTATGTAAAACTGTCAGGACCCAGGCTCTCCAGTGGATTCTATTTCTCTGTTCATTTCTCTCTCTCTTTGCTTTGTGTTCAAAGTCATCTGTGGACAGGACTCCTCCCGAGTCTCGCCCAACTCACCTGTGGCTGGTCCCCACCAGTTGAAGATAAGTAATCATGGGCTCTTACTTAAGGTGTGGATAGACTCATTGATCTACTTTGGTAGTGAAACCCTGGCTCCTACATCTCTGTCATCTCCTCAAGTGGTTTCTGTGGCATCTCTGCAGTGATCCTTGTCTTCCCCTTGTCGTCATGTCTGGAGACATGTCGAGTGAATGAGATCGGATTGTGTGGAGTGGCTGCTGGTTTGGTTTGCAAGTTGGAATCCCTCCGAGGGGATCCCCTCGAGCCCCCTTGGAACCACCTCCCTTCCTGGATGTTTTCTCACCTGTCTTTGTTTCGCAAAAATCGTCTATCTGTATATGAACACTTTGAACTGCCTTTGTGAGCCCTGCCTACTCACCCAGTGCCTGACGAGACAAAAACTTTATATTCAGCCATGTATTTTAAAATTTACCACAACTTTCTGTGTTCATTACTTTAAACAAAACATAGCATTTTGAAACCAGATTATTGTTTTTGACACATGTTAACAAATGTGTATTTTTTATTTATTTTGTATTTACTTATTTATTTTACTTACTCGGGTTTACTAGGAGCATTGTTATGCAAAGATCCAACGAGCCAGAAAAGAAAAAAAAAATGGAATTCCCAATCCATCCAAAAAATACAGCTCCAGTTTTGGCGATCTGTGTATCTGTGCCAGTGTGTTGCACACATAGGGTTTATGGATGCAGGCCACTAACCAAACTCCTAAGCCATCTTATGGGCTAAATAAATATAACAAATAGGGTAATTTCTGGCTACATAAGATCAAGATGGAGTTACCATAAGACTAAACTGGAGTTTTAAAATAGGATCACTTTTCAAAGAAATGTCTTCAAGCATTCCTTCGGCACACCCAACAAATAATCCTTGTCCTCAATTCCTCCAACATCTTTAATTTCATAACTGCACGAGCAATCAAAATCTTAAGTGTCTCAACAGCAAATTATTGCTACAAAAACAAGATGATTTGAGAATAACAACAGCAGTATTTTAGCAGGTGTGGTGGATGAGCGCACTCTAATTAGGGCAGGACACCAGGAGATTGATGTGGAGACAGATTGAGCCACCTGTTCGTTTCCTCAAAATTTCCCATCTCCAGTCCTCCTCAGCATCCCCTCTGCAATCACAGGCAAGGTTAAGATATTCAACTCTAATGAAAATCAGAAAGCTGACAACACGTCAAGCTGTATTTTATCAAGCTGTGTCATATTCCATCATATCAGCATAAAATCAACTGTTTTTTGACCTTTCTGGCACTGCTACAGCACGACTTTGCCAGACAAGTTAGAGAAAAAATTAGACTTAAACTGGGGGAAACTGAGTTAGTGAGTGTATTATTTTAACTGCGGAGAAAAAATAACCTTGACAGTTTTGACTGAATGCAAGTAATAAAAAATGTCAATATTATTAGAATAATGTTCCCAAAGGTTAAACTTTTCGGTGAAGAAAAAAACAGGTAACACTATAGCAAACAACTCGATAACACTATGTTTAGTAACATAACCTTAGCTTAGCAGAATCATATATGATAATGAATGAAAGTGTCACCAGCACCACCATCGTTACACTGACGGTGCTCTCTTACATTTCACAGAAGAGGTGGCCCAATAATGCAGGTTGTGAAAATTAAACTGTCACTCACGTAACACACACAGAGATTCATAGTTACACATTTTATAAAAAAAAAATAAATAAATAAATAAAAACATGACAGACTACTGCAAAAACATGCCAGTTGTTTTGATGGCTTTTGAGTAATGGGAGTGCATTTTGAACTGCTGAATCCCAGAAGTGGGCACTGTACTCAGTACAACTAGGCTGCTTTGCTAGCTAGGTGAAGTAATAGTAAACTTCAAAGTAAACACAAGAAATAATGTGATGCTAATAGAAGTTTGATCATTCAAGTGTTTCCCACCCATATTTACATTTACAGAAGGCTAAACTAGTTAATCATTGATCTTTATATTTAATCATTATTATCTGCTCCACTAACCACTGTCTTTCCACTTTTTTTTCCACTTCAAATGTTGCACATATCCACTGCAATAACTTAAAGTTTGTGAGTGCTTTGAAGGCCCTCCAATGCCCTGGGCCCTAAAGCACTTGCCTGCCTTACCTGGTGTCAGTGAGCGCCTCTGGTTCATGTTTTAAAGCTGAACATACATATCAAACTGATGGTAAATATATATATATATACACACACACACACATTTGTGCTGTCAAAAGTAACGCATTCACGCAAATTGATCCGCCATCACCGTCAACTTGGTCAACGCAATTAACGCATCTGGAGTGCAGAATGACTCAAAATCCCTGAAATGTGTCCGTCAACGTATTTCGGGCAGTTTGTCCAAGTAGAGTTACCTTTGCACATGCACAAATGGGCAGTTGATCTGGTAGTGACGGGCAGCTGAATCAATCAACTCAATATGGAAGATGATAAACGCACATTTGCCCTCTTGATGGGAAATTTGAGTATTAAAAAATAACAACAGTCAACTGACATAAAGTATTATCCACATTGTGCAGGAACGAATTTTCTTTTCACCAAAGCACTTCCAGGTTAAAATATCACATTGAGGCGAAGCACACGCTAGTCGGGGATGCTGCTAGGACTTTGGCTAATGCGTCACCCAGCTTGCGACAAACCACTCACAGAGCATCGGGGACTCAGTAAGTCTACCTTGGAAATATTGACTGACACAATTGCCAAGTGAATTGCAACAAACTGCAGACCTATTAATATTGTTGAGAACACGCGCTTTAAACAGCTTTGGTTCCTCGTTTCAAGTGCCTCCCCAAGAGTGACAGAGAGAGTGGATAAATGTTTACGGTGTTTTTTGTTAACATGAATGTTCAAGATGTTCAATAAACATGTTAAGTGCGTATATTTTCCCTTTTTTCTCGAGTCTGTTTGCTCATGCAAAATGAAATGTGATTGATATAATACATGGTTGACATCAAGCTGTATGCCAAGAGTGAACGAGACATCGATTCACTGATCCACATCACCAGGATATACAGCAATGACATCAGAATGTCATTCGGACTGGAGAAGTGTAGTTGGATGATAACAAAGAGAGGGAAGGTAGTCAGAACTGAGGGGATCAAACTACCAGAAGGCAACATTGCAGACACAGAGGACAGCTACAAGTACCTGGGGATCCCACAGGCAAATGGTGGTTGCAGCTTTCCTAGTGGCTTCTTCATGGTTTCCAAGTACCTGCAGAGGGTCAGGCAAGTCCTGAGGAGTCAGCTGAACGGTAAAAACTAGATCTAGCTATCAACACCTACACCCCACCCATGATCAGGTACCCAGCTGGGATAATAAGTTGGCCACAAGAGGAGAAAGAAGCCACTGACATCACGACAAGAAAGATCCTAACCATGCATGGAGGGTTTCACCCCAAGTCCAGCACCCTGAGGCTGTACGCTCAGCGGAAGGAAGGAGGTCGGGGACTGGTGGGTGTCAGCACCACAGTCCAGGATGAGGCAACAAACATCCACGAATACATCAGTAAGATGGCCCCAACCGACCACGTGCTCAGTGAATACCTCAGGCAGCAGAAACCCAAGAAAGAGGAGGAAGGCGAGGAACCATCATGGAAGGACAGGCCCCTGCACGGTATGTACCACCGGCAGATAGCGGAGGTGGCTGATATCCAGAAATACTACTAGTGGCTGGACAAAGCTGGACTGAAAGACAGCACGGAGGTACTAATCATGGCAGCACAGGAACAAGCTCTGAGCACAAGATCCATAGAGGCTGGGATCTATCACACCAGGCAAGACCCCAGGTGCAGGCTGTGTAAAGATGCCCCTGTGACAATCCAGCACATAACAGCAGGGTGCAAGATGCTAGCAGGCAAGGCATCTGTGCCGAGTATAACCTGGAAGTCCCGAGTTGAAAATGGGAGACGCCCCCAAGGGTGGTGGAGAATGACCGAGCTAAGATCCTGTGGGACTTCCAGATACAGACGGATAAAATGGTGGTGGCTAACCAACCGGACATAGTGGTGGTAGACAAACAGAAGAAGACGGCCGTAGTGATAGACGTAGCGGTTCCGAATGACAGCAAGCTCGAGCAATACCAAGGGCTCAGAGAAGAGCTTGAGAAGATGTGGACGGTGAAGGTAATGTATACATACATAAAACAAAAACACCCAGCACGCCCCTGCGGGCGGTTTATCCTTCAAGCTCGGGTCCTCTACCAGAGGCCTGGGAGCTTGAGGGTCCTGCGCAGTATCATAGCTGTTCCCAGGACTGCACTCTTCTGGACAGAGATCTCTGATGTTGTTCCCGAGATCTGCTGGAGCCACTCGCCTAGCTTGGGAGTCACCGCACCTAGTGCTCCGATTACCACGGGGACCACCGTTACCTTCACCCTCCACATCCTCTCGAGCTCTTATCTATGGTTTGCCCTTTGATTTGGGATTCTCCTTGACAAAGAAGATGATCATCTCCACACTCTAAGCAGTTGCATTAACTTTGCATTGTGCCCAAGAAAGAAACTATTAACCTCTTCATTAACTGAGTTTGCCTGTGTGGTAGAACTCTTGAAGCACTATATCGAACTCCATTAAATATAGGAGAGTGCTTTGGAACTGAAACTGACTTGACACCAACTCATGTGAAGAAGAGTAGCTAACTAACTACAACCCAAAGCCCATAAGCGTGTATCTAAATAATTTGTTACTTATTTACTCAGACTTTCCAAATCCATCACTCAATAACAGCTAGCTCTTAAAGAACTGGCTTGGACTTGATGTCATATTTGATTTGCTAAAGGTTAATCAGTCATTTATGAAATATGAAAATACTATCATTAAAAAATGTTTTACATAAAAGAAATGTAAAAGTTTACATCTGTGTATACCATTATTATTTATTTATTTTTAGCCTATCACCTCTTTCCACTTCAGTTCTATTTGCGCCTTTTTATTATTCTGATTGACTGTGTATTACACTGCCTATAGTTGGGCTCTGGTTAAGCTTAGCTTGGCTTAGCACAGGACATCATATAAGTACACTATGCTAGCCTCACTATACTAGTAAAATCCAGCTAATAACATGTCTGAAGCTTATCAATAAAGACCTGCTCTTTTCAATATATACCAAAATAAATAAAATGTTAACACTACACCTTAGAAAATTAACTGTGAACAATTAACACATTATTTGCAACTGAAAAGCTTATATTAATCAAGAATAATATAGCATAGGTACAAACAATCATATGACACGTTCTCCACTTTGACACCAGCGTCATGGAAAATGCTACCTGGGATAGATAGAGTGAGTTTAGCCCAGACCCCATCTGGAGGACTCTAACTATCAACAACAATTCCTTTTTTTCTTTCCGTCTTCTCTCAGTCATAGCCACCACTAGTCCCTTGGTACTGTGCAGAAACTGCATAGTAAAGTTTATATCTCTGTTGAATTCTTAAGTGCCTATTACAGAGTTCAAGAGCTTAGCGCAAGATGAAGTGGGATAGGATTCAATATGAGCCTATGTGTTCTTTTTCACATAGAGCCATGCAGAGAGAATGTGTGTGGCATGTGTGCTCATGAAAGCATTTGTATCTATTTGTGTTAAGCACAAAAAAATAAACCACTGACAAAATAAAAAGAGCAATGAGATCAGATGCCTCAAGGAAGAATGGTGGGAGGAGACAGAGGAAAGCGAGCGTTCATATTCTCTAGTTATCTGAACTTGAACTCTATGAACCTCCCTTTCATATGCAAATGTAGCAATATTCAAAGCAAGGTCAACTTGTTCATCCCGTGTTTCACTCTCTGCGTCCCAATGAATAAACATGTGGTTCAAACTTCTATTGCTCTGAGCATGTACTGTAAATGGTGATAGACATGACAGTGCACAGAAAGAGGAAGGGAATAGAATTTGCATTAAAAAAAAAAAAGCACTGACTGGATAAACATATTTCTAATGCAAATAGCTTTCATATTGCAATGTCAGATAATACAGTAACTCCACACTTTCCCAGTGACTCTAACATGGGTCTTTTTATACTACCCTTACCGTAATCATGAGACCATAAGTGACTCTGCTTCCATTATGGAAGGCGTGTCAGTGAGACTGAGGAGATCCTCAGTGTTCTTTCCACAACCTAACTATATCCTCAGTTTATGTCAGCAGCACCCCATCCCCACTATACTATAGTAGAGCAGCGCTTTCCTCTCCTGCGCTGCCTCATGGTTTGAATCCCTTCAAGGCTGAATGAAAGTCTTGTTCCATGATCTCAACAAACTTCTAAGCCATATCTTGGCATGATGTGCTGTGAGCCATGCAGAAAAAAAGGAGGGAAAAAAGGAAACTTGGAGGACAGAAGAGGTGGCATGCCTGCTGAAGCCTCATGGTTTCAGTGGAATGGTGACTGTCAAGGAAGGGAGGGAAACAGGTGGAAAAGGCTGAGGAAGCCAGATTATGCAATGGAATGGTATCACTCATGGATCGGCCTCTTCAGAGCTCGGATCTTGACACTGCTAAAGTAGTATGGGATCTTCTTGACAAAGAACGGGCCAACACCCCCACCCAAAAAAAAGCTTTGACTTAAAAACTACTGGAGAACTATTCCTGATAATACTGCTTAAAGAAATGATAAGAAGAATAAATGTAGTCTCACCAAATATTCACTTTTAAGCTTGTTAGAATTCTCCAAACTCCGCTTCTACCGTCTATACTTTCTTTAACTTTATCTTTGCACATGTTTCAGTAAATTGCTTCACCTATTTCCCATTTTTTTCCCACATACAGAGAAATGAGTAGTGGCTCAAACACAGTGTAAACTGCACAGCACTGTACATTTAAAGAGATAACTTACCCTAAGAGACAAAGAAAATTGGGGATTAAATCATGCCTTTTTGTAGTCTTCAGTCACATAATAAACACCTACCCTGAAACCTCCATAGAACTGGAGCACAAACCTATAGGTTAGATTTGTATATTGATGTGGCCTTGCATGAAAATTATAAAAAGATGTTTTTGCAAACCAAGGATCATATTAAATCAGAGAGGCTTTCCCCAGGGAGGAAAAGACATACATGTATTTGTATGAAAGCACAGATTGCCTGTGGGTTGTATTCTGTTATATTCCACTATGTTTAGAATCCACTGGTACCTGATTTTGTATTTTCCTTTACATAAATAGAGTCAAAACAAAATCATTTCCACAATAAATTGATGCAGAGAACCAGACATTGCATAAAATTCAACTACAATGCATGAAATGAAGTGTCTTATGGCCAAAATGTCCTAGGGGAGAACCCCAGATCCCCAAGTTAATGTCTTCCCTTCAATGTGCAAATCAACTCTATACCCAATTTTCCTTTTTCTAAGCCTTGGCAATTTCAGACTCAAGTAGTGTAATAGTTTGGTTGCATTTGGAAATATTGCTATAATTGTTTTCTCTACAACATGATAGAACAATTGTGTGTTCAATTCAACAATATGTTTGCAAAGAGGCATCACTTCGTCTTTACAGAACTGCCAAATACAACAAACACACAATCCCAGGCTAATACGCAAAACACACTGATGTGTGTGATAACCATCATTTTTTTGTCTTCATTTCTCCAGTCAGTAGTCATCATCTCAAACACTGTAATCATTTGTTGTCTTTGGATTGCTCTGGCACCACATTATATTCCAAAGGACCCTCCAACTTGCAAAACCAACCCACATCTCCTTTTGATCAGAGCCACTCAAGATTAATTAAGCCATGATTTACTTTAAATAGATGTGATTAGCATGCTGAATTACATTTTGTCTTCTTAGGAATGCTTCATCAAAACCACACCTGGTCATTTTGCGCAGAAGTCCAAATGGACTACAGAAAAAAATCTTGACTAATGAGCACACATTGCAATTAAGAGCATTTGCATTCACATAACAATTACCCCTAATCCAGGCTGGTGTTCCACGCATCTGATTTTAACACTGGACTGTTTGCATCCATATGAACAATCAAAACAAAAGCTGGGTATTGCACAAAATAGAAACTCACATTGCTGTTAATTATACTTCTTATCTACAGTTTTGGAAAGAAATATAAAGACATTATATCCTTTTATGTCTGCCACCCAAGTATTAATAAAAACAATGTAATTCATTCTTTTCTTCTAATGGTGAATGGTTATTTATCCCACATTTTTGTGACATCTAAAACCCATCTCTTAAGCACGACCCTAAAACTGTTACTACTATATTAATAGCTAATTTTCCACTTATGTGCAGCGCAGTTGTGTACAGGTGTTTGACAAGGGAATCTTTCTCAACCATCTATTAAAAAGTTATAACGTGCGTTGAGTGTGGAGTATTGCCTATGAGAGCATGAGGGTGGGAATGGATGTTTGTATTTGAGTGTGCCTGTATGTCTGTGTCTATATGTCAGGTTGGGTATCAGACGCCACCTCTCTGGGGACATCTCAGGCCCTCCAAGGTTTGGAGGCCTATCTCCCCCCACCACTTCCCCTGCCGGTGGCAGACGCCCTCAGACATCAATGCGTTGGTGGTTCTTTGTGTCCGGGGGTGGGCGTCCGGGTACACACCGGCTCACTCCTTGGTGGCTGCTTATCCGGGCCTGGAACCTGGGGCTCGCTCGGGCCACTTCGGGGGTGGGGTGCCCTCGGCCTCTCGGCCTGGGGCTCGGTCACTCAGGCACAGCTGGCTGCCGGCGGAGCTCACGGGCACGTCACTGCAACCCCCCCTGGCTTCTGCTCCGCGGCTGCTGAGTGATCCCTCATCTGGGACTCTCCTCAGCTCTTTCTGGGACAGTGGCACGGCTGCCCCTCTGTTGGTCTTCCTTGGTCTCTTGTGTTCTGGGGGCCTCTGGATGTCTGGAGTTTTGATCTCCTCCATACCTGCTTCATGCCCTGGAGGATGGGACTGTGGCCCCCCACACCCTCTAGCAGATCATTACATTAAGGAACCTTTTAAATACAAGCGCGCTCATGCTCACAGGTGTACACACAGGTGATCACACACACAAACTACACCCTTTTTGGCTCCTACCTCAAAGCACATTGTGCGCTGTCGATCTTACGTGCTGCACAATAATGTTTAATATTAAGTATTTAGTGTTATATTCCCATATATCATTGTGATGTTGTTTATTCTATTACTCTCGTTTTCTTCTGCTTGTTTTCTTTTTTCTTTCTCAACAGGTGATCCAGGTGATCGATATATGTATTTTTTGTCTGCTTATTTTGTTGGTTTTTGTTTTTTGCCCTTTATCCCCGTCCCTCTTCTCCGCTGTTTTTTTTTTTTTTTGTTTTGTTTTGTTTTTTCCCCCCTCTTTCTTTCTCCCTTTAGTTTTCCCCTCTCCCTTATCTAGCAAGTAAAAAAAATAAAATAAAATAAAATAAAATAAACAATAAAAGGTAAATCAAATGGACCATTACGGCAAGGCTGGGATGGTCCATTTGGTAAAGTAAATCCGTTGGGCATCTTTCTTCGCCTTTAGACAATAATTCTGATGGCAAAAGAACCAAACGGGACAGGTTTAAAAGAAAAAAAAAAAGAAAAAAAAAAGTTATAACGTGCTTAGGCATTAGTAATAAGTTGTCTTAATATTAATATTCTCCTCAATATTTACTTTCTTCCTGTTCCTATTCTGACAGTGAATCCTATTCACGTTTTTGTCTGACATAATAATTGGCCTTCGAAGACAGTTGTTGTTTTTGAAGCCCTTCAGTCTCAGATGCCGTCGGATGACTATGGGGCTGCAGTCGGCACCAGTAATGGCCTTAATTTGGGTTGAGGATCGTCCAGTGTCTTGATGGACAGCCAATTGGATCCTCCGACTCAGTGCTGGTAAAATTTTAGGGGGGGTCTTCCACTTGACTTTTTTGTTCTATAACCCTCAGGATCATTTAAGAAATTCTGAATGACTGTCTTACTACCTCAGCAGTGATGGAACGCTGCAAGAGACTCTGCTTATGCAGTTCAACAATCCACATTTGACTTTGCCATCAGAACGTCATGACAGTGTGACTACTAGTTACTAGATTATTAATAGATTATAAATAAAAATGAAATGATGATCAAATGCAGGAACTGCCACTAAAGAGTTAAGTAAAAATGTGTCTTACTAGGGTCATTTCTGAGAATAAGTTGATATATATAGATATAGGAATCATGGCTGTATACTTGACATCAACCTAGAGTCAGCAGTGTCATTGTAATTAGATGGGTCACTCTGTTCACCAGAACAGCTTTCAGTGTACAAGATAATTTTCCAAGAAAAGCCATGTAAGTCAATGTCTTGATGAAGATAAAGCACAATTCTGTTTAATACTAATTGTTCAGAAGTCAAAGTGGGCTATGAAAGCCTACTATATTAATTGCTGGTGCATAATGCATACAAAATAATTGTGAATTTTAACTAAAGTTAAAAACTTAATGACTTTAAGAAGAATATTTTAGCCTTGTGCTTTGTTCTTTTTTCTATGGTGATATTGGATGTAATCAAACAAACAACAGAAGGTTAAATCATGTTATAACTTTTAAATTGGTTAAACTCAAAATGCAGCAAAATGCTGACAATCAAGTTAGCCATGGATGTCCATGATTAAGCATATGTACAGATATGCTTCACCAGCATTATGTGCCTACATGTCTAATTATGTCAGACTAAGAATGTCTGCCTTCTTTTTCTGTTTGCTATGAAAGGGTCATCTGCAGGGTGTCATTTTTTTTCTCTTTATCGCTCTGCAAATCTCCAGTCAGGGAAGGAGAAAACTCCTATCCCATTTACTGAGATGGGCAGCAGACTTTTAGACTTTGCGAGAAAAATTAAGGCAAATATCTAACTATTAGGCTAGTCTGTACAGTACCATGAGTCACAAGTATTTTGTGTTTCGTGCAGTGAATGATCTTCAGGTTAGGTTAGCTGCTCCTTTGGATCAGACCATTACAGCAGCTGTGCCATCAGTCTCAAAGCCAACAACCCGCAAGCGGAACAGTTCTTTAGAGATGTCCAGTTTATCAAGGCTGTCGATGTAACAGACAGCAGCTCCAGTGCAAGACACTCAAACTCATTAAGGTTTTTTTTTTCCATTTTGTGCAAGGATTTTGTAAAGTATGAATCTTTTTTTTTTTTCATTCAGTAATATCAAACTTCAGTAATTCATTGCTACCACTATGCAATGGTGCTTGATGGTGATTTTATTTTCTTATAGAATCCTTCAAGTTACAATGCTAAAATAAATGTTCAAGGAGGTACATTGTAGATAAAAAAAAAAAAAAACACAATGACGTAAGAACACATATGTAGCTCGCATCCAGGACATTTTCCAAAACAATTTGTTATAAGACTGTATTAAAAAAATATTAAAGAAGTGTTCCTGTTTAACACATATGAACACATTTTATCCAGTCATTCAAGAAAAGTAAAAAGCTAAAGTTTAAATCAAGAAAAAGATTCTGTCATGTTTTGAGGCAGAAAGGATTGTCAGCACATTTCTGAGAAATCTAATTGTGAACCTGGTAAATTAAATACCAGCTGATGATGAATGTTCTGTACTAACCCTGACCTACAGTTTTCAAGAACACTGAACTTCTGAATTCTTTGCAAAGTTTTGATTTTATACTTTAAGATGAGGTAAGCTCAGTTTGTAATTAATTTCAATCACATGTGCATGTAACAGACTGCACCCAATGCTAATTGTTAAGTTGTGATATAATGATAATATACACGTATATATGACAAAATGACTTTTGCATGTTCTTCAAAGGAATTAGTGATTTGAGAAAGTGGAGAGCGAGTTAGCTTTTCACAGGAGGTAAAGCTCTTGTGAACTTTAATAATAGGGCTGACAAGTAGAAGAAGAATGGGATGACCATTTGTCTTCAAACAGTTTGCCCTCTCAGTGACACAGCGGGGTATGTAATGAAGATGGTGTGAGACTGGACATCCTGTTTCATTCGCTCAGCTACGTATGTGACTCGGTGGTAATGAGATTTTTGGGGAGCTTGTGCCATTCCTGGGCCCCAGCATGTGTCTGTCAGCAGCTCAGACGAGCCGGTAATGACATTCAGTGGTCCCGCTAAGGACCAGCGATTAAGGGACAGAAGAAGCACTGGAGCATGGATGTAGTGCAGAAAGCTTTGTGAAGATTGCAGAATGGGAGAACATATAGTGGCTGCCAGCTCTGTCTGTATCATAATGTCTTCATATTTACTAAAATGACTGCAGAAATCATCTGATGAGGCTGAAATATGGACAAAAATTGAAGCAGAGTAGTGATGAGAGTGGTGAACCGGTAGTAGCATAAAGGTTGCATTTGGAGTCTGCAAGGCATTGGCCTGGGAATAGAATATGACTTTATTGTCTACCTAAGGCGGAAAAAACATCCTTTGCTCACCAAGATTTTGACGGACCAAAAAAACAAAAGAAGATACACCTGTTCTCCTAAGGCACATTGTTGGACTGCATGGATGATATATGCTTTCATTACCCTTTCATTACCCTGACCATGGATATTCATCTTACTTATAATGCATCTTACCTTGGTTTGTCCCCATAAAAAAATATACTGTTCACTATTATTTAAGTAGCATTTAATACTTACTTCCTTTTCAAGAAAATCAATTTCCTTAATCCTTTCTTTAGCTTTTGGAGACTGGAACCGGTGCAATGAGCTTGTAATCTCATTGGTAATTAAATGTTTGCTACAAACTGGGACCAAGTCTGAAAGCAACTTTGGTGTGTCAGAGATAAAATGGCTACAAGATAGAGCCAGTCTGTTATCAGTTGGTAGTTGAATGGGGTAAAGTTGGCAATTACATGCAATCTGTTTGTGATAACACAGCAATTAACTGTGATAAATCAGTGAAAATTGCATATCTTTTGAAAACTGTTTCAAATCTGTTGCTGTGTACATCCACAGAAATCCATGCAACTACTTACATCCAGAGTCCAAACAGAACCTCAAAAATTTGAACAAATGGTGATGTAATACCTGAAGAGTCATTTAAAAGACTTGTCAAAAGAGACGAGTCGCAGACTGACTCAGATATCCTGCAACAAGCTTACAATCTGTTTGCTTCCCATTAAGCATAAATGTAGAATTGCCTTGTCACTGAAAGTGGTAGCCCAGATGCTGAGGGCATTGTATGATCAATCAGCCAGTTGTCACAATTCACAATTTGTCACCAAATGGAAAAAAGTTGAATGCAATAACTGGAAAATCACAGATTTTTCCTATTTGCAAGGAGGCTGATATCCTATTTTTACTCTAGTGTAACTGCACTACAATTAAGAAATATATATATATAAAGCTTTTTTTTTTTAAAAATCCACACCCTCAATATAAAAATATAGGGCTAACAGCAACAAAGAAGTGTAACACTGATTTCTCATTGAGATAGCATGGCTGGTTATGGTTTCTCTTAAAATATTTTCTATAATAAACACCAACATTAAACATTTTTACTCTTTTTACTTATGTTGCAATCCAAAACAGTCCCACAAAAACACCATTAGAAAGTGTCAAAACCTGAGTCATCGGCTGCTGTGTCCCTTAGAATTTTATCTGGGACTTTATCCTCACCTTCTACCAAGGAAACAAACGCATCCCTAATAAAAGGGATATAGTCGTCCAAAACAGCAGGAATGGACAAATCATCATTAGGCTTTTTGCATCCACCAAATGTAACAGGTGCAGATTTAATTCCTTTGGTTTTAGCCTGCAACCCAGGACATTCTGCCTTCCAGTGACCCCCTTCATGACAGTAATTGCAGACATCCATTTTAATCAGACTTCTGTCAGTGCCTGGGATCTAATTTAAACCAGTCAACCTTACTTGGTCGTATGTGATTAACCAAAAAAAACAAACAAACTAGAACCTCTCCTCTCACCGTCAACCTGCTGTTAGTTTGCGCTCCCGATAATCACTCTTATGGAACAGCGCAAACTCATCTGCTGACAAAGCAGCCTCAGTAGCAGTTGTGTCTTTTTTGTCAGTGATATATGTTGCTACTTGAACCACAACATGTTTTTAAACTGCTCCAAAATCATTAACTCACACAAGTCATTAAATGTGGAAATTTCAAGTGCGCCTAGCCACCGTTTATAATTACTTATTAAGTCTCAGGCAAACTCAAACATATGTTTGTCCATTTCTTTTCTCTTTGTTTATCTCTTTTCTTTTATGTTCTGAACTTCTGCCTGTATGCATCCGGAATTACCTCATGAGCTTTAAGCACAGCTGTCTTTATTTTGGTGTAAATAGAGCTATCATTAAAGTTCAAAGACCACCTTTGCCTTACCATTGAGAACACACTGAAGCAATAGCGCACACTCTGCATCCAACCAGTCTCTTGCTTTAGAAACACACTTGAATTTAAAAAAAAAAAAAAAAAAAAAAAAAAAAAAAGAATCTGTGTCCTTTTTGTTAAATTGAGGAACTAAACATTATTGTCCAAAGGATGCACAGTGGACAATTTCCCACTAAATCAACATCCTGTTTTTCCAAGGACAAACAAGAAATGCCTGGCCTTGTTGTTTTCTGTTTCCTGACGAATCATTTCAACTTCAATTTGCTTTTTAACTTCCAATTCATGTTTATTTATTTTTTTCAAATTCCAATTGAATTAAAAGGAGCTCTTCTTGTTGCTCAAAAGTTAGTCCAGAAAACTGAAGTGAAGCACTTCCTCTGGAATTGGATGAAACACAGAAGAAAAACCTTCTTGGCCAGCCTTAATAAGACCCATTTCCAATAACTTTAATTTCAAAGACACGCTGATTGGTTCTTTGAGGTGTTTATCTGTCACAGGAACAGAATAATGCTCAACAAATGTCAACAACTGCTCCTTGGTGCATTTTTCCAACAACTCCTCTGATGGATAAGCAGTAAATGTTTCAAGTTCAGTTGCACTTCTCAAAACAGACAGATTCTCATACACATGTAAATAACTGCAAATATAAAGTCTCCCCTCTATCTAATACCAACTTCCCCTAACTAATCTATTGCAAATCTCCTCCCTAATCGTCATACAGAACTTGTGGCGGGCATCGATGTACTAGAGCCCAATGGACTAGGGGGCAAGATACACCAGCAACTCTACTGATATCCACAGATGTACTCCCAAGCAAAGCTTTAACCACAGTTGGCTGTAACGCTACAGTGCCCTTCACAGTGATCCTAAAGAGGAACATCACTAAACCTACTGGGGAAACGTTCACACTGCTTTAGAAAAACAATATACATGAAAAGCAGAAAAAAAAAAACTATGCTCAACTCAGAAACGCACCAAGATTGAGCCCAAAGCTCCCAATTATTTCAAGCAAAATCACAAAATCTTCTCCAAACACAACCACCAAAGAGAGAAAAAAACTCACTCAAGTCAGATTGGTCTTGTCCCGTCCGTTCCCTCTTGAACAACCTATGTGATCAGAGAGGTTTAAACCTGTGTGACACTGAACAAAAGCACACCAAAACGGAGGTGCTACAACAAACTCCAGACTATGAACCGAAACAGGTGTTGCACTTTTGTTTAATGTGATCAATAAGAAATAACAGGTTGACAGGTTCAACGGTAGCACGCCACTTATGAAATAATTGTAAAATTTACAAATAATTTAAACAACAACCAAAACAGACAGAACAGTGCTGTGCAAAATTCAAATATTAACCAAATCAACAAAATATCACAAAACAATCTCTAAACAGAACCCATATTTTGTCACAACCTGGCTCATGGGCTATGACAAAAAATGGGAAAGGACACAAGAGAACAATTTACAAATATTTATTTAAAAAAATAACAAAACACTAATAACAGTCTGATGTATGAAATCAGTAAAATTAGTCATGTCAATATGAATGGGTGTACTATAATCCACACAAAGTAAATGTGACCAAAAATAAATACATGTGCTGTAACTAGTTACACAGGGAAGAGGTAAGAAGTAACAACCTACAAGTAAACATAAAAATACACTTTACTGACAGCTGAATCATGTAAGTTGAAGTGGATTTGCCAAAACTTGGAAAAACTGGTGGTACAGTAAAATTGTTAAATTCACATGTAATATTCTGACAGTCACCTGCAAGAGAGAGAATCATTTTGGAGCAAATATAGACAACACATTTGTCAGCCAGTACTTTTTAAATTATTTTGTCATGTCACTCTGACCTCTTCCCAAAGTGCTTTAATCTTCCTGCACTGTTAAAATATAGTAAAATGGTTTTCCTTTTGCATTTAGTGCAAATTTCTGGTATAATGCTTTATCATAACAACTTAATTTAAATAACTGCGATGTTTTAATCTGAGGTATTTAGCCACAGTTTGACCTCGAGCACACACTGATTTCCAGTCCTTAGCTAATGTTTCAGTTTCAAACTTTTCATTTCATGTGTTTATCTTATGTGAAGTCTCCGGCGAGAGGAATTTCTGATGTAATGCTCTTCATTAAACAGTCCTTTGTCATGATTTTTTAAAGTGTTTTTGGGCTTCTAGGTTTAGATGATTTTCTTTTCAGATTAAATGTGTCCCATTCTTTTAAAGAACATAATAACAAAAGAATTTACAAGATACAGACCTTGAATTTTTGCATTTTTTTTCTAAATGTGTGTTCTGCATAACCTCTGCTTTACTACTATCAATGGGAAATATTTTGTTTTTCTTTCAAGTTTTTCTGACAGTAATAATTTTGCCACGATAAGCACCCATCACATTTACCTAAATAGCCCATAAATCCTCTAGACAGGCAGTAATGGCTCTCTGTGCCCTTGCTGTCAGATCTACTTTAAGTTGGTGCAATGCCAATGCGTTATTACCCACAATGTCCCATGGCAGGTAGTCTCCCTTGTCTAAACAGCAGTGCCCACCAAAGTAGAAAACCAACACTGTCATCCGGGGAAATTAGGGCCACTCAGGAACATTCTAATTTTAACTTCTTCTTTTTTTTTAACTGCCAAATTCAATATCAAACGACAGGCCATTTAAGTGGCTCAGTCGGGTCTTTGAGAACGAGTGGCAGTGCAGGTTGAAGCATCTATCTAATACATTGGACTGTGAAAAAACCCTCTGACGTGATTTGGAAGAAGCCCATAGGTGACTAACACGTTCTTTGATTTAGATTTACTTAGTTTCACAAGGCAGTGCTGTTCCAAGCACAGAACTCATTTTGCCAATTCGCAGGGATGCCAGGGTTTATTAGACCTTTTGCTATATGTTGTGTGCATTAGCATAAACATATGTGGCCACTTTCTTCCGTATGCAGGTGGGTGATTTAATTAACAGAGAACCCTTAGGGCTGCTGTCAGTGATTTCATGGTGTTGGGCAGGCTCGTACCCAATTCTCACTTCAACAAGAGCCATGTTTCCAATTGTTAAAACAAATTTGAATTAATAGCAGTATCCCGCTTACAGTGGTTTATGTCAAATGAGGGAATGAATTCAGCCCACCTCTTCTCTCTCGCACGCGAGTTTATGAGCACAGATTCTGACTCAGGATGAGGCCATTAGCTGAATGACACATCCCTACAATGTCAAAGGTCATCCACCCTATTATAAGTGAATAATTTCCACAAGAAAAAAAAATGCAATGTCGCAAGCCTCCAGCCAGGATTCTATTCAGTTTTGACAGGGCATTTCAACTAGAGGCAAAACTCAAAATCTATTCAGCAGTCAATTTGCCTCCCTGGCTCTGATTATGAGCACTGCTGCAGCAGCAGGGTTTGATAGCTGCTATAATACTGCCAGACAGTCCAATTTCTCCCCTCGCCTCTCAATGCCATTCACACACACACACACACACATAGAGTCCAGCTCTGTATACATACCCTCAACCCCTCAACTAACTGCTATGATACACCATTAAGTCAATAACACACTGAGGGGAAAAAAAGTAAATCATTTTCCCACATATATTGGGTATCACAAGGAATCCAAATGCATTTCACTTCATCTGATGACAAACAAAGGTTTCAAAATGTAGTCAGCCATGACAGTTTGAACAAATTAAAAGTTCTCAATGGTGGTGGCAGGATTTGTGATAGACTGATATCATCTCCTTCGGTTTCCTTTCTTTGGTTTTTCTCCTTCTCTTTGAGACTCCCTATCAGTAATTTGTCTGCATTGCCAGCCATGGACTGATTGTAATAACGCTTCCATTGAATAGCACAATCAGCCCTCAGCCCTCGTGTGATTTTTCCTTAGGGATCGCTTGCTCTGTCTTCACAAAATAGAAAAGAAGGGAGAGATTTGTATCAAGGGAGCATGCGCAGAGAAAAATTCATTATCTCCCACTGAATTCAAACTAATATGCATAATATGTGCTTTCTTATAAAGCACTGAAACCATGAGAAATGACACTGTTATGGAAAGGTGAAGTCAAAATATAGCAAACTGATTTTAATCCACACCATACTTTACGGCATCTTTGTTTTATGTTGCTGAGTTATTGACGTATCAAGTGAGGAGAAAAAAAAAATGGTGGGAAAAAAAAGCCACAAAGACCCAAGCCATGCCCCCCCCCCCCATCCTCGTGAATAACGGACGTAGACAATTACACAATCTACTATCCTGACTGCTGTTTGCACGAGAAACACTTCCCTCTGGACACAAGCCACCAAAACAGCAATGCTTGAAATTGAAAATTGGAATTCATCATCTAATGGCGTCCAGAGAGTGGGTCCTAAGTGATGATTGAAAGTATTGGCACAATGCCCACTGGAGTTCTTACATGAGCCCTTTAAGGGGTTTTAAGGTCTAAAGCATTTAACACTTAGCCTGGGGGAAGAACTCTTTGCACAGTGAGAAGGATTTCGTTGTTGCCTCTGTCATCCTCAACTGTAGTGCGGTGATTGTAACTGGTGAAGTAGTGAAGAAGCAAATTGAAAAGTGTTGTTTTTTGTTTGTTTTTTCCTTTTTTTTCCAAGAACTATGTTGTTTTGTTCACTCAGTCTTCAAGGCTTGTTGAGAGATGATTGCCTTTATAGTAACATACCCTTGATTTTTCTTTAAAGGATAAGTGAAAACTAAAACTAAAGCAGTTACTGCTGTTTTTTGGAGTTGAACTTTTAAACAAACTCAGTCAAATCCAGTGTTTTCTTTCTTCTTGTTGTATCATGTTTTTCTATTTAAATCAGATATTAGTTGTAGTTTATTTAATTTTCCTTACATATTGATTTTTTAGCAGCTGATAAAAACCTGCTGTGTAATTTTTCTTCTTCAGGTATTTAGAATTCGGTAGTGACATTCTGCCATATGATGTAATAGAGTTACACATAAAATTTAGAATCAGATTGTAAGCCATTAGACCAGATGTGAAAATCACTGCCAGGGAATGTGAGGCACAGATTTAACATTTCACAAAATCCTGAGGACAGGGTCTTTTTCCAAAGAAAGAGACACCTACATACTTGACATACACTTACAAAATGTTTAAGTAAAAGCAAAAAGTTGTAATTTATTATGACATTTTTTTTTTCTCTCTTTCTTCAGATTTCAAAATATTTAATAGTTTGGGTTTTTTTTACATAAATTTACGTTTTAAAGATTTTCTGTTCTTGGCTGCCCCTTTTCCCATTTACCAGCAGAAAAAGCTAAAATTGCTCTTCCTGGCTCTAGCGACCAAAATCAATTTATAGCTAAAGGCTGTAAAAAACTAAGATTGATAGACCAGCTGTTATGGGTTTCTCTTGTTTTGATTTTTGTATATTTAATTAAAATTGAGATAAAAAGTTGAAAACTTGAAACTATAAACAAATCTGGGCATAGACAGGCTTGTCAGTTTGTATGGCCACTTGCATAAGCTACCAATATCAGTTTAATGTAGAATGTCTGCCCATATTTGAATTGCCTGGCTACAGTGCCTAAAGAGTTGGCACAGAAGTAAAACAAAAGCAAAAAAACAGGAGCAGCAATTGGCAATCTGACATCAAAGCCCCCAAAACAGTCATTCAGAGACTAGAGACAGTCCCACTGCATTCTGCTTTGGTCTTCTGCATTTGGATTTGCAGGTTGCTTCAAATCCCTGAAACCGTGATGATTCATCCATATAGATCATACCTTGAGCTTCAAAACTGACAGAATGTGTACAGGTTCCTGAAAACTGGACTCATTCCCAATCCATTACACCTCAGCGCCTTACATAGAATCCTTCCATACACTTTCTGTGAAGTTAATTAAATGTTTTGTTTTTTTTATTTAATTTTATTTTAACCATAGATGTAATGGTGGGAGGAAACCAATCACATTTGTTCTCCACTTATTGGACTTCTGCTCAGCTACTGACACGTTTTAAATAATGCAGTTCCTATGAGGTGCCCCTGTGATTTTACATGAATTTTTAAAGTTCAATAAACGTTTTTTATCCACTGGCCATACCTAATGGAACCCATTACTTTTTAATGCTTAAGTATTTTCTACAGTGTTAAATTCTGCTTCATTATTGAGCATTACTGCAGCAGCCTCTTTGTTATACTGCTTAAAATGAGAATAAGGCTTTTAAATCTTTACAAATGTACAAACCAAAATCATCAGTACAAGCTAATGTGCATTATTTAACATTTAAAAGACCCTTATTTTAAAGCTAACAACTTCTGTTGTGAAAAAGTTTGAATAAATAACAACATGCCACGGATGAGTTATCCAAGATGCGAGTTTAACCTAAACTAGATAACTATCCAAAGACCTGATGGCAGAAAAGTATACAACAGTATTACAACATCCCTGATTGACCCCTGAGTGTAATTTTTCAATAAATGCAAAACCTGAAAGCAAAACTTATATTTAGTTTAGATTTCATAGCTAACATTTTGCATTGAGTGTTTAGCAGTATGTTGAAGTAGAAAAGGTGCATTTCAAAAAGTTGTTTGCAAGCTGTCGGGTCAATTACGTAGTCATTTTCAGCGAGAGATGGGGGCTACAATTTGAATATTAAAGTGCACGTGGTGAGAACTACTAGGAAAAGTTTCTGTGTGTCTGCGTGTGGGGTTAAATTGTGGAATGGGTTAGGGTCTAAGCACAAGCAACATCAAATCTCCCAAAATTTAAATCAATGTATCTGCTGTACAGGGATGAGGGCAGCATTAAGCTACAAGAGATGTTTTCAATATAGATATGTCCAATGTGATAAGTTATCATTGTTAGAAAACATATTACATATACTCAGGAAGAAGCTGCCCAACTACATGACTGAGCTATGAATACAGTGGCTTGCAAAAGTATTCGGCCCCCTTGAACCTTCCCACATTTTGTCACATTACAGCCACAAACATGAATCAATTTGATTGGAATTCCACGTGAAAGACCAATACAAAGTGGTGTACACGTGAGAAGTGGAACGAAAATCATACATGATTCCAAACATTTTTTACAAATAAATAACTGCAAAGTGGGGTGTGCGTAATTATTCAGCCCCCTTTGGTCTGAGTGCAGTCAGTTGCCCATAGACATTGCCTGATGAGTTCTAATAGAGTGCACCTGTGTGTAATCTAATGTCAGTACAAATACAGCTGCTCTGTGACGGCCTCAGAGGTTGTCTAAGAGAATATTGGGAGCAACAACACCATGAAGTCCAAAGAACACACCAAATAGGTCAGGGATAAAGTTATTGAGAAATTTAAAGCAGGCTTAGGCTACAAAAAGCTTTCCCAAGCCTTGAACATCCCACGGAGCACTGTTCAAGCCATCATTCAGAAATGGAAGGAGTATGGCACAACTGTAAACCTACCAAGACAAGGCCGTCCACCTAAACTCACAGGCCGAACAAGGAAAGCGCTGATCAGAAATGCAGCCAAGAGGCCCACGGTGACTCTGGACGAGCTGCAGAGATCTACAGCTCAGGTGGGGGAATCTGTCCATAGGACAACTATTAGTCGTGCACTGCACAAAGTTGGCCTTTATGGAAGAGTAGCAAGAAGAAAGCCATTGTTAACAGAAAACCATAAGAAGTCCCGTTTGCAGTTTGCCACAAGCCACGTGGGGGACACAGCAAACATGTGGAAGAAGGTGCTCTGGTCAGATGAGACCAAAATGGAACTTTTTGGCCAAAATGCAAAACGCTATGTGTGGCGGAAAACTAACACTGCATATCACTCTGAACACACCATCCCCACTGTGGTGGTGGCAGCATCATGCTCTGGGGGTGCTTCTCTTCAGCAGGGACAGGGAAGCTGGTCAGAGTTGATGGGAAGATGGATGGAGCCAAATACAGGGCAATCTTGGAAGAAAATCTCTTGGAGTCTGCAAAAGACTTGAGACTGGGGCGGAGGTTCACCTTCCAGCAGGACAACGACCCTAAACATAAAGCCAGGGCAACAATGGAATGGTTTAAAACAAAACATATCCCTGTGTTAGAATGGCCCAGTCAAAGTCCAGATCTAAATCCAATCAAGAATCTGTGGCAAGATCTGAAAACTGCTGTTCACAAACGCTGTGCATCTAATCTGACTGAGCTGGAGCTGTTTTGCAAAGAAGAATGGGCAAGGATTTCAGTCTCTAGATGCACAAAGCTGGTAAAGACATACCCTAAAAGACTGGCAGCTGTAATTGCAGCAAAAGGTGTTTCTACAAAGTATTGACTCAGGGGGCTGAATAAGTACACACACCCCACTTTGCAGTTATTTATTTGTAAAAAATGTTTGGAATCATGTATGATTTTCATTCCACTTCTCACGTGTACACAACTTTGTATTGGTCTTTCACATGGAATTCCAATCAAATTGATTCATGTTTGTGGCTGTAATGTGACAAAATGTGGAAAAGTTCAAGGGGGCCGAATACTTTTGCAAGCCACTGTATGTGAATATGTGTATATAAGTGTTACTTCTTCCCACTCCTTTTCGAGCACCTATTGTACCAGAAGACAATATTTTCCTTCCTACATGCTCTATCGTGTGTATATATGTAAACATATGCTCAAAATAAATGATCAATCAATCAATCAATCAATATGTAACATGCCTGTGAATGTCAGAGTCGATTAACTGCAGCGCTAAATAATATGCTCACAGGTGCAATCGGATCAGATGCAGTTTTACACAAATGTTTGAACCATGATAAGGCGTAATGACTTTTGTAATTCTCTGGATTTCTTATAAAGGACTATCAGTAAGTCAGACATGGTTTAAAGCCTGAGCACCTGCCTGCTTCTTCTAACTGAACATCTACTTGATAGACTAATACACAATTTTGGCACTACACTACACTACAGTCACAGTTTAACTTTTCCAATTTTTTAATTTGTTATACCTATTGTTATATGTGAATATCCAAAAAGGAAAATACATGGCATTTCCATTACTATCAGATGTACTTTCTTTAACGTTAAGTGGCAGATGTTAAAATCCTAACAGCTGTGAAAATCAGTTGCTGCACATCAAGTGCTTAATTCAAAAGTTCAGCATTCAGGTATATTTTTTTTTTAAACCTGTGTTTGGCAAGATGCGCCAATCCCGAAAGCAATTCTATTTGGGAAATCATTATTTTCAAAAGCCACTTTCACGTCAGCTGTTGTGCACGTTGTCTCTAGCACAGACATGTTTACCAAACACCCTCCTTACATTCATTCTTACTGGTGTTTTTCTGCTGTTGCCAACTGGCTGACTGGTAGCAAGTGTAGCCTACAGGAGATCTATTTTGTGACTAATGATGCCTTCACAGCAAAACAACATTGAATAACAACAAGTTTCACAATTAATAATAGACAAAGGGGCAAGTATTTAATGCTAGGAGCCACACTTACCCCAGAACATGACATTAAGGCACACGTAATTTGTTCAATTATCTAAAAAATCTGAGGAGTGTAGCGGCCATATCCCAGGGCAGGAGCTGGCACAGAGAACTGTGATTATCCCTGGCAGTATGTGTGTGTCTGTGTGTGAATGGGCACTCTGTGCCTCAGAGAGACAACAAGAAAGATACGGTTCACATGAATGTACTGTTGTGCATAAATCACAGAACATTTTTACCTGAGGTGCTCTGACAGTGTGAATGAATATAGAGTTCATACCATAAAAAATAATATGCAAACTCCCACCCACCCCTCAGTTGAGTGGGGTTGTTGGAATTTGTCAGTGGACACTAGTGTTTTGGAATGAGATAAAGACACAGGTTGCTGTTTTTGTACTATGAATTGTCTGTGTAGTGTAGGCTTTCTTTCCAGTTGATAATCACCAGGCCTCATTTTCTAACAGTGCATATGCACAAATCTGTGCATAGGAAGGTTTGGACAAATCAGTGATTTATCAATATTTTTATACCTGAATTTTAATTTACAAACACATTAGAATAGCCTCTAACCATGATCACGTGCTCCTTGTCCTCCACCCGTTTCAGTATGTCCAAACTGATTTTTTTAACTTCATTTACACATATGTATTCTGTGTGCAAATGAAACTTTCTACTGACTTTGATTCCTCTTCCTCTCTCTAGAACATACCTCCACCTCTCCAGACTCTCTTCCACTTGCTTCCCACAATACTACAGATCACAATGTCATCTGCAAACATCATATCCATGGTTTCTCCTGCCTGACCCCATTTGTCAACCTGTCTATCACTATTACAAACAAGAGGGGGCAGAGCTGATCTCTGATATAGTTGAACACCCATCTGTCACTTCTACCACACACCTCACCTCTATTTTGCTCTCCTTATACATGTCCTGCACCCCTCACATACTTCTCTATTACTCATGCAGTCAAACATTTCCTCTCTTGCTTTTATTGTACGCTTTCCCCAGCAAAGTTCGGCCATTTTAGTCAGCACACTACAATTATATTTTCAAAGTCATCTGAGAATACTTCCCTACCAACCAGAGTTTGTCTCAACTCCTACCTGAATTCCATCTTCTTTCTTCAACTTCATCCATGTAATACTTGGCTCTGCCTTCACTTGCTTCCTCTTCTTGGTTTCCAGCGTCATCCTACAGACTAGCTGATGCTGCCTAAGTACATTCTTACGACTCGACCTTGCAGTCTCCAATTGCTTTCCAATTGGACCTTCCTCCACTCTTATATGTCAACTCATGTTCCACCTTCTTCTTGGTACACATGTTCACTACAGCCATTTCCATCCTTTTCTCAAAATCCATTACCATCGGTCCTTCTGCATTCCTCTCCATGACACCATACCTACCCAACACCTCCTCATCATCTGTTTCTTTCTTTGACCTAGATACCATTAAAGTCCAATCAATCTCTCTCACCTGGGCACACTCTCTATCACTTATTCTTTCTCCTCTGACATTCAGCCTGTGGGGAATATTCAACATCACACCTTCGATTTCCAGCTTCAAACTCATGGACCTGTCTGACACTATCTTCACCTCCACAACACTATTTACACATTTCTTCTTCAAGATTACCCCTACTCCATGTGTTTTCCTATCAACGGTAGAACAGCTTGAATCCAACTTGAATCCATCCCTTCTACATGGTCTCCTGCACACAAAATATATCTGACCTGCTTCCGTTCGTCATATCAGCCAGTTCTCTCCCTTTACCAACCATACTCGCTACATTTAAAGTCACTACTATTACCTCCAAACTTTGGCTTGGCTTTTGCTGCTTCCTAAGAGGTCTTATCAGTTTTTTCTTCAGTTGCCTTTGCCAGCAGCAGCACAGTTGTACTCTGTTGGGGAACAGCATGAGAGATGGTCATTGTTATCTGAGGCCCAAAGTTATCTGGTATGGAAATCTCATTTGTTATGATCCAAATGTTTGATTTGGCCAAGATTTTACATTGGATGCTCTTCTTGACTCGACCCTTTCCATTTACATAAGCTTTGGACAGATACTAAGAGTGACAGTGAACCGCCCCACCCCCATGGCCGGGTTTCTTTGTGCCCTCTATATCGGTGCATTAAAGATTTTAAAAAACAAAAATCCTCAATCATTTCATTAAAATTCATCCCATTACTTTTCTATACTTTATCCTATCTCTATAATGAAATGCAAAACCCAAGAGACAAGAGAAAGGAATGTTGTTATTAAATTATAAGCAAAAATTTTCCAGCCATTTTGGGTCTTATCAGCTGTTCAGGTGAACTAATCCTTTGCACTTCTTCTTTCCTTCTTCCTTCCCTTCTTCTCCACTTACCATTTCTCTCCCCTGTGCCCAAATCTGTACTGTTATCCTTTTGTAGTCTGCCCAAGGCTAAGTTCATATGCAGAGAGGTATCTGTGGAAGATAAGGTCTATGCATTACTCTGACAGTGTGCAGAAGTGCAGAGATGCTACAAGTAAAAATAATCAGGGCACAACTCCATTCTGTAGAGCTGCAGGGCTATGCAGGCCAAGAAGAGAGATAGGAAGCAACCTAAAGGGAACTTCAAACTTTGCCACACAGAAACACACACCTATACACACATACACTCACACAAATGAGAAAATAAGATACGAACAGAAGTACAAGAGCAGAGTTCTCCTTTCTCTCTCTTTTGCTTGAGTATTTGCAGAAGATCAGCTGCTAAATGTTTTATTCAGCAGAACACGGTTCAATCTCTGAGCCCCTTTGATAACGGTACTACACAGGCCTAAAGAGCAGCGCAGCACAATAACAAAATCAAAAGAAAATGACCAGAGAACACTGCAAGGGCAACGAAGTCCAAACAAAACTTGAACAGTTGATGATAAATCAGGAACACTCTTCCAACAAGATAAACTATAAATTTGAAGTGCTTCTTGTGATACTTTTAGAGAGTAGTCGGGTTATGATGCCAGAAAAGTGATGTACTTCTGTCAGCAAGTTGCCAGCAATAGTACTGGCAAACACTGCAGTAAAATCAAATCAAAGCTAGTCTCATTTAAGGCCAAAGAGCTATTTTGTCTTTTAAATTTGTGCAGTTTTTGTGTTGTGGCTTCTAGACCACATCAAAGAATCTAGTCACCCCACTAACTGAATAAAAATGATTAAAAAAAAATCCATTACATTTAGAGAAACTGCAATATGTTTTTGATAACTGGCAATCAGTGTTTCACATCACTTCATTGCAAAACTATTTTAATTTGGCCATGTTGGAGGGTTTTTGAGAGTGAACAGTTTGCTTAAGGTCATGCCAGTGTCCTCTTACATAACCCGAGTGCACTTAAGCTTCAGAGCATGAACTGATGGCCTGACTTTTTCCTTCAGGATATTTTGATAAAGAGCGGAATTCATGGTTCCATCAATTATGGCAATTCTTCCAGGTCCAAAAGAAGCAAAGCAACCCCAGATCATTACACTATCACTACTATGTTTGACTCCTGGTATAATGTTTCTTTTTAGGATGTTTTTTTCTTGTTAGTCCACAGAATACTCTACCAAAAGTCTTGGAGATTATCCAGATGTTTTTCTGGTAATTGTGAGGCAAGTCTTTGTGCTTCTTTTCTATGTGTGGATAATGGCTCTCACCATGGTTTTTTGGAGACCTAAAGCCTTTGATGGTGGCTAAATCAACAATTTGGTTCATTCTTGAATGAAAGAATACACTGACCAGCTCTAACAAGTCAGACAAAACTAAAGGAGGTAGGAGTATCATACCTCCAATACCAAGAGACCCTTTATGAAAAGAAATACAGGGGATGGTTTAATGGTCACTACTGTACCAGAAAGTATCTTAAGCACCTTAAAAGTTCTGAATAATAATAATAATTCTTTGGATAGATTAAACAATTTGTATCAGAATAGTAGGAAGAGGAAAATGTGTAGGAGAGAAACATCTCATAATGCAACGCATGCCACATTATATGTCAAACATGGTGGAAGCACTATATATGTATGACTGTCAGTGGAGTGACGGTAGTCTGGTACTGATTGGAAGAGAATTTTACACAAGTAATAAAAGTCATTCTTATGTTTAAAATTACACTTCCAGTTTAAGAAAACCCAAATGTTTTCAGTTATTTATTGTAATTCACGTCGTTCAAGTCCAATGAATAGCTTGAAAGGGTACAAAGGTAAGTGGTGAACTGCCAGAAGAAAAAAAAAAAAAAAAAAAAAAGGTAAGGTCACCCAAAACTGAAAAATAATGTACATTTCAGACTTACACAAAAAATGCCTTTTTCAGGGAACACAAAATGGGTTAACAATTTAAAGATGTTCTGCAGCAATGGAGGTTGATCAAGCCTTGAAAGTTGTTGCTACTAATTACTACAGGTGTTCCAGCTTTTCTGCATTACTTACAACCCTCTCTGTCTGCATGAAAGCAGTGTTGGAACACACCCTGGTACCATACCCTCGTGACCATCAGTTGAACAGTATTATACTGCAGAAAGTAGTGTGTTGATACAAAAATGGCGAGAAAAAGGCAACTAACAGGAAGAGAGACGGACCATGATAACACTTAAAAATGTATGTCTTCCCTACAGAGAAATTGCAAAGAAAGTCAAGGTGTCAGTGAGTGCAGTTTGCTTAACCATCAAAAGGCACTCAGAAACTGGGTCAAACTCTGACAGGAAGAGGTCTGGAAGACCCAAAGCCACAACTGAATCAGAGGACAAGTTTCTGAGAGTTAACAGCTTGTGTCATAGGCAGCTCACAGGAAAACTGCTTCAAGCAGAGCTTAAAAGTGGTCATAGTAAGCAAGTCTCAGTTTCAACTGTGAACAGAGAAGACCTCGAGCTACAGGTTTAACAGGACTAGTTGCAGCAAGAAAGTCATTGGTAAGAAATCAGAATAAGACAAAGAGGCTTGCCTGGGCCATGAAACACCACCATTGAACTACTGAAGACTGGAAGATGGTATTTTGTACCGATGAATCAAAATTTGAAATCTTCGCTTCATCACGCAGGATCTTTGTACGGCGTTGTTGTACAGTTTGTGGCCTCAGCTGTCAAAATTGTAGGAGGAAGTGTAATGGTCTGGGGCTGTTTTGCTGGATCGGTGACTTGTACAGAGCGAGAGGCACCCTGAACCAAAACGGCTCCCATAGCATTCTGCAGCGCCATGTAATTCCCTCCGGTATGCGACTAGTTTGTCTGGGGTTCATCCTACAGCAAGAAAATGACACAAAACATAAGTCCAAGCTATGCCAGAACTATCTCAGGAAAGAAAAAACAAGATGGCAAGCTTGAAAACATGGAGTGGCCGGTACAGTCTCCAGACTTAAACCCCATCGAGCTGGTTTCGGATGAACTGGATGGAAGAGTGAAAGCAAAGCAATCTACAAGTGCCACACATTAATCATCATCATTTATTTATATACGCTTTAAAAACACACCTGGTAGACCAAAGTGCTGTACAATACAAATATAAATATAGTAATAAAATAGCCAAAACCAGACATAGCAATAAAATTTATAAAATGTCAGTTATCCACAGAGTTAAAAGCCAGGGAATAAAAATTGGTTTTTAATAAGGACTTAAAAACTGGCACTGATGTAGCCTGTCTAATATTGAGAGGATGGTTATTCCAAAGCATCGGCGCTGCAACAGAGAACGCTCGGTCTCTTCTAAGTTTCAGCTATGACATTGGGACCGAAAGCAGCAACTGCTCAGCTGACCAAAGGGAACGAGTGGGGACATGGGGCTTCAACAAGTTAGACAAAAGAAATAGGTGCCAGACCATTTAGAGATTTAAACACCAGTAAAAGGACTTTAAAACGGATCCTAAAATCAATTGGAAGCCAATGTAAGGAGTGATGTGGTCGAATTTCCTTCTGCCAGTTAAAAATCGTGCCGCAGCATTTTGCACTAGTTGCAAGCGTGACAAAGTGCCCTGCCCAACCCCTATTAAAAGAGAATTGCAATAATCTAAGCGTGAAGTAATAAAGGCATGAATAACACTTTCCAAGTCACGCTTGGAAAGAAAGGGCTTAACCTTCGTTAAACATCTGAGGTGATCTGAATGCTGATTTTACCACCCCGTTTACGTGACCATCAAAGGTAAGTGCAGAATCAATTTTTACTCCGAGATTTGTGATCGAACTCTTTAAATGGGAAGTCAAAGCTGCAAGATCAACATCTGGAGCGTGAGAAAAACGATTTGGGCCAAATAAGATCGCTTCCCTCTTCCGATCATTAAAATTTAAAAGGTTTTTTGCCATCCATGCTTTAACATCACTAAGGCAGTCAAGCAGAGGTCGACTTGGGAGACTATCAGAATGACTAAAAGGTAAATAAAGCTGGCAGTCATCTGCATATAAATGGAATGACACTTTATGTTTTCGTAAAATCGTGCCAAGAGGCATAAGGTACAGCGAAAACAATAATGGCCTAAGAATAGATCCCTGTGGCACACCCCAAAGCAGAGGGGCCACAGAGGATGAAGCCAACCCCAACTTAACACAAAAAGGATGATAACTTCTGTAACAGATATGGGAAGACCTTTATGAAAACTATTTGATTTCTATTGTATAAAGAATGCCAAGGGTGTGTTCAGCTGTTATGAACTTTGATGAGACAAAACTTTAGAATACATTTTGGTCTATAAATTGATTCCATCGCTAATAAACTGTTATGTTTATTCTATTTAATTCTTTTTGATATCCACAAAGAGTCATCTTGAAATGGAAATGAGGTGGTTTCTGCTGAAATAACCGATGACTAATAACTGAGACACCACTAACACCTTAAGGTTATCCTGTGTTAATTTAGTGCTTGAGGTAAGCTCCGTTCTGTTCCTCCTGTATGCTTGACGCTCACACAATTACAGCTTTATTTCCAGCACTGGCTGTTGCCGTTACTCCCTCCCCCACATATTCACCCTCCCTTTTGCTTTTCAATTAACTGTGACCAATATGCGTTGTAGTCGTTCCAGAAATGACACACCACCACCACCACTATCAGCGCCACCTGTAGAGCACGACTGTGTTAAATAACAGTTATACAACAGATGTAGTTTCAGCCAAGCAGTCTGAATAATCCGAGACTCATCCCGCCTCTTCTGATCATTCCCATGATGCAACACTGGGAACACACTACACCAAACGTGGGAAATGGGACTTCTCCTTTACTGTCCTTTCTTCAGAGAAGAAACTCTTCTGACATGGCACATAATGTGGTAACAGTTTTAAAGAAGCAAAAATACCTAAAAGGACTTTCTAAACCGTGACTCAGCTAGGACTCCTGCGTAACCATATCATTGTTTTGTGCACCTATGCAAACTCTCTCTTCTTTGTTTATGTGTATGTTTGAGAGAGGGGCAACGTTTCACAGCCAAAGGCATCACTATTATCCAAGCTGACTTATTCAGGGACATGGTGAGGTGTGTGTGTACGCGAAAGAGAGGCTGACATGGTGAGCGTGTCATTCTGTAGTGTGGCGACCTCATTCTGTCATAGTGCCAGAGCGCCTGCCTCACGAGCAACCCTGTCACCATGACTCACTCATGCATAAACAAACACACAGACACACACACACACATATATTGTACACACAAAAAACAGTATACAGCTCACACATCTGTTTGGACTGATAGAACTATACATTTTGGAGGCAACAAGAGCACTAATTCACAGTTACATCTCTGCAACAGTGTATACTTTTAGTACTTTGATACTCAAAATGACAATTGAAGTTCACGGAAAACTAACTGCACTCCAGGAGTATTCAATCATTCATTCAAAGATACCAAAACTATAAATGTAACACAACTTTTTACAACATTTCAAAAATACAAAACAAAACTTCCCATTATTCAAGTCTTTCCTTCTACCATACTCAAATGGTTACAGATATATGAAAGGAGTTATTTAGTACAACGTGACAGCACAAGATTGCATATGAGTGGAATGTTCAGTCAATTTTCTGCTGCCAGTTCTGCACATTATAATCAATGTTAGATTTGGGTTAAGGTCAATTATACTATTCACATGTTATTCAGGATAACTGGCTAGTGATTGTTATTCCACCCAGAGCCCTTAACTAAGTCAGAGTTGTCTCAGCGGGTGTTAGAATTCAGTGTTGTCACGTGGGTCATGTAGCCTTCAGAAAGTTCCCGAAAGTGCTTAGTGGGCAGTTGAAATGTGTCCTGATATATCTTTATAGCGTGGCTAGCATCTGTTGAAAACTTCTGGATCTACTGCAAAACTCAATGATCCACCATTGCTGTAAAAAAAAAAATGGTCCACTGGAGTGAAAGGCGATGACGTGACTCTTCCATTCAGCGGCTCTGATTCCACCATTCCATGAAGTTACTGCACTAATACCAACCTAACAGAGACAAATCCTCAGTCCCTTCACTGCAGCTCAGCACGAAAAGCTGTGTGTGCGGTCAACCAGCAACTTGTCACGGATGGTGATCCCTGATGCAGTTAGCAAAATAGCTGTTCCAGACGGCTAATTTCTGTGTGTACTTTGAGTCAGACTGGCAAACAAACGTTTAAATAATTCATGTAATGATTCATGTTTGGTTGTGTAAAGCCCAAAGTTAACATGAACCATAGGCCACAAGAGCCACATTAATGGGGGATTTGCAGGGTTGCTAAGATCAAACAGCTACTACTGCACTGAAGTGACGATTTTATGATGTGCCCAAAAAAAAAAAACAAGCAAACATTTTAACGCCACATTTTTCTTCATATTGTTTGTATTGAAATATTAACTCTTTTTTTCAGGTGTTATTAAATACTAGAGTATTAACTTCACAGCTACGCCTCTTGGCATGCAAAAAATGTTACTCAGAAAAGCTGCTAAATAGAATGACCTCAAATTCTTCCCACTTCACTTTGATAGCTGTTTATACAATCTGTCTCTATATTCAGATTATTTATGAAATATTAATAACAAGTTCTTAACATTGCAGCTCAGTAAAAAGTGAGGCAGATTATGGGTTTTAATGGGAGAAAAGGTCTGTAAACTTAGTGAAAAACTAACTGAAGTACTCTTACTGTCACATTTCTTAAAACACTTGAATGCAGCATCTACTTAAAGAAGCTTTTAGCTCCCATGCAAACAGAAAAAAACACTAAGTTGTTTTTTGTTTTTTTTTTTAATCACACCATATTGCTCCATATCAAACAGTTTGCAGTCTATACCATTTTAATCCTTTCTGTCCCACCACAACGCCATCTTCAGCATTACTGAGACTGTTTATAGACTGTGTGGGGAAATTTGAAGTTGGACTTTTAATATTTTAATCTCTGTAACCAGCTGCAGATTGACAGTAGAAATTAAAAACGTTACTAACATTTCTGTGAGGTGTGGGGACTCTGTGTTATACAAGATATACATGGCAAGTATACTGTACATAAATACTTTATGCACCACTGCTTAAATGTTCTGTCATGTCCCCTGATTTACGAAATTTAAGTCCAGAAAAGCTTACATGATGAGCAAAAGTCATGAGCCACCCCTTATTTCTTTACATTTTATTAGGAACTGGGAAATAAGTCCAATGATTTATTGAAAAATGTGCAAACATACATGGAAATTCTAGAATTCTAGCAAGCTTGAAAGTCAGTATTTGGTATCACCACTGATATTCTTCAGCACATTCTGAAATTCCTGTAATTTCTTCAAGTAGTCTGGGCTGGCGTTTGTTCTGTTCTCTCTGAAGATGATCCCACACTGCTCCATGATGTTGAGGTGGGCTGTGGGGAGGCCAGTCCATGGCTGATAGTGTTCTCATATGGACAGCCATTGCCAATAAGACACTTTCCAGATCGCATGGTGGATGAAAATCTGATGGTACTTTTCTGTGTTTATAATGCCATCAATTTTGACAATACCATGTTTTACAGATAGCTATAGCCACTCACTGTTGTATCTCTCACAATTTTGACCATTTTTTTTTTTTTTAAATTTGGATTCATTAGGCTATAGCACCCATTGTCACTCTTTTTTTTAAGTCTAGTTGTGTAATTTGGCTCAGCCTTTTCTCCACGTGTCTCTTCCTTGGCAGCCTTCCACTGAGACTATGACAGATGATAAACTGAATGACCAGATGCATCTCCCAGGTCCCATGTCAGGTCTGTTTTTTCCTTAAGGACATAACTTTCACATACTGTTCATCTGCTGTAGACAGTTCTTTTTTTGCCTCCTCTCCAATTCCTCCTCTTCTTTGTCCATGACTTTTCCTATTGCTGCAGGCTTTAGGCAACATTGTGCTGGTACAAAAATATTATTTTTTGTCTGTCAAAATGTGTTATCTTTAGAATTATTCATACATTCAGCTAAAGAAATGAAAAAAGTGTGTTTTTTGTGACATGCAAAGGCAAAGTGGAAAATGAGTAAAAAGCAGTTAATATCTAAAGAAAAACTCAAAGAAAATCTTGGACAACTATTGCTCAAGGCCACTGTAAAATGTATGCTTCAACATTATTCATTTAAGAAGCAAAATACAAAGAAATACAAAGGCTCAGGCCTTTTGCACAGTATCATAAATGTTTACAATAAACTAATGGGTAAAAACTGTTTGTATAACCAAAGCAAACAACAAAAAAACAACTTAAAATCAAGCCTATTTCAGGGATTAAGAAATTTCCTTACTACCAGCTTTAATGTTGTGTAACTGAAGCCTTAAAGTTTGCTACCTATGTCCCACTTGTTGTAGATAACTTACAAACCTGAGTTTAAATGAAGTCCTGGAAGGACGCAAGGAAGGGACCATAATGGGTAGAGTTTGTCACTTCTCCCTGTGCCCATGGGTTCTATCCAGGTACTCTAACTTCCCTCTGCAATCCAAAGGCCTACTTGTTACATTTAATGATGATTCTGAATTAGCTGTGGGTATGAATTTGCTCAGGCCCCGTGCAACCATTAACTGGATAAGCGTTTAAGTAAATGGAAAAGTTATTTTCACAAAAAAGTCTTGTCCTCCACACATAACTGTCCACTTTTTATTACAACATTGTCCCATATTAAATCAATCAAAATCGAATTAAACATTGATTACAGTTAGTTAGTGTTCGCATATCTTTGCATGGAGTTTTCACTTTGAGGTATTCATTTCAGTTTGAAAATGATGCCACAAAAAAGCAAGCAACATAGGCCCATCAAAGGAGATAGATTTAATGAAGCCTAATGACCTCATTTGAACAACAGAGGCCAAAAGTACTTGATTTAAACTCTTTTCGACTATATGGGAACATTCAAATCAGTAGGCCATGCAAATTTAACAAACTGCCTGCAGGACTGGTGGGTATCTTAGACTGAGCTCATAATGAGCTTAGATCACATCCCAAATCAACCAGTTTCTGTCATAGCATGCATGTCACTGTGTAAATTGCTGACAAAAAAAGTAAAGCTGAATATTTTTCAGTAAATGTTCATCATAAATGGTCTGCCTCACATTTTAATAACCCTTCAGAGTGTGATAAATTGCAGATCTGTGTAATCTAATCAATCAACACATGAAAATAGCAATGTACCATATGAATGTAATGTGCCTTTTATGAGTTGTTGCATCCCATAAAGCAGAGAACAGGTATCAGCGTCACTAGCAGTGACTCCTGAGCACATAATATGTATGAACATCAATTGTTGATAGAGATGATAACCACACTCCAGCGCATCCCAGCATTCCAGTCAATCTCCTCCCAGTAGGGTAAAATATGGGTCATTTGAGCATGATGCATTGAGAAATGTAATCGCTATGACCAAAAGAAGAGCCTAAAGCACTCAATGTAACACCTCAGGGGTGTCTTCAGCCACCCACTTTCTCAAAGGGCAGACAGTTGGGAGGTATTGTCCAGGATG